>NC_138205.1:119067371-119257371 GCF_964194415.1 Vipera berus | reverse complement strand
CCGGCCTAACAGATCTAGTGAGACGGACAGAGGCTGCATTTTTGGGCAAGCACCAACACTCCTTAGCTTGCCGTAGCCACAATTTAAATGCAATGCAAAATGTTGCCATTGCCACCTAATTAAAATCCAACTGTTAAATGATTAGAATTACAGTGTGATAACTCTGACCTTCTGCTTTCCTTTCTCCTAAAGGAAATAAATGACTAGGAAAGACAATGTTGCTCCACATATTGGCTGATTTTTTTTTCCTTCCCTCTCTCAACTTCCTGTTCCACATTTTAATGCAATCAGAAGAGTTCACATCTGCACAGCAATCAAATTATGAAGTCAACCTAATTCAATGAAATTCTGAAGAGCCAAATAATCACATGCAGGTTAATATTAATTGCCGTGTTGTTGTTTTTTTCTGCACCTGGATTTATTCTTCTCACCCTTTAGAAAAACCCAGCAATAAAAGGATCAGTGTATTAAGGATCTAACTTTTTTCCTCCCCCTCAGTAAATTTTTACCTTCCCACTTACGCTTTTTGTTTTCTAAAGTTTTTTCAAAGCCCTCAAAAAAAAAACCACTCAGAAAAAATATTATCTAAAACAGGGGTCTTCAAACTTGGCCCTTTTATGACTTGTGGACTTCAACTCCCAGAATTCCTCAGCCAGGCATGCTGGCTGAGGAATTCTGGGAGTTGAAGTCCACAAGTCATAAAAGGGCCAAGTTTGAAGACCCCTGATCTAAAATATGTACCACTCACAATGGTCACATTTATTTACCTTTAGCACAGTCCCACAACAAGCTAAGATACCACAGTCTTGTATATCTGTCCTCAGAGCTCCACTATATCCATTGGTGGTTATCCAGTTGCAGTTTTATATCTTTAGTTTACTCTCATACCCATCAGAGATATTGAAAGCATCTAACCTTCTGATAAAAAGATGTCACCCATTGTTGAATCACAATTTTTGTCAGACTAAAAATGTGCTTTTTCTTTCTTCATTATTCCCCATTCTTAAATCTTCTTTTTTTAAGTTGGAGGAGTTCATTCTTTGGGGGAGAAAGTAGAGGAGAGGTTGCTCAGTGTAAATGAAAACAATTCAATAGCTATGCGGTCTTCCTTTACTGTCATCTCTTCCTGGTTTGTTTCTATAGTCTGATATTTATTTATTTATTTATTATTGGGATTTTATATGCCGCCCTATCTCCCGAAGAACTCAGGGCGGCTAACAACAATAACATACAATAATACAGAAGTTAAAAGAAAAAAAATAAATTAATGGCCCTGTAGAACAAATTAAAATTAAAATTAAAATAACTTAAAAATTAAAGTTAAAAATTAAAAACATAATTAAAATCCTTGTCAGTCCAGGTCAGCCTGGTGGAAAAGGAGTGTTTTGAGGCCGCGGCAAAAGGACTGGAGATCTGGGGCCATCCGAAGCTCAGGGGGGAGTTGATTCCACCAAGCAGGTGCCCCAACAGAGAAGGCCCTCCCCCTGGGGGTCGCCAGCCGACATTGTCTAGCTGACGGTACCCTGAGGAGGCCTTCTCTGTGTGAGCGTACTGGGCGATGGGAAGTTGTTCCCGGCAGCAGATGGTCCTGCAAGTATCCTGGGCCTAAGCCATGTAGGGCTTTAAAGGTAAGTACCAGCACCTTAAATATGCTTCTGGTAAGGCTTTGATTTCTGGATATACCTTTGTAATTCTTCCAATTCTGCTTCTGGGAATTCTTTATTTTGTATAAAAATCAACATCAATCTTAGAATATAGAACACAAAAGACCTTGGAAGGGACCTTCCAACCTCTTGCTCAAGCAGAAGACCATATATCATTTCAGACAAGTGACTGTCCAATCTCTTCTTAAAAGCCTCCAGTCATGGAGCATCCCCAACTTCCGAAGGCAAGCCATTTCACTGGTTAATTGTTCTCACCATTAGGAAATTTCTCCTTAGTTTTAGGTTGCTTCTCCTCTTGAATAGTTTCCATTGTTTTTTATCTTGCCTTCAGATGCTTGGGAGAATATAATGACCCTCTCTTCTTTGTGATAGCCTATCAAATATTGGATCAGTGGTAGTCTCAGTTCTGTTATGTCAGCTTTTGGATGTTTTTCATTCCAGATCTAGTGCATTCTCTTCAGATATCCTCTTCTTCCTAGACTTGATTTATAAAAACAAATCTTTCTTTCTATATTTACAACAGGAAACAACTTTTCTTTCAGTAGTCATACAACTCTGTCCCTAGCTCCTCAGTCCTAGCAGCCTATTTGTAACTAGGTGGCCAGGAACTCCCTCACCTATCACGGCTCTTCTGACTTGGGTGATGGACAGTCATGTATGGGTTTCTGTAAATTACATCTCACCATATTGTTTATTCTCTTGAGAAATCTATATGCGGGCCAAGAAGCAACAGTGAGAACTGGACACGGAACCACTGATTGGTTCAAAATTGGGAAAGGAGTCCGGCAAGGCTGTATACTGTCGCCTTGCCTATTTAACTTATATGCAGAGCACATCATGAGAAAGGCAGGGCTAGATGAATCAAAAGTTGGAATTAAGATTGCCGGAAGAAACATCAACAACCTAAGATATGCCGATGATACCACTCTAATGGCAGAAAGTGAAGAAGAACTAAAGAGCCTCTTGTTGCGGGTGAAGAAGGAGAGTGCAAAACTTGGGTTGAAACTAAACATTAAGAAAACCAAGATCATGGCATCTGGCCCTCTCAATTCCTGGCAAATAGATGGGGAAGAAATGGAGGTAGTGACAGATTTTATTTTCCTGGGCTCCAAGATCACCGCAGATGGGGACTGTAGCCAAGAAATTAAAAGACGCTTGCTCCTTGGGAGGAGAGCCATGGCAAATCTAGACAGCACACTAAAAAGCAGAGACATCACCCTGTCAACAAAAGTGCGTATAGTCAAGGCTATGGTCTTCCCAGTTGCAATGTATGGCAGTGAAAGCTGGACCATAAGAAAGGCTGAGCGCCAAAGAATTGAAGCCTTTGAACTATGGTGCTGGAGAAGACTCCTGCGAGTCCCTTGGACTGCAAGGCGATCAAACCGGTCAGTCCTAGAGGAGATCAATCCTGACTGCTCTTTAGAAGGCCAGATCCTTAAGCTAAAACTCAAATACTTTGGCCACCTAATGAGAAGGAAGGACTCACTGGAGAAGAGCCTAATGCTTGGAAAGATTGAGGGCAAGAGAAGAAGGGGACGACAGAGGATGAGGTGGCTGGATGGAGTCACTGAAGCAGTAGGCGTGAGCCTAGATGGACTCCAGAGGATGGCAGAGGACAGGAAGGCCTGGAGGAACATTGTCCATAGGGTCGCGATGGGTCGGACACGACTTCGCAACTAACAACAACAACAACATATTGTTTATGAGTACGCTTTCAGCTTCCTCAGAACCAGGGCTTTTTTTCTCATAGAACGCTCAGAACGGATTTCCGGCACCTTTTTTGGATGGAACCTTGTAGGGTAGGCAAGGCAGGTTCTATGACATGTGTGAGTTCCGGCACCTTTTTCTTTTACAAAAAAAGCACTGCTCAGAACACACAATTCCAACAATGACATGAAGGTAGTGCCTTGTTTTCTTACATCTGTGTAGTTCTTGAACTAGGAAAATGGATGACACAAACATATCTAAAAAGTGCATGCATGTGTTGAATCCATTTCTTTCAGCAACACCCTCTTACATTACTTGACCAACTTGCTTGAAATCAGATTAATTACAGTTCCATGGTGATGAATTATGCATTTTTATTCCACCTGAAAAGTTAGTGTTTTATCAACTTTCTGCTTTAGTTTAGTTTAGAACTTTACTCTTGGTTAGACAACCTGATGACTCATATATTCTTATGGAAGAAATGGGCATAAACATCAACGAAGGAAGGAAGGAAAGAGAGACATTTCTTTTTTCTATTCTTTCCTGCCCTTGATAACATATACAATGTAAAAATTCAATATTGGAGATTTGATGCACTTCAACCTCTTGTATTACTTCTTCAAATACAAGGACAGCCAGATTTGTTGCTAGGAAGGAAAAAGCGTGCTCTTTGCAACATAGTTTGGTTCTGCCTTCTAGCCTTCTGAATAATAGCAAAAAAGGCAATAATCCATCCTTTTGTATAGCTTGTTTTACAAAGTTGAATTGTATCTTCCTGAACTTGTACACCTGACTTAGACATATGCTGAATCAATTCAGTAATTTGTTTTAGCCTGTTTTATTGACTATCCCTGGCATCAGTGCTCCGAATTCTGTGATAATAGTTTTCTAAGCATCCAAATATCATTCCATAGTCAGAATTAATTTAATTTAATTTTTTAATTTAATAATATTTATATACCGCCCTTCTCCCTAAGGACTCAGGGCGGTTCACAGGGCAAAAGTCAAATACAAAGTACAAACATTAAAAAAAAGATTAAATAATTGCCCAAGTTAAAACAATTAATACAATAATAAAACCCCAAAAATAAAATAAAAAATAAAAAAAAATAAAAACCCCACCAATCCCCATCAGGCTAGGCCGGCTTGTACAAACAAAAACGTCTTGAGATCGCGACGAAAGGAGCGAAGATCGGACGCCATCCGGAGCTCTACCGGCAACTGATTCCACAGCTCCGGAGCGCCCACAGAGAAGGATCTCCCCCTGGGCGCCACCAATCGACATTCTCTGATCGGTGGCACCCTGAGGAGGCCCTCTCTGTGGGAACGCACAGGGCGCAGGGAGCTTGATGCCGGCAGCAGATGTTCCCTAAGGTACTCCGGCCCCATGCCATGAAGGGCTTTGAACACCATTACCAGTACCTTGAATCTCACCCGGAAGGCAACTGGCAACCAATGCAGCTCACGGAGCAAAGGGGTAACGTGGGAGTATCGGGAGACTCCCAGCACAACTCTCGTGGCTGCATTCTGTACCAGTTGGAGCTTCCGGGTGGTCCTCAAGGGCAGCCCCATGTAGAGAGCGTTGCAGTAGTCCAGACGAGAGGCCACGAGCGCATGAGTGACCGTGCATAAATCATCCCGGCTAAGATAGGGCCGCAACTGGCGCACCAGGCGAACCTGGGCGAAAGCCCCCCTAGTCACAGCTCCTATATGGTCTTCCAAGGTGAGCCGTGAATCTAGGAGGACTCCCAAGTTGCGAGCCCTATCTACGGGGGGTAATAGTTCACCCCCCATAGCAAGAGGTGGAATGTCCGAATAGACCCGGGATGAAGGAATGCAAAGCCACTCAGTCTTGTCGGGGTTGAGTTGAAGTCTGTTCCTCCCCATCCAGACCCGAACCGCCTCCAGGCAACGGGACATCACGTTGAGGGCATCACTGGGGTGGCTTGGGGTCGAAAAGAAAAGTTGGGTATCATCCGCATACTGATGATACCCAACTCCAAAACCACGAATGATCTCACCCAGCGGTTTCATGTAGATGTTGAACAGGAGAGGCGAGAGGACCGACCCCTGAGGAACTCCACAAACGAGAGACCTCGCGGTCGACCTCTGCCCTCCTGCCAACACCGACTGCGAACGTCCCTGGAGATAGGAGGAGAACCACTGTAAAACTGTGCCTCCCACTCCCAGTCCCCTGAGACGCCGCAGCAAGATACCATGGTCGATGGTATCGAAAGCCGCCGAGAGGTCTAATAGGACTAGAACAGAGGAATATCCCCTGTCCCGAGCCCTCCAGAGATCATTCACCAGCGCGACCAATGCCGTCTCCGTGCTGTGCCCGGGCCTGAAGCCCGATTGGTACGGGTCTAGATAATCCGCTTCATCCAGGACCAGAGGGAGCTGATGCGCCACCACACTCTCAACAACCTTCGCAAGAAAGCGAAGGTTGGAGACAGGACGAAAGTTGTTCAATACAGCTGGGTCCAAGGCAGGCTTCTTGAGGAGAGGCCTCACCACCGCCTCTTTCAAGACGGCGGGGAAGCTACCCTCACCCAAAGAAGCCGATATAACTGCCTGGAACCAGCTGCGTGTCCTCTCCCGGGCTGCATAGACCAGCCAGGAAGGGCACGGGTCCAGTAAACATGTGGTGGTGCTCAGCCTCCCCATGATCCTGTCCACTTCCTCCGGAGTCACAGAATCAAACTCATCCCAGGTAGTATCGACAAGACCGCCCGTGTCCTGATCGCCAGACTCTGCCCAGTCAGAGTCCAGACCGGTCCGAATCCGAGCGATTTTGTCCGACAGATGCTGGTTAAACTCCTCGGCACGACCCTGCAAGGGATCCTCCCTCACCTCCTGATTTAGGAGGGAGCGAGTCACCCTGAACAGGGCAGCCGGGCGATTATCTGCGGACGCGATAAGGGTGGCGAAGTGGTTAGACCTCGCCTCCCTTATCGCAGCGAGATAAGACCTAATGTGGGCTCTTAGTCGCAATCGGTCGGATTCGGATCGGCTGGATCTCCAACCGCTCTCTAGGCCCCGTCTCCGACGCTTCATCTCCCGGAGCTCCGCAGAGAACCATGGAGCTCGACGGGATCTGCACCGGGTCAGGGGCCGCAGGGGTACAACTCGGTCAAGAGCCTCAGTGGCCGTCCTTTCCCAGGCTTCCACTAAGGCATCTGCCGAGCTGTGAGCAAGGGAGGCAGGTGGGGACCCCAGCGCTGCCTGGAACCTCTGGGGATCCATTAAGCATCTGGGGCGGTACCATTTAATTGGTTCCATACACCCACGGTGGGGGGTGGCAAAACGGAAGACCAGGCGCAGGAGATGATGATCGGTCCATGACAGGGGCATAATAATTGGAGAGCCCCCACCAAGATCATCTAACCACCATCCAGATAAGAAAACTAAGTCAAGGGTGTGGCCTCCCTCATGAGTCGGTCCCAAAATTACTTGCGTCAGGTCCATGGCCGTCATGGAAGCCATGAACTCCCGAGCCAACTCAGATGATCCTCCCAGCGATGGTAGATTGAAGTCCCCCAAAACTATAAGTTTCGGGAACTCAATCACCAGCCCAGAGAGGACATCGAGCAGCTCAGGCAGGGCTGCTGCTGCGTGACTAGGCAAAAGGTACACCAGCAGCAAGCCCAACTGCGCACCAGGGCCGCATCTCAGAAAGAGAGACTCACACCCGACTATCTGGGGAACGGTGGCCTCCCGCGGACATAAGGTCTCCCTCATAACAACAGCCACACCCCCACCCCTACCCTGAGCCCGAGGCCGGTGCAGCACCCGAAAACCTGGTGGGCAAAGATCAACCAGAGGAATCCCGCCCTCTGGGCCCAACCAAGTCTCCGTGATGCAAGCCAGGTCCGCCTGCTCACCCTCGACCAAATCACGGACGAGAGGAGCCTTATTAGAGACAGACCTGGCATTCAAATACACCAGCCGGAGCTCAGGAGGCTGCACACCCTCACTCCCGGGACCTTGGGAGAGAGCCAGAGGGTCGGAGTGCCCCACCGCTTGTAACCAGCGGAGAGGCCTTCCCTGAGATCGATACGGCCCTCTGCTCCTACATCTGCTGCCATTCCCTGACGTCGTGGGGATAGGTCGCCCCACGACCAGCCCTGGAGCCCCGGAGGTAACCGACCCCCGCTCCTCCCCCCTGCGATCTGCATCGGCCCTAGCCAGAACAGAGGTTGTTGGATCGCCCCCCTTATCCAAACAACCAAAAGAACCCTCCCGCCTCCCTAACCCTCTAAAAAATTTAGACAGAAAAATAATCAGGGGCCTCTTATTAGGTCTACGTCGGAGGCCCCTACCCATGCCCAGCCAACTCTCAGGGTCCCAATAAATGGGCCCTTCCTTGAGGTTATAATCGGCTAGAGAGGCGGGTCGCACCCAGGAAGGGGGAGCACCCCTGAGGGCGAACAAGTCCGTGGAAG
This sequence comes from Vipera berus, assembly GCF_964194415.1. Lineage (NCBI taxonomy): Eukaryota > Metazoa > Chordata > Lepidosauria > Squamata > Viperidae > Vipera > Vipera berus. The sequence continues at coordinate 119,249,555 of NC_138205.1, read as the reverse complement.
AATATTTAAAGGAAGGCATAAAAAGCAGTCCGGATCGCAGGCAGTCCATAGGTCATAGTCCATGAGGAGGATCTGTTCAGAGGATAGATAGGTGTCCCAGACCTCCGTCCAGCCGCTGCCACTCAGCTGGATAAACCCCCCGGACAGGCCTACCACCGTCCTCTCACGACAGCCGCAGAACCAATTCTCAGGGGGATGGTAGTCTGGAACAACCGCTCTGGGTATAGCATGCCCCATAGAGCTCTCACCTCTAGGGGCAGCAGATGTAAGTTCAAGCCATCCTCTCACGATGGCTAATACCCAGAGTTCTCTGAATTAGAGAGTTCATAGGCATTGCATGGACCAGTTAATCCTTCAGTAACAAAGGAAAAAGGAAGCTGATTTGGGATCTAATAAAAATACTCCCTATGCATGTTTATTTTTTATTACCTTTAATTTCTCGAATCAAATGTATAACATTAGTGAAAGTGGCAGTAATGAATGTTGAATTAAAAAGAAACATGTTTATTGACAATTATTGAAACAAGCAAACACACACACATGTATCTATGTGTATATCTGAACATATACTTACCTTAATAATCATTATCTAACTCCAAAACTGTTATAAATCAAACTGGCATTGTGTAATCCCCAAAGTTTCATAAAGGATCTGTAAAAGAATCTTTTAAAGAGCCTTTTTAAAGTTCATGAATTCAAACATCATTTGTGGGGAATTTAATTTCAGACCCCTTTCTTTATATATATATAAAGGTAAAGGTTCCCCCGCACATGCGTGCTAGTCGTTTCCGACTCTAGGGGCCGGTGCTCATCTCCATTTCAAAGCCGAAGAGCCAGTGCTTGTCCGAGGACATCTCCATGGTCATGTGGCCAGCATGACTAGATGCCAAAGGCACACGGAACGCTGTTACCTTCCCACCGTAGTGGTCCCTATTTTTCTACTTGCATTTTTACGTGCTATTGAACTGCTAGGTTGGCAGAAGCTGGGATGAGTAACAGGCGCTCACTCTGTTACGCGGCACTTGGGATTCGACCCGCCAAACTGCCAACCTTCTGATCAACAAGCTCAGCGTCCTAACCCACTGAGCCACCACGTCCCATATATATATATATATATATATATATATATATATATATATATATATATATATATATATATATATATATATATATATATATATATATATATATACATACACACACACACATATACAAACAGGTAATCCTCGCTTAACAATGATAAATGGGACCACAGTTTCTTTGCTGAGTGATGTCATGATGCAGGGAGATGTCACAGGACTGCAACGCTTAGTGACTGCAATCCTGACAGCCTCTTTTGCTGTCATTAAGTGAGGTTTGTGGGTTGATAAGTGTGGACCCATGTGACCACAACTTGTGACTTCCTGCCAGCTTACCATAAGTAAATTCAACTGGGAAACTCGCAGGAAGTTACAGGTACCAGGCAGCTGATAAGCAGGCTGGTGGTCAGGGAATACTACAGAATAAGATGGGGGCAGGATGTGTTCTGTGGTAATAGAACAGGAGGGAATCCTGCTCTGATTTATAACAATATGCTGACTGGAGAGGGAATTCTGCAGTACTGCGCAAGTGCATGCAGGTGGGAGAAGTCATGGGGTATCTGGGGTCTCATATTTTGTTAGCAGGCCCCCTTGAGAGAAAAAGTGACAGGAAAGATTTGCAGCATTGCCTGCTGGCTTCTCCATTGAATTTGCTTGTGGGAAGCCTGCAGGGAAGGTCATGTGAATACAGGCTGCTGCAAACATTTTAAGTGTGAGCAGTTGCCAAAGAGTTGGATCACAATCATGGGCCCATGGGGGCACAGTGGCAGGCAGAACTTTGAGATCTGGTCTTAAGCACCATTTGTTCAGTGCCGTTGGAACTTCAAACAGTTGGTAAACAAGTGGTCGTTAACCAATCACTCACTCCCTGTAATAATTTAATAAAATGTAATATTGCAACCATGGAGAAAAGTGAGTCAGTGTAGAGAGGAGCACTGAAGAAGCAGCACATTAGACAGTTATTTCCCCACAGTTAAAGGTATTGATGCAGGAATTCCAAAGTCTACAACTCAACACAACTTAAGGAATGATGTCTAGAGGTTATAAGATGGAAGGAACTACAAAGGGACAAGAAGGTGGACTCACACATTTTTATTTGGCCTTAATCAATCTTTTTTCAGTCCTGACAAACTGCAGGAAGCAGAAAGGGGACCGTTTTTGTTTTACTAGCCCACTAAGTAAGCACCTCTCTTTCACAAACACAAAGCTTGCCATCTGTGATCAGACAGCCCGGTTAACAAATTGGCCAATTAACCCATGAAGGAAAAAAAAAATCTCCCTGTTAATTACTGACACTATAGCAGTCCTCAATATCCTGCAGATGGGATGAAATGGTACCTCTGAAAGGGAGCAACAATTTTCCCTGGTCACATTAATCAGTACTTTATCCTAATTGGATTTTACTTGATTTTTATTTTATGCAGCCTTGATCTGCCACAGACTCTCTGCATATTACAGCAGATATGAAAGCCTGATCTACTGGCTCATAATGATGATAGAAACATAGAAGTACATGCATTCAGATTAAAGTAAGCATTTCTTTTGGTTAGCCCAGGGCATTCGAAGAGATAAAAGATAAACTACTGTTACCCCTCCCTTCTTTGCTTTATGATGATGAACTGAGCAGTAAGATTCCAATGTATTTATAGCACACATTCATCTCCTCTCCTTGACAAGTCTTAAAAAGGGAGTGTTTGACCTAAATACTTAAAACTAGTGTATAATTTGTAAGGAAGAGGCAGTTTTATAGCAGTGGTCTAGATTGTGGCATGTTCAAACAGCATACTTTTCAGAAGCACAGCTTTAAAAAGGCTAACAGCCTTCTCATAAAATTACACACATCCTCTCCATGTAAACAATAAATTTTGCATTTGCTGCAAACAACACCAGGCTACCAAATACAAAATGCAACCAGTCAACCTACTTCCAAGTGTTTCATATTGCTTGCAAGCAAGTGGATGGTTACAGGTGGCCCAATCTTTTTTTGGGTGCTCTTAATAAATAAATGAATGCTAAATTGTATTGAGGGTACACCTGTTGAATGTTAAAAAGAATCTTGCCATGCTCCTGCTGTGAGTGAATGTGGATCCATGGCTGAGTAAATGCTTGATTGAACAAAGTTCAATTAACATTCATTCTTCTCTGGAGGAACAAAACTAATGGGGTGGAGAAAGGTTGATCTTACTGAATAAAATGTACAAGGAGGCCAATAGGGTTCCCTCTGCCTTTCACTTTTAAAAAGCCAACTGCATCATTCCCCAGCCCTTTTTGACATGATGAGATGTTACATGGTCAATGGCCATTCCAGGGAATAATGTAAAAGAAGTTTCTACTCTTCTAAGAGCTGGGCTTTTGAAAAAATAAAGGAGAAAAAAACCTCTTTGATGAAAAAGTAAAAAGTACCTATATCTATCTTGGTGTCTAATCTGGACAAATATTCTGTGCTCCAGATATCTAAATAAATATGATGATTAAAAGTATTACCAGAGTGAACCATCAAATGTGCCAAATCCATTCTGGTCTGGTGTGTCTTGAAACCTTATTTCCTAAGTGCTTGATCCAATCATTTTTCCAGAGTAATTATAACATCAGAGTGCAAAGTATAACACTTCACTTGAACATCTTCTAAACTTCTGTCAAGAAGAATTCTCTGTCACACAAAGAAGTCAACATAGCATCTGATAATCAAACAGGGATGAAACAAACAAACCTTCAAGAATCACATTGCAGCTAAGACTGGAACAGCAAATTAGTATACATCTGTTCCGCAACTTACAACCCACAATTAAGCCCAACATTTCCATTGTTAAACTAGGTAGTTGTTAAGCAGGTTTTTTCTCATTTTACAACCTTTTTGCCACAGTTGTTAAATGAATCACTGCAGTGGTTAAGTTAGTAGCATGGTGTAAAGTGATCACATGACCTTGGGACACTACAATCATCAAAAATATCAGCCAGTTGTCAAGCATCTAAATATTGATCACATGACTACAGGGATATTGCAGTGTTCATAAGTATGAAAAAAGGTCACATCACTTTCTTTCAGTTCCATTGTAACTTTGAACCTTCGCTAAATGAATGGTTGTTAAGTCAAGGACCACCTGTATACAGTGATGGGATTCAATTACCTGAACAACCAGTTCTCTGTATGGACACCACTTCTGGAAGTCCATTGTGAGCTGAGAAGGCCTCCCAGGCCCAGAACAGCCCACCAGAAGTGCATGGATGCTCCTTCAAGTGGGCTCAGAACAGACTTCCAGAAGTGGTATCCACATACTTCCGGTGAGCCATTCTGGGCCTTGTGAAAAAGGGCTAGCTAGGGCATTAGCTGGTTCACTGAAGTCAACAAAAAAATAGCTACCAGTCTCTACAGAACCAGTGCAAACTGGCTGAATCCCAACACTTCCTACAGACAAAAAAAAAGCAAACTCCCCTATCCCAGGCACTTATCCCAGTAAAATGTCTGCAGGAAAATTATCAAGCTCAAAGAATATGACGAATCTTAAAGTTCACCTATGATTGTCTCTCTTTTTCTTCCAGATCCCCATTAAAATGTTTCCCTAAAATTTCACAATCCAAACTATTTCTCATTGTTTTAATTTGACCTGAAGAGATTTGGGTAACTGAGCAATCATGACCTCTGTTAGAAGTGGCAAGAAACACTGCCCAATCTAAACAGTGTGTGTGTGTGTGTGTGTGTGTGTGTGTGTGTGTGTGTGTGTGTGTTAAGGACTAAATCCTTTAACTGCCAACCTCATCTGTGTGCTTTGCTTCTTGTTTTGTCTCAATTGTTCTCTGTGGCCTCTCACTGGACTTCTGAACAAACAGCATTATTTAAACAGACATTAAAAGTTATTGAAATCCCTGCACATGTGCACTTTATAATTTATTGACAGACAGATGTTAAATGATGGCTTTTAGAGCTCTGATAGCAGGAAATGGACAAGGGAAACTTCAGTCGAGCCAGAATGGGAATATGCTTGCAAGGTGAGTACAAAGCATTGTAGAATGGAAGAAATGGGTGAGGTAATAAAGAGCAGCCATATGTGTGCCCATGCAGAACAAGGCTGGAAGGAATGGAGAGTGGATAAATTGCATATGCTAATGAATGGAATGAAAGATACAAAGAAGGAAATAAAAATTAGAATAAAAGGAACAGCAGTTCAGAGGCTCAAACTTTGACTCCTGTTTTTTTTTTAAAAAATTTTTTTTTAAAAAATATGTATCCAATGCTACAATGAAATAATAATTTCCATCTCCCTGACAAAGTATTTATTTGTTCCAAAATGTTTTGCAGAATCACTTTAAAGGACAGCAAGAAGTTGTGTGTCCAAGTTAAAAGATCCGGCATGAAATAAAGAAGATTGGCAGAAGAAAAGGAATAAAGCAAGTCCAAAGAGCTTAATTACAGTATTTTTTATCAAGAAGAGCGGGAAAGAAAAACAGTTTTAAGGACAAAAACCATTGTTGTCAGTCTTTCACCAAGGGAAGGCCATAGCTCTTCTCTTCTCTTCTCTTCTCTTCTCTTCTCTTCTCTTCTCTTCTCTTCTCTTCTCTTCTCTTCTCTTCTCTTCTCTTCTCTTCTCTTCTCTTCTCTTCTCTTCTCTTCTCTTCTCTTCTCTTCTCTTCTCCCCTCCCCTCTCTTCCCCTCTCTTCTCCTCCCCTCGACAGATTGCTTATCTAGAGTCTCTAGCCTGTGCTCTTCAGACAGAAATTAGATGTACAGCTCAGCCATTCTGCTCTATTAAGCCACCCCACTATCAGCCCCTCTACTACAAAGATCCTGCAGGAGAAGAGCAGTATGGACAACCTTGGGATCTGGAAGGGTGAGAGCTGTGAACCACAAATACAAAGCTGTGTCCCTGCTTAGCAGATACTGTGCCCTTGCTGACCTTTATAGGGATACTAAGGTGGCAGGTCAACCTGGTTGTGATGATGATGATAACTCATCTCCTACTCAAATGAGTAGGAGATCATGGTCCAAGAAGAAGAAGTTGCTTTGGATAGGGGAATTAGGTATTAGGAAAGGATGCAGAGGCTTTGAAAGAGGTCAGGTGTTTGCCGTGTGCTGAGACAAGAGGTGTATTTTTAAGATGATCAAGAATTCCACTAAGGACTGTGATGTTGATGCCATTGTACATCTTGACATGAATGATCTGTCCCCAAAAGATGTACTCTCTGGTTTGAAAAAGTCCCATCTTGAGGGGATCACTTCAAGTGAGAGTAATGGAATCTTGTTTTAAACATTGCAAAAACCATAGCATGTTTCAAATCATAGATTGTTGAAGGGACAGGGTTGTAAGGTGAGTACTGTGTCACAGATAGGACTGGAGTCAAGAATTCCCTTCCTTCCTTCTTTCCTTCCTTCCTTCCTTCCTTCCTTCCTTCCTTCCTTCCTTCCTTCCTTCCTTCCTTCCTTTTCATTTTTTAATATATATTAAACCTGGTTTAGCCTCACATTTCTATGGCGTATTTCCATCTTGAAGTGGTAGCTAGCCACCATGTTTCCAGAGTGTGTTTGGAAGAGGCTCTAGGAGCCCCTCAAATGAATCTGAGAGTCACTTGCAGCCCTGGACCTCAGATTTCCTATTCTTGCCTTAAAGTACAGTTTACAAACCACAGTGCCTGCATATAGCTAACATAATGTGAGATTAAACAAACTGCATCCTTGTGTGACATGTGAACTCAGCCATTCAGCAGCCTGGAACAGTGGAGGAACTGGGTATGTCCAGCTTAATGAAAAGAAGGTCTATGGATGACATGAAAGCAGTGTTCCAATATCTCAGGGGAGGGAGGTGGTCCAACTATTCTCCAAAGCACCTGAAGGCAGGACAAGAAACAATGGATGGAAACTAATCAAGGAGAGAAGCAACCTAGAACTAAGGAGAAACTTCCTGACAGTCAGAACAATTAACCAGTGGAACAACCTGCCTCCAGAAGTTGTGAATGCTCCAACACTGGAGATTTTTAAGAACAGACTGGAGAACCATTTGTCTGAAATGGTATAGGGCTTCTAGCCTGAGCAGGGGTCAATCTAGAAGACCTCCAAGGTCTCTTCCAACTTTGTTATTCTGTTTCCTCTCCTCTCCTCCCTCTCCTCTCCTCTCCTCTCCTCTCCTCTCCTCTCCTCTCCTCTCCTCTCCTCTCCTCTCCTCTCCTCTCCTCTCCTATCTTTTCCATTGTTCAGCCCTCTAATAGTCGCTTAAAAGAGGAATTTGATGGATGTGGCTTCTCAGTTGATGGCTAGTGTTTCCTTTCACTCACTGCAGAGTAACCTGACCTCGAATAGCTATACCCACAAAGACCTCAAGTAACTCTCCTTTCAGGCATGAAAGGAGAGATTGTGAGATACATCCAAGCTTCTGTGGAATTTCACATTATAAAGTATAATCTCTTTCTGTCTCAGCTTTTCATGCTTTGAAGCTGGTAACCACCTTTTTGCATTTCTCAGTCTACTGACCACTAGGGCAACAAATACTGAGATAATTAAGAGAGGGGCTGAAAATTTGTGTTGCACGCTCCTTATTGATGGAATTAATATTCTCAGTTCATTCCTATTTTTAGTCAGTCCTCTTTTCTCTTCAGATTCAGATTTGGCAATTTAGATCTGATTTGTTTTCTCTTCTTTTCTTTTGCATGTATTCTTCCTGCTGCACAAAGTTATCTCCTATCCAACAGGTGAATAAATAACTCTAGTCCTTCAGCATTAGGGAGATTCTGAATAAACAAGAGATACATTTTAAAGCAGTTATTAATCCAGCTTTGCCTTTCACTTCCACAAATATGAAAGGAGATATGACCATGTCATGGAAGATGATAAAAGAATGTTTTCTTGATGGCTAAATTACAGAATAGTAGAATAATAGACCCCTTCATGGATTACTGCCTTGTCGTGGCGAAGGGGCTTGCGTAATTCAATGAAGCTATGAGCTATGCCGTGCAGGGCCACCCAAGACGGACAGGTCATAGCCGAGAGTTCTGACAAAACATGATCCACTGGAGAAGGAAATGGCAACCCACTCCAGTATCTTTGCCATGAAAACCCTATGGACAGTACCAAAAGGCAAAACGATATGACGCTGGAAGATGAGCCCCTCAGGTCGGAAGGCGTCCAATATGCTACTGGGGAAGAGCAGAGGGCTAGTACTAGTAGCGCCAGAAAGAATGAAGCGACTGGGCCAAAGCCGAAAGGACGCTCAGCTGTGGATGTGTCTGGTGGTGAAAGGAAAGTCCGATGCTGTAAAGATTTTTTCTCCATAGGAACCTGGAATGTAAGATCCATGAATCAAGGAAAGCTGGACGTGGTCAAACAAGAGATGACAAGACTGAACATCGACATCTTAGGTATCAGCGAACTAAAATGGACAGGAATGGGTGAATTTAATTCAGATGACCATCAGGTATACTACTGTGGACAAGAATCCCTCAGAAGAAATGGAGTAGCCTTCATAGTCAATAAAAGAGTAGGAAAAGCAATACTGGGATACAATCCTCAAAATGACAGAATGATCTCAGTTCGAATCCAAGGCAAACCATTCAATATCACAGTAGTCCAAGTCTATGCCCCAACCACCAGTGCTGAAGAGGATGAAATTGACCGGTTCTACGAAGCCCTACAGCACCTTATAGAACTGACACCAAAAAATGATGTCCTTATCATCATGGGGGATTGGAATGCTAAAGTAGGAAGCCAAAAGATAACTGGAATAACAGGCAAGTTTGGCCTTGGTGTACAAAATGAAGCAGGGCACAGGCTGATAGAATTTTGTCAAGAGAATACGATGGTCATAGCAAACACTCTTTTCCAACAACCCAAGAGACGGCTCTACACATGGACATCACCAGACGGTCAACACAGAAATCAGATTGACTATATGCTCTGCAGCCAAAGATGGAGAAGCTCTATACAGTCAGTAAAAACAAGACCAGGAGCTGACTGTGGCTCAGACCATGAGCTTCTCCTTGCAAAGTTTAGGCTTAAACTGAAGAAAGTAGGGAAAAGCACTAGGCCACTCAGGTATGAATTAAATCATATCCCTGTTGAATATACAGTAGAGGTGACAAATAGATTTAAGGAATTAGATCTGATAGACAGAGTGCCTGAAGAACTATGGACAGAGGTTCACGACATTGTACAAGAGGTAGCAACCAAAACCATCCCAAAGAAAAAGAAATGCAAGAAAGCAAAATGGCTGTCTGAGGAAGCTTTGCAAATAGCTGAGGAAAGGAGGGAAGCGAAAGGCAAGGGAGAAAAAAATAGATACGCGCAATTGAATGCAGAATTCCAGAGAATAGCTAGAAGAGATAAGAATGCCTTCTTAAATGAACAGTGCAAAGAAATAGAAGAAAACAATAGAATAGGGAGGACCAGAGATCTTTTCAAGAAAATTGGAGAGATGAAGGGAACGTTTAATGCAAAAATGGGCATGATAAAGGACCAAAATGGCAGGGACCTAACAGAGGCAGAAGAGATTAAGAAGAGGTGGCAAAATTATACAGAAGAACTATACAAGAATGAGCTTAACGTCCCTGATAATCACAATGAGGTGGTCACTGACCTCGAGCCAGACATCCTAGAATGTGAAGTGAAGTGGGCCTTAGAAAAGCTGAGCAACAACAAAGCTAGTGGAGGTGACAGTATTCCAGCTGAGCTATTCAAAATCTTAAAAGACAGTGCAGTAAAAGTGCTACACTCAATTTGCCAGCAAATTTGGAAAACTCAACAGTGGCCACAGGATTGGAAAAGATCACTTTACATTCCAATTCCAAAGAAAGGCAGTGCCAAAGAATGTTCAAACTATCGCACCATTGCACTCATTTCTCATGCTAGTAAAGTCATGCTTAAAATCCTACAAGCTAGACTTCAGCAGTATGTGGATCGAGAACTACCAGAAGTACAGGCAGGATTTCGAAGAGGCAGAGGAACTAGAGATCAAATTGCCAACATACGCTGGATCATGGAGAAAGCTAGGGAGTTCCAGAAAAACATCTACTTCTGCTTCATTGACTATGCTAAAGCCTTTGATTGTGTGGATCATAACAAACTGTGGCAAGTTCTTAAAGAGATGGGAGTACCAGACCATCTTATTTGTCTCTTGAGAAACCTATATGCGGGTCAAGAAGCAACAGTGAGAACTGGACACGGAACCACTGATTGGTTCAAAATTGGGAAAGGAGTCCGGCAAGGCTGTATACTGTCGCCCTGCCTATTTAACTTATATGCAGAGCACATCATGAGAAAGGCAGGGCTAGATGAATCAAAAGTTGGAATTAAGATTGCCGGAAGAAATATCAACAACCTAAGATACGCAGATGATACCACTCTAATGGCAGAAAGTGAAGAAGAACTAAAGAGCCTCTTGTTGCGGGTGAAGAAGGAGAGTGCAAAACTTGGGTTGAAACTTAACATTAAGAAAACCAAGATCATGGCATCTGGCCCTCTCAATTCCTGGCAAATAAATGGGGAAGAAATGGAAGTAGTGACAGATTTTATTTTCCTGGGCTCCAAGATCACTGCAGATGGGGACTGTAGCCAAGAAATTAAAAGACGCTTGCTCCTGGGGAGGAAAGCCATGGCAAATCTAGACAGCACACTAAAAAGCAGAGACATCACCCTGTCAACAAAAGTGCGTATAGTCAAGGCTATGGTCTTCCCAGTTGCAATGTATGGCAGTGAAAGTTGGACCATAAGAAAGGCTGAGCGCCAAAAAATTGAGGCCTTTGAACTCTGGTGCTGGAGAAGACTCCTGCGAGTCCCTTGGACTGCAAGGCGATCAAACCGGTCAGTCCTAGAGGAGATCAATCCTGACTGCTCTTTAGAAGGCCAGATCCTGAAGCTAAAACTCAAATACTTTGGCCACCTAATGAGAAGGAAGGACTCACTGGAGAAGAGCCTAATGCTGGGAAAGATCGAGGGCAATAGAAGAAGGGGACGACAGAGAATGAGGTGGCTGGATGGAGTCACTGAAGCAGTAGGCGTGAGCTTAAATGGTCTCCAGAAGATGGTAGAGGAGAGGAAGGCCTGGAGGAATGTTGTCCATAGGGTCGCGATGGGTCGGACACGACTTCGCAGCTAACAACAACAACAACAGAATAATAGAGTTGGAAGGGGTCTTGGAGATCTTCTAGTCCAACCTCCTGCTCAAGAGGAAACCCTATACCATTTCAGACAAATGGTTGTCCAGTCTTTTCTTAAAAACCTCCAGTGTAGGATCAACCACAACTTCTGGAGACAAGCAGTTCCACTGATTGGAATACTGAAATATTTTATTGAAATACTGCCACCAGGATCATAGGTATCATGGTTCTGAATCCCAGTTGCTGGATACGATAATGGGAGGCATATGTTGATGTCATGGCGAAAGGCACCCAAAATGCACTCTGGGGAAGAGGACATTAGATTAGGTAGCTCTATAATGTCATCTACCAGGATTTTTATGTTTTTTTCCCCAGAAACCAAATTAACTTGATTTTGAAAAGCCTTTCAAGTGTTATTTCTCTTTCTGAATTTAGAAATAACCCTCTGAAAGACTAATGTTCATCATATATACGACGGTAATTTGGAAACAAACCTCCGTTTGGTTATCAATGACAGACACTCACAGATATAGAACTTTTATTAAACACATTAGAAAACTACAACATTACATTACTCTTCGACATAATCGCCATTCAAATTGAGGCACTTGTCATAACGTCTTACAAGGTTTAAAATTCCTTAGTAGCAGTCGCTCGGTGCCAAATCTGGGCTATGCGGGGGGGGGGGGTGATTGTTCAAAAACATCCCAACGGAACTGCTTTAGAAGTTCTTGGGCGCATCTAGCAGTGTGCGGGTGAGCATTATCATGAACCAACACCACTCTGGAAGTCAATGCTTGTTATGGATGGCTCATCTGAGTTTACGTAACTTCTGAATTGATGGTCGAACCAGGCTTCATGAACTTCACTAGCAGTGCTCCTTTGGCATCTTCACATTTGGTGGGATTTTCTATGGCACCACTTCCAGTGTGGTGTTGGTTCACAGTAATGCTCACCTGCACACCGCTAGACACACCCAAGAACTTTTATAGGTGTTCTATTGGGATGTTTTTGATCACCCCACCCATAGGCCAGATTTGGCATCGAGTGACTACTACTAAGGAATTTCAAACCCTGTAAGACGTTATGACAAGTGCCTCAATTTGAATGGCAATTATGTGGAAAAGTAATGTAATGTTATAGTTTTCTAATGTGCATAATAAAAGTTCTGTATCTGCGAGTGTCTGTCATTGATAACCAAAGGGAGGTTAATTTCCGAATTGCCCTCGTAAAAGAAGGGAATGGAGCTGATCAATTCAGAGAATAGTTACCAAAAGCAAAGAAAATATCATAACTGTATAATTCATACAATTAGCTAATTTTATCCAGAGTGAAAGTTTCTAATTGTTATTTATGCAATCAAGCCTTAAACTTAAAAAGTAGAATTCATTCTTTAGTTATTATAGTAGGAAAATTAACAATTAAATAATAATTGCTCAACATTGGAAAATCTCAGATAGCCTAACAAATTATAAAGATTAGCAATGATAATTATCTAAGTTAAAAGAGACTACATGAGTGAAAAGATTGGCAAAGAAAAGGTATAAAGCAAGTATTCAATTGTCTTGTTAGAAAAGTTACAGAGTTAAAATAATGACATATCAGAGCAAGAACCACAATTCTACTAAATCGGATGGGCTTTATATATATTGTTCTGTTCCAACCTATGCGAGTACTGCTCATTTTCATTCAACAAGACAGGATTTTGTAAGAAAAAAACCCTTTTATTTTAACACAGCTTTTATGGAACAAAACTCCAACCAGTCCTTTAGCTGTTGAAATGAACAAGATTCAGTCTATGAGTTTTCAGCTGGAATGCTCAAGGTTCAAGTCACTCAAACACACAGAAATCTGACAAACCTGGTTAAATATCCAAGAATCCTGAGGCAAGAAATCTAATAACAGAAGCACGAAGCTGTAGCATGAATGGTTGCCTTTGGCAACCAGCACTTCCCACGCCTTTCCTCTTTAGAGTCCAGCCCAGGTGTGGTTTCTTAGTGAATCTTACTTTGTCTATGGAGCTGCCCCACTGCCCTCCATTGTCTTGCTCTCCTCTCCTCTCTGCACATCCATGCATCTAGGATTGGCCCTAGCTGTTCCTCCTCATCGCTTAGTTCCGGCCCCCAAAAAGTTCTGTCTCTGACTGAGCGTGAGTAGATGGGTCAGGCTCTGTGTCTGGCTCTGAGTCTTCCTCCTCCTCAGAGCCTTCCTCAGACTCCAGTGTGAACCCAGGTACCTCCTCATCATCATCATCCGATTCCTCAGATTTGGCTGCTGCATCCTCTGGGAGGCATATTACCTTTATTGTAACAGACAATATCAGATGTGAACAACCAGATCCAGATGAGAAGAGTTCAATTAGCTATTTTATTGCTCATACACATAAATCTTCTCAGACTGACAGTTTGAACTTGGGTAAAACTACGTAGCTGGTGAGGCATCAGATTTGGTTTTGTTGTGCCCACATAGGGATTCCAGACTATGTCCATATTTGATTCCTCCACCTAACCTAACCAGTCTCTTTCTAACATGTACAATCATCAATACTTAAGATATATAAAAAATATGAAGATGCAATTTTTGTGTTTCTAATTTTTAGTGGAGTTTTTCTTTTTCTATGCATTACAGATTTATGTTTTTCAGTTACATGATAATATTTGTTAATTGTAATTCAGTACAAAGAAGATACAATTAGTTAATTTGAGCAAAAGATTACACCTCTGTCTGCAGCATACAGCAACCTTTAAACCTAGTAGCTGATCTCAAAAGCTAAGTAAAGCTGGACTTGCTTAGTGTTTGGATAATAGACACCAGGAAATTGAAGGATTTTTTACTAGACTAGGAAATTAAAAAAAATCCTTTAAAGAATAATTAGCTTTTTAAATCACATCTCTAATGATAAAATGTTTATTATTATCCCATGTGAAAAACACATTTATATGTGTTTCATAAACACTAAGATGTTCATAACTATAGATGATTATGTAGTGGTTTGCTAAATTTTCATAGGATCATGAAAGTGATAAACTGGTGAAAAAGGAATATATTCAGTGGAAGGAAAGAACTGAGGAAATGGCTAATTTGCCACTATGGATTGGAGTAAGAGAGTACCAAGAGCATTCTGTTCCTGAATAAAAACAGAATTCCCACTGGCTTTGCTCCCAGACTTTAAATATGCCAAACGATCATAATAGAGCTGATTAATTCAGATAATTTTCTCTGTAAGATAACTATGGAGATTCTCAGTCATCCAGGTTAGGTCAACAACCACTTCATAAACATATGGCACAACATAGGAGAACAAACCATCAGGACAAGAGTCAGCAGTCCATCTGCATTTAAAAGATAAAGACCACTCTTTTGAAGACAGAAAGTTCACATTTTGGACAGAGAGGAGTGTTGGTTTGAAAGAGGGGTCAAAGAGGTCATCTATGTCAAAATTAAACAGCCCCCTGTCAACAGAGGGAGAGGGATATGACATCATCTATCTTCAGTGTACAACACAGTCCTTTCAACAGTTCCAAGAAGGCTCCACACCCATTTGCACCACTCAGGTGATCCTGATGACAGAGATAAACCTCCAGGTGGCCTCAAAGACTCTCTAAAAATGCAAATGACCAGCTGCCTGCAAGGAGTAGAAATCCTTCCATTCCCTACCGTCAGTCAGAAGCTTCTTAGATGAGAAGTGAAACATCTTCAAAGAGAAAAAAGAAAGTCCAGTTACCTCATGAAAAAGTACCTTTGGGATTCTTTGTAAGACCAGTATAGTTTTTTTTTCTTAGACCAATTCTTCAGCTTCCTGTTTTCTTTTCCCCAAGATCACTTTAAAAGACTTTTCTATCAGTCATTTTTCAGTCATTTTTCCCAACAACCCCACACACAACTGGAATGTATAATGACAGGCTCACAAAAGACTGCTTGTGGGAAGTGGTGATCAGCTGAAACATAAGACATGTGCTGTAGGCTAAACAAATCAGCCTGCAGCAGTACAGGATTAATGCTACTTTGAAACGTCTCATCATTATTGCTAAAGCATCCTCGTTATGAGAGCAGAAACTTCAAAATGCAGCTGAACCAAGGCACAGAGGGATCTTTGGAGAGAAAAGAACAAAATGCTTATTCTTCAGAGTTGATGCTGTTTTCTACTTTATCATTGGTGGTGAGTGCATGGGAGCCAGATGTTGTACTGAGAATCCCTCCAGGTGCTTCTTGAATATTCCAGCCTTAACAGCTGTCTCTCTCCTTACATATTAGGTCTGCTTTAATGCTCCTCTTTATATAAAGAGACACAAATAGTGTCTCTTTATATATAAAGATAGTTATTATCTTAAATTAGACTCTTAGATTAGACAGATTAGACTCATTATATAAAGATAATAAAGAGACACATGTTTATATGAGTGATGCATCTAAATAGGTCAAATATTACTAGAGCAAGCAAGTTCTGCCCTATCTTTGCAGTTCCTATGGATTGGATATGCAGCCCTAACCTGCTGTATTTATTTTATGACCCTTAAAGCACAATAACAAGCCATTTTGGTATAGTGGCAAACATACTGGACTAAGAACCAAGAGATTCTAATCTGGGTTTAGGCAAATGGGTGAGTCATGCCCTTATCCTAGGAAGAAGGCAACAGCAAACAACTATCTCCACAATATTGCCAAGACTTCCGCATGTATTTGGCAGAAGGCAAAACTTACCTTGGAATAGGCTTAAACTCACAAAGGGAACAGAATAATTTTGATGATAGCTTAATTCACAGTTGAAAACAAAGTTGGGTAGGTTTGATGGATCAAGCTAAAGCCATCTGAAAAATATGATACTTATCAGATTTACGAGTTAAGGTCCATCATTTCCTTTCCAGGGAAATGAATTCCACAGAGATATTTTTTTATAAGATAAATACCAGCCTAGATTTCCTCACTGTAGTACAGGGGTCTCCAACCCCCAGGCCTTGGCCCACTACTGGGCCTTGAGCCATTCAGAACCAAGCTACAGAATTGGTGGGCAAGCACATGCATGCATCCCCACTTGTGTGAGTAGCAGGCAAGTGTGCACTTCATTTGTGTGCATCTCATGCAAATGGGGCTACCCACAAGTGCACACCTGCCCACCGCTCACACAGACCTATCCCCTCTCTGCCAGTCCAGAAAGCCAGAAAGGTTGGAGAACTCTGCTGTAGGATAGCAATAAAAATATATTTTAGCAGTGTTATTTCAACAATCTGTAAGAGACTTGAAAGGATTATTGTTAATTTTCCATAATCTGTAGAGTACTGATTATGATGGACTAGGAAAAGAGAAACCCATGACTCTTAGCCATGAGAACTATGGTATTGTCTGCCCTCTGAGGTAAATCAAATTATGAGTACTAATACTAGTGTTGAAGGAAAAATCTTCATCATGGTTCAGTCCAAGACAGAAATAAACAACATGGTGACTGCTTTAGAAAGAAGGTTGCAGTTTATTGAAGAAGAGAGCCAGATAGAAAGATGGCTTTGGAAGAAAAGAAAAGAGAGCACATGTAGGGAGTGGGGTTTTATAGCCTCTGGGGCTCTTGAGGTTGTTTCCTGTTCCTGGTGGAGGTTAGGTATTTCCTGTGACATGTATTTTGACCTGAGTCTCTGTGTGCCCTTTGGCCTCTGTGAGTTAATCCTATTATGTCCTGTCTTATAGTTTGGGTGGGATATGTAGATTTTAGGTGCCTTTGTCTTCCGAATCTTCCAGCTGGGGGCCTCCAACCTTCCTGGATTTACATTTGCATTTCTACAGGGCTGGTTTCTGCTTGGGGGAAGGAGACGTGGGGCTATTATGAAAAACTGGGCATGCTTTTCCGCCTCTTTTAAGATCCTTTGAGGAAATATAATATTCTGCCCTTTTAATATTTCCTTCTCTGGGGGGGGGGGCTGACTTCCCACACTAGCTTTCTTGTAAGTTTATAACAACAGATTTGCCTTTACTTTCCAGAGTACTAGAGGAGGTCCCTTCTGAAATGCTTTTTCATCCGGATTCCTCTTGTGGCTTAGATATCTTTTGTCTGACTATTGACTAGGCTGTATCTCTTACTCCTGCGAAGGAAGGAAGGAAGGAAAGAAGGAAGGAAGGAAGGAAGGAAGGAAGTGTAGCAGACCTGAAAAGACCAGGAGAAATGTTTTAGGTTGGGAAGTGAACATCAGAAACATTCCAAAATGGATCTGAAAGTTATTTAGGTTGAAATAAAAATAATAAAATAATTTAATAAAATAGATATATAATGATAATAGATAATTAGAATGACAAAGTTGCTTCTGGTCTTTTAAATAAAATTATAAACACAATTATACATTAACCCCTTTCTTTAAAAGTACAACATTTCTCTTTTCTTTTTTATAATTAAGAGAATTATAGATTATAAGTTTATATGAGGGGTTTCCATCAGCAATTCAGATAGACATTGTCTTTTCTCTAATCAAAGTAGTCAATTTAGCTATATTATCAGGTTCCAACAGCCATTATTTTCACCAACCATTCCTCCACTGTTGGTACAGTAAGGCCAAATCTTTCCATTTTTATGTATTCCAAGCCCTCATGTTTCAACAGGATTTTTTTTTTTGCAGTATATGGTTTATTTGGTTTTTTTTCTTTTTAAAGAAGCCCTAAAATGTCCAGCATTAAGTCAACTGAGATGTAAACCTTGAAAATAGGGTACTGTGCTGCTCAGTTTGAAGAGACAAAGTACATATGGATTTGAACATAAGAGCATGCACCAAGCTTCTCCTCTTTTCAAATCATTTATTAAGACATAAACAACCAGCATCTCCATAAAATATAATAAAGCAACAGAAGCAAAGCTACCTTTGATCATGCTAGGTTTGCAACTATGCAACTATCACGTCATTATTGTCTCAGAAAGAAGCAAAATGGCAAAACGGGAAAAAAAATAGAGGAGGTAGTGAACAGGAATATCCTGAGGTGTGTTAAAAAAATGACAGCCATATATTTTTTATTTTTTTATTTTTTTATTTTTTTTTTTAATTTTAATTCCATTTATATCCCACCCTTCTCCGAAGACTCAGGGCAGCTTACAAGCTTAGCAGTAGCCTTCATTCTATGTATATGCCTGCTTATTAGGGCTTTCACACACACACCCCCAAGCGGCATTATTACAAAGTCAGCTTATTGCCCCCAACAATCTGGGTCCTCATTTTACCTACCTCGGAAGGATGGAGGCTGAGTCAACCTTGAGCCTGGTGGGATGCGAACCTGCACTAATTGCAGGCAGCTGTAGATGCAGTATGCACCACAAAAAGGCACTTGTTTTCAGTCTCATAATGATAGCCACCATCTTCACTTTTTGCACCTTTTCACATATGCCCCAGTGGTAAAAAAGAAAAAAAAAAGGCTTCAACCCTTCTCCTAAATATTTTTTTTCTTTTAAAAAAGAATACATTGATTCATCTTTAAGTCACTTTACATTTGACCATGAATAAAGATCAGCATTCTCAGTATATGAATTAACTATGTGCACTGCAGGATTAATTTTATTTCCATGGAAAGAAAGGAAGACACGGTTAAAAATTAGTTAAACTCTAGAAGGGAAGCTAAAATTAGTCTACAGTGCCATGGGTAGCACTGGGCCAATGAGGATATTTCATTTCTGATAGAAATATTAAATTAGATGAGCTGGAAGACTCCATAAACATGTTGTTAGGCCTGTGTGCTATGAGAAAGATAATGGTAGTAATAACAAATAGAATGGAGAATCACATTTTAATTAGTCATATGAACTGCTCACTGCAGAAAAGCCTGACAAGGCACAAGTTAACATTGTAATGAAGCTGGTTATGAGTGTAAGATAGGAGCTCTTCCTTCCGGCAATATAAATGTATTGCTTAATAAGATTTTTTTTTTAAATTATTCAGAATAACCATTTCACTAAAACACCATAACAAGAAGGCAGCCAAATGAGAAAGATGAAAGGCATAATTCCGTCAGCATTTCTCCAGTCTGTCCTCATTTGTTTATTTATTAAGCCCTTTGTCCTGTGTCAAACTGAGCACCAGACATCTCTGGAGCAGAGGTGAATTGTCCTTAATGTGTTATTTCTGGATGCAGTTTGGGGTAGCCAACCGTACAATTTTAGAACAAAAATTTGTGTATATGTGTATAGGACAGATGGGATGTATTCCTAAAATAGGAAACCTTTTAATTCTCAGAATTGCTTACAAAAAGAAAGGAAAGGAAAGGAAAGGAAAGGAAAGGAAAGGAAAGGAAAGGAAAGGAAAGGAAAGAAAGAAAGAAAGAAAGAAAGAAAGAAAGAAAGAAAGAAAGAAAGAAAGAAAGAAAGAAAGAAAGAAAGAGCTGCTTGCTGTTTGTAAAGAAATGTTTACTAAACCACAGCTGGTTATACTACCCTAACAGAAGTTAAACTCATATTGAGTACCTGTTATAAACTAACTGTTGTGGATAGCAGTACCTATAAATCTTTGTCTGATATTGGAAAAGCTAAACAAACTTGGACCTTGCTATTCCTTGGATGAGAAATCACCAGAAAATCCTAGGGCTCTAAGTTAGTCTGAGATATTTATTTATTTGATTTAAAAAGAAAATTGTATAGCTGCCCATCTCAGCAAGTGATTCTGGATGGTGTACAAAATAAAAACAATTGCAATACATACACCATAACCACTAAAGTAACCAAGAAATGGGTCTCTGAATATACCTGGACCCTATAACTGGGCATAAAGCCAGGTGTTTAAAGACTTATGAAAATCTAGAAGTTTCCATCCTGATCTCAGTAGGGGAATGTTTGTTTGTTTGTTTGTTTGTTTGTTTGTTTGTTTGTTTGTTTGTTTGTTTATTTATTTATTTATTTATTTATTTATTTATTTATTTATTTATTAGATTTATGTACCGCCCTTCTCCTGAGGTACTCAGGGCGGTGTACAGGGCAATTAAAATATAACATACAAAAGTTAAAAATAGATTAAATTAAATTTAGCCCCAAACAAAATAAATTAAATTATGAAATTTAAAACCCCAATCCCTCAGTTCAGGCCGGCAAGCTCGAATAACCAGGTTTTCAGGTCACGGTGAAAAGAGCGAAGGTCGGGAGCCATCCGGAGCTCTACAGACAGCTGATTCCAGAGGGCAGGCGCGCCCATAGAGAATGCTCTCCCCCTGTGGGCCGCCTACCGGCATTCCCTGACTGACAGCACCCTGAGGAGACCCTCTCTGTGGGAGCACATGGGGTGATGGGAAGTTGACGCCGGCAGCAGGTGCTCCCGTAAATAATCCGAACTCATGCCATTTAGGGCTTTATAGGTCATCAACAGCACCTTGTTCAGAAGACAAGCACTATGGCAGAAAAGGCATATTTTCTAGGCATATTTTGAAGTATCCCCTCCCTTTTTTTTTTTTTGCATCTCTGTTATTGTTCTGAGTTCTCTGGAACAAGTCAGCTTTGCTGTGGGCAGTCTGAATACTAAAAATGATGACCTTGCAGAGGGACAGAGACATCCTCTCAATCACCACTTTTGGCTATATCTGGGGGGGGGGGAGAAAAGGAGAGATCAGCTATCATCTGCTAGCTAATCTTATTGAGACAACATCATTGTGGGAAGATTTGGAGGATCCACCAGCAGGACAAGAGCAAAATTACAATATCATGTATTATTTATTACATTTTATTTATTTATTTATTTATTTTATTTATTTATTTGATTTATATACCGCCCTACTCCTAGAGGACTCAGGGCGGTGTACAGGGCAATAAAATAAGAATACATTAGATAAATAATTTTAAAACCCAAATCCATCAGGCCAGGCCGGCTTGTTGGAATAGATAAGTTTTTAGATCACGCCGGAAGGAGCGAAGGTCGAGGGCCATCCGGAGTTCAGCTGGTAAGCGGTTCCAAAGGATTGGTGCACCCACCGAGAATGCTCTCCCCCTGGGGGTCACCAGCCGACATTCTCTGACCGGTGGTACCCTGAGGAGGCCCTCTCTGTGCCTCTTTGTTTGTTTCTTCAGATAGAATCCAGTTCATATTTGAAAAGGGTAAAAATGGAAGTAGTATAGTATTCTGGATTAGCATTAGGACTACAATGTCTGTAGATAGCTTCTTCCTTTGAAAACATGAAAAAATGTTTCTGTTGTACTTGGGAAGGCCTTTAATGAAAATCAGACAAAATATTAGCTAGAGGATAGAACAGGACAGGATAGGATAGGACAGGACAGGATAACAGAGTTGGAAGGTACCTTGGAGGTCATCTAGCCCAACCCCCTGCTCAGGCAGGAAACCCTATACAATTTCAGACAAACGGTTGTCCAATCTCTTCTTAAAAACTTCCAGTGTTGGAACATTCACAGCTTCTGGAGGCAGGTTGTTCCACTGGTTAATTGTTCTAACTGTCAGGAAGTTTCTCCTTAGTTCTAGGTTGCTTCTCTCCTTGATTAGTTTCCATCCATTGCTTCTTCTCCTGCCCTCAGGTGCTTTGGAGAATAGCTTGGCTCCCTCTTCTCATGTCCCCCCTCATCTTTATAGATGGCACTTATCACCTGCTAGACTAGCAAAAATGTTTAAAAATATGTCTAGCAATTGTTGGAAATGTAGGCAAAAACCAGGCACATATGATCATCTCTGGTGGACATGCCCTAAAGCAAAAAGATTCTGGACAAAAATTCATACTTGGTTAGAAAAAAATGCTAAGAAAACATGTAGAGTTTAAGCTGGAACTATTTCTATTAGGTATAATTTCAGGAAAATATGAGAAAGAAAATGTATATTTAATGGTATATGTATTAACAGCAGCAAGAATTGTTTTTGCGCAGCACTGGCAAAATGAAGAAATGCCATCTGAATTAATAAAATACTGGAACATGTAGAAATGGATAGGCTAACATTAGAAATTAAAGAAAAAGAAGATACAGAATATTTTCAAATATGGGATGTATTTTACCAATGGCTGGAAAAACAGTAGAGATTAGGATTTTAATATATATTATTAAGCTATGACCCAGACAACAAGTTGTTTAATAAGCACTTTTGAACTGTAAACATAAACAAAACCATGTTTTTATGTGTGTGTATGTGTGTGTGTGTGTGTGTGTGTCTGTCTGTCTGTCTTTCTGTCTATCTGTCTGTCTGTCTGTCTGTCTGTCTGTAAAAGGAGAGATTAAACCTAGAAATAAAGAGAAATTTTGTGACAATGAGAACAATCAACCAGTGGAACAGGCAGCCTTCAGATGTTGTGGGAGTTTCATCACTGGAAGCTTTCAAGAACAGACTGGACAGCCATCTGTCAGAAATGGTGTAGGGTCTCCTGCTTGGGCAGGGGTTGGACTAGATGACCTACAAGGTCCCTTCCAACTCTGTTAATCTAATTCTAATTATTTAGTACAACTGAAAGGAACAGTTTCAAAAATGCATAGGTTATTACTGCATCTAGAATTAGGAGATCTACCATACAGATAAAGGGAAAGTTGGAATACTGATTTTGGTAATCCCATACAGGAGACAAATTATGGAAAACCGATAGATTCACTTCAGCCTCAATGCAAAATATGTTGTGAAAAATTATATTGATGGTATTTGACTTGTGTTAAACTGGCACACCTATATAAAAAATATTCTTCCAAAGGCTGCAGAAATAGTCCCCCCCACTCCCCCAAAAAATCATTTCTTTATTTGTGGTAGCCAGGTGATAGAGATATACCTTTTTGCAAAAGTATTTTTTGCAAGATAAGCATCAACACTAATCAAAGAATTGAATGCTCTCTGGAGTTAAGCTTATTGCACATTTACAGGACCAAAACATAATCTTAAAAATAATGTTTATTTAATTATAGCAGTCAAACAACACTGAAAACCTTTAAATAATATACAGTAACTGAGTTAGGAATTGGTAAAGCATCTTCAATTGCCACAATAGCAAAAAACAATAATCACAAATAAAATAATGAGATTTCAGAAGCGTGACCCACAATTTTATTAAACCTGGATGGATTTTATGATTTATTTTAACAGCAATAGATTCAAATGTGGTATGCTCCTTATGTATGATATTTTTCATATGTATGGTGATCAACTTTTTATTTACATTGTAGTAGATTCTTTTTGTATTTTTTTCCTATTATATATCTTGGAATTATGTTAATGCAGTTACCTGAGATTGTGAAAGAAAAGTAAATAAACTATTCCTAAATAAATAAGGGGGGGGGGCAACAAAAAAGAGGAAATATAAGAGGGGAAAAATACGATGGACAATTCTATGAAAAAAAAAACATAGCTGCTTCACAGGGTTAAAAACAGAGACTTTGTTCACTTCCTTAATGTGACAGAACATCCTTTACAAATTATTACTGAAGCACTGTATAGCCTCAATAACCGTTATTCTACCCCACAAGAGGCAACAATATAATAAGACAATGTAAAAACACTGCTTTCAGGAAAGAATATAACAAAAGGATGTGGAATCCAACATAAATGATGAGTGTACATCCATTTTTCTTTTTTCCTTGGTTCTCCTGAATGTAAATAATAGACTTCTTTGTCACACAAAATTAACCTGTTTTGAAAATGTACATTTGGGGCTTGGTTAAATTATTCATTTAATCATTATTGATCTCAGATGAATTAGTAAACTGTGTGCTTTAGAACAGCTCTCCATTATTCATCTTTGATTTTAATCCTGGAGAAGCCAAGTTACATGCTACTAATGAAAGGAACAACCTGAAGAAAATGGGCAATTTTTATTTTATTTTATTATTTTTTTGCAAAATGTCCCACCACAGAAATTTCAGATATGTTCAAATTAATTCAATAACCAGGGTTTGGCAAGTAGCTATGTATGGCATTAATGTATGACATTAAGGAAAATCAATCTCTTACAGCAGGGGTCCCCAACCTTGGCAACTATAAGACCTGTTGTTGTGTAGTGGGTTCTGGAGAGCAGGAAGGACGCCGAGACGGTGAGTACAGCATGGCAGATCTTTATTTGGTGGAAGTGACTGTACTGGGGAATAGGGGTTACCTGCCCTCCTTTTATACCTGGCCAGGTGAGCAGCCAGCCAATAGGTTTGAACCTCTGTTTCCCACTGAAACTAGGTTCCCGCCAAAACAGTTACAGTTCAACGCCCCCTGGTGGTGACTGCTATGTAAGTGTGTATGTGTTCTCTTCACCTGGATACATAACACCTGTGGACTTCAACTTCCAGAATTCCCCAGCCAGCCAGTCCACAGGTTTTAGCTGCCACGGTTGGGGACCCCTGTCTTACAGGACTGGTCCCTGTAGTCATACCTGATTACAGGTATGTATTTATAAAAAAATACACATATAGGTCTCTCATGACACAGGACCTAAACAAAAACCAAAACCTTGATAAGCTAAAACCTGGTGAATTCATTTCTACATTTTCTCTTGCTCCTCCACAATTCATCTATTCCTCAAAAGGGCTTAACAATTTCATGGAAAATCAGTTGAAGGATCTCGATCTGCAGTCTGACCATCAGGTCTGGCTTTAAAATTAGACAGATGTTCCTGTCCAGTCCTAGAGCAACTTATCTATTGAATGAACCATGTGGCGCATTGGTTAGGATTCAGTATTGCAGGCTAACTCACTGCTTACTGCCAGAAGTTCGATTCTGACCAGCTCAAGGTTGAATCAGCCTTCCATCTTTCTGAGGCTGGTAAACTGAGGACCCAGATTGTTGGGGAGGCAATAGGCTGACTGTGTAAACTGCTTGTAGAGTGCTGTAAAGCACTATGAGGTGGTGTATAAGTCTAAGTACTATTGCTATAATGCTATTGCTATTCAATACTGTGGGGTTACACAGATCCCAAGTATAGTATCCGTTGTACTGGTCATTACCCTGAAAATATTAGTCTTGACTCATTTGGCTACACACCATCTGTCTCTCTTTTGGCAATGCACCCTCTGTCTCCTAGAGCAGACTGCAAAGCCCTCAATGAAATAGAAGATAATTAGCACTAAATGTTGCATACAATGATTCCCCAATGATGTTCTTTAGGCAAAGTACTCAGAAGTGTTATCAATGAATCATTGTGTTTCACATATTTGTGTATTTTACTAGAAAAACCAGCATTTTAAGCAGATCAAATCAAATCTTTATTATGGTTATAGACCAGCAAGTAGACCACAATAAACAGATACAAATCCACATGTACTGAGATACCTCTAAAGTCATATATTTGTGACTTTAAAAAAAAGCAACTGAGAAACGGCTGTTATTCCACTGGAGTTTTAACTGAAATGAATGGGATCCACTTCTGAATTAATGTATTAAGGATCCAGAAACAATAAATAATAAGTACAGAAATCTTGATTTGAAGGACAACATAAAGTGTGAAATGTATGTGTGAAACACCTTAGAGTAAATATCTTAAACTAAACACATCTTTTCCTAGGATTGGTGAATTGGTGTAAGGAAAACAGCCTAGTTTTAAATACTGCAAAAACCAAGGAGATCATTGTCGATTTCAGAAAAGGCAGGCACAGCCACACTTCTCTGTGCATGAATGATTCACCTGTGGAGATGGTTACCAGCATCAAATTCCTGGGTGTGCAGTTAACAAGTAGGCTGGCTTGGTCGCTCAAGAGTGAGACACTGGTGAAACGGGCACAGCAGCGCCTGCATTTTCTGTGTCACATGAGAAAAGCACATCTTCCTTCCCCTGTCCTGACCACTTTCTACAGGGGAACGATCGAGAGCATCCTGTCATACAGCATCACAGTCTGGTTTGGAAGCATCACTGCTTCAGACAGGAAGGCGGTGCAGAGAGTGGTGAGGATGGCCAAAAAGATCATTGGCAGCTCCCTCCCCTCCATCCAGGACATAGCACAGAAGCATTGCTTGAGCAGGATCTGTAAGATTATCTGGGACACTATTCATCCTCTTCACGACCTGTTTTCCTTGTTACCTTCTGGGAGGAGGCTTTGTGGTATCTGTAGAAGAATATCCAGATTCAACCATAGTTTCATTCCATACAGCATTAACCTTGTGAACTCTCAAGCTTCCTCCTTCCATTATATATTCAAGATGGACAGTATTTAATATTTATTTGTTATGTAATGTAGGGTTGTGGGTCTATATATATGTTGTATATAGTATGGTAAGGTATGTGTCATGTATGTGTTTCACTTTGAGAACAGGCAACTAAATTTCATTTTTGATGTGTGACGTTGTGCTTACAGTAAAAACAATGACAATAAAGGTTATCTTATTTTATCTTATCTGAATGCCAGCTATAGAAGATGAAGGACAAATTCAGGAAAAGACACAGCTGATCTCAGATGTTTCCAATAGTTGTTACATCATGCTCCAAATCACATCTTGTCCTTGGAAAATGAATCTCTAGCCCTAATAATTATTATAAATAAAGGTAAAGGTAAAGGTTCCCCCACACATGCATGCTAGTCGTTTCCAACTCTAGGGGCCAGTGCTCATCTCCGTTTCAAAGCCGAAGAGCCAGCGCTTGTCCGAGGACGTCTCTGTGGTCATGTGGCCGGCATGACTAGATGCCAAAGGCGCACGGAACGCTGTTACCTTCCCACCATAGTGGTCCCTATTTTTCTACTTGCATTTTTATGTGCTTTCGAACTGCTAGGTTGGCAGAAGCTGGGATGAGTAACAGGCACTCACTCTGTTACGCGGCACTCGGGATTCGACCTGCCAACCTGCCGACCATCTGATCAACAAGCTCAGTGTCCTAACCCACTGAGCTACTGCGTCCCTAATTATTATAGATACAATATAATATATAAATTGATTTTTCACTTCCCCAAAGCAAATTATAGGGAGATTTGAACAGAAGTGTAGCAGACCAACCAGAATAAAAAACAGAACCTATGTTATTTTATTTCAATACAGTTCATTACTTATGGGATGTGCAGTAAATATGTACATCTGCATAAATACAATAGATAGACTAATTAGAGTTATTTATACAAACATGCTCGCTAGAGATGAAACTCAATTTCAAATTAATATGATAAATGAAGATAGCAAGATTCTTACATGAAAATTGGAATTCATATGAATGTAAGGAAGTTCTGTGTCTGCCCCCGTTGCATTTATTATTCAAAACACTTTTTTCTCCTCATGTAATTTACTTCACAATGAATTACCACTATAAAACTACTATTGATCTTTGGATCATTGTCAGATTTTAACGTCATGCAAAATAATTTTGTACCTCTTTTGAGAAAGAGTAAAAATAATTTCACAAATGATAACTAGCCCCTAATAATATTATAAGTTTCTCAGCTCAGATATATCCATATTAGATAGCCTTAAAAAAATAGAAACTTACTTCACTTTTACAGATTTCACTGGTTATCCTGAGCTCCTCAATCATCACAGGAAACAAGCTGTTGAAAAGCCTGACCCTTACTACATGTTACTGATAATCTTAAACATAACTGTAAAGTTAATGAACAGCTTGTCACTGTCACTACTCATCTTACTCATCACCAAATGAAGTCAAGAGTTAAGGTCAAGGCCAAAGTACATGGCCTGTTCTCTTCCTCTCCCTTCCTCTCCTCATCATCTTTCACACATAATGAAAGAACTCTTCCTAAGGATTTTTTTCAGCTTTGGAAGTTGGACAGTGAAATGATGGAAAGATGCATAAGTGAAAAGTAACACCACCATCTGCCACTTCCAGAAATAAAGAAAGATCAAAACCAATACTAAGATAAATTAAACACCCTGAGTTTAACTTAAGAACTTCTTTCTGAAGGAAAAAAAAGTCTTCTGAAAAATGGCAATGTTGGGGTGACACCGTGATCCATGGCCCCTCTTATGTTAGTGAAGTTCTACAGATTGATTAATGCTTAGACTGAATTCACCACAAATCCTTTGATATAAGGTGGTCCCAGGTTCTAGTCCTAAAAACAACTACATCTTAAAAAGATTTTGTCAGAAGATCTCTTCTCCATAAATAGACTTCCAAGGATAATCATTCTTCATTAGAAAACCAATACAAAATATCATGAATATATTCCCATGACTGTTTTAACAGGTAGAGGGGAGGCCTCACCAGTCTACAACGATATCTTAAATTTGGGGAATGGAAGGGCTGCAAACACCTAATATTCTCAAAATAAATGTCAGAATTGACATTGTGACTCCATATTTCAAACATGTCTGTAGTTGTATTGTACATTCAGAAGAGAGGCAGGATATTTCAAATACAGTGGAGAAGTAAGATAACCCATGTTCACTGTGAAAATTCATGAGGATTCAGAGACAGAATTCTAACCTAATCTGATTGTTTGATAGTAGTTACCCAACCTAGGGCTTTCTAGACTTTTTGCAATGCAAATCCCACATATCACAGTCTCCTTAAATAAACAACAAATGTAGATATTCCTGCAATTTTAAAAGAATATATAATTGAGGACTTGGCTATTGATTTAGTACTGCCAAATGAGTATTTTAATGCTCATGAATATTTTATGGGGTCTTCCTCCCTCTTTCTTTCTTTCTTTCTTTCTTTCTTTCTTTCTTTCTTTCTTTCTTTCTTTCTTTCTTTCTTTCTTTCTTTCTTTCTTTCTTTCTTTCTTTCTTTCTTTCTTTCTTTCTTTCCTGAAGTGGAAGCATATAAAAAACCATGGCATTAATATTCATCTAAGATCACTTCCAGAACAGGGTCAAGGCTGAGATTCATGCAAGTTTTAGCTTTTCTGCTTTCATTCTGTTCCTTTTTTCCTGAAGCTCTTGTTTGAACTTTGTGACTTGGTTAATCTGCCATATGAGAAATCGTGTACCACTTTTGGGTAGCTGATGACAGCTAAAGTCTATTAAAGGCAATTCCACCATTTCTTGCGAAATGAGTCAGTTATGTTAGCTATTATTGCTTTCCTGAAGATAGATTAGTATCCCTGTCTTTGCCACCAAGTCCTTTGTTCAGAATTCATCAGATAGAACCTGATACCTAACATCTGGTCAGCATGAGGACAATACTAAGTACCCTAAAGCACCCCTGATACTTTAGAGTACTTCATAAATGACAAGTAGGGTACCCCAGCCTTCTGCCAGCTGTGCCCAAAAGCCAGAGATAAATGAACCCCAAAGTGATCTAAACCTAACAAAAGTAGTAAGCTGATAAAAGTTCCTACCAAAATCAATCAAGAGACAACTCCAGAATTCTTACTCAGCTCCCAGTAATGATAGTAGACAGCTGTTATTATCACCAGTGGAAGGTGGGAAGAAAAACCTTACCCAAAGAAACCAGAACCCTGGACTGCTTATATAAATTATGAATAAAGGTAATTATAAATAATGAATACCTGGAATCCTAGTATTGTATATGCATCTTAAATCTCTTTTCTGCAGCTCTTAAGAGTTCCTTCTGTTCACTACTGTTGAACCAGATAACATAATTTCTCATCACAATAAGATGGGAAATGTATGAAAACAATAGGTTTAATCTTGAAACAAACATATTATAAAATAAAGAAAATCACTCACTCCTTCAGGAATTTCATTCCCTCTACACTTTTATTTATTATTTTACTTACTTAAAGTAAGTAAATTATTCATATTCTACCTTTATTATTTTTACAAATAAATCAGGGCTGTAAACACAGAAAATATTCCTTGTTCCTCCTATTTTCTTCACAACAACAACCCTGTGGATTGGGCTGAGAGAGAGTGAGAGGCCCAAGGTTACCCAGCTGACTAAGGCAGGACTAGAATTCACAGTCTCCCACTTTCTAGCCTGGTGCCTTAAGCACCAGAACATATAAAGTGATATTGTCCATTTTGCAACTCTAGGTTACCCCGAACAGGGTAACCTTAGACCACTAAAATATTGCCAATTCCTACCCTAAAAAGAATAATCACTGGGCTCCTACTTCAATAAGCATACCCATGTGTTCAAGCAGAAGAAATTTTTTGTTCTTTCTGAAAGTATGGATTGATGTTCTACTCTAAGCTCATGCCTAAATCTATTTTTTGGCATATGGAAAAAGCTAGATAAGTGTCTATGGAAAACACGCTAGACTGTTTAAATTAGGTTGGATTTCTGGTGAACTTCCAAGATGTCCTTGGAAGAACATGGACAACATTTCAGTCATATTGATGGCTAAACAGTAAATTCTGGTCAGCACAGTCTATCCAGAAAAAGGAGAGATCATGAGATCGCTCACTTGCACTCCAGACAGCTGCTTCTTGTGAGAAGACTGCAGGAACTGAGGTTTTTGTGATTAGTTTGTGAGTTGAGCAACTCAGAGTTGAGGGATTTCAACCAAGTTCACAGCTATAATACAATCTATATTGTCACAAAGTTTGCATGACCTCATTTCATTTGTAGGCAATTACATGTAATTATATATAATTAATATACAACTGAAGAGAGATTTTCTGAACAGCAAAGTAAAAATTCCACTTGGTGAATTATTATTCTTTCTGGATTACAAAGAATGGTTCTAGCTGACAGACTGAAAATAATTTTACAAGAATTTATTTAGGAGGGTCATTTTGGGTTTTTACCTAAAAGACAGTTAAAGAACAATGTTAAAAATTGGGCAATGTTGGGGTATGTGGAACCACATAGTAAAAACAAGAAGCTCGCCTTCTCTTGATGCATAGAAGATGTTTAACAATTTGAGCTGGACTTTCTTGTTCAAGATTTAGGAGAAAATGAATTATAGAAGGAACTTTATATAAAAGGTCAAGATTGATTGACACTTCACAGAAAGCACAAATATTTTTTTAATAGAGATCTAAGAAAACTGTGAGATACAGAAAGGAACAAGACAGGGATGCCCACTGTTTACTCTCTGGTTCATCTAGGTTCTAGAAATACTGAATAGAGTTATAAGATGAGAGGCATGTGGAAATGAAGATTAAAAAATAAGCACATAAATTAAAGGCTTTTGCACATAACATGTTGTTGGTTTAAGAAGATCCTTGATGCTTGGTGGATATGTAAAAAAAGATAGAACATTCTGGATTCAGATACATATACTCATTCCACGGACTTTAAAGATTAATATACAGTTGAGACAAGAGTTTCTTCTTTGGGACTAATGAATAAACAAATGGGAAAATTCCATGGAAATTTGTTTTTGTACATAATAACTTCAGCAAAATTCTATATGCAAAGATGAAAAAAATGCAGCACTACCCACAATGGAGGAATGGTTGGTGAAGATGATGGAAATTTTTTGAGATGGCTAAATTCACTTCTTTGGTCAGAGGAAATATAATATTTATATTTGTGGCAGTGGAAATCCCTTATATATCTTTTGTGCAAAATAGAAAAAAACAATATTCATGATTTTGTTCATTAGACAGGCTAGATTATAAAAAGAAAAGAGACATATTTAACTTTACAGAAAGAGAAAGAAGTTTAGAGAAATAATTTCTTGCACTTTTAGCTTTCTCTTTGATTTCTTTCTCTTTTTCTTACTTTGTATTAGGCATTAGTGTCTGTCTGTATGTCTATCTATCCATCCATCCATTATCTATCTATCTATCTATCTATCTATCTATCTTAGTTTGTAGAGAAATGCAGTAACCCTTTTCCAAATAAAATGTTGATCTTACTGAGTATGTTAGCCCCAAATGAATCTAATTAAGAAACTGTAGTGTCTTCATGGACTTCTTATTTGCTAGGTTTTTGAACACAAGGAACCTTTCTTTTTCTTTAGAAATATCAACCATTTGAGATGGCATATATGAAAGAAAGAGCTGTAGAGATGTGAAAAGGAATATATAGATTACAAATATAATTGCACTCTTCTGCCATTATTTCTGCCATATACAGAGAGAAGCAATTTGTTTTAAAAAATCAGAGCCATTATAAAAGGAGAATATCCAATGAATAGTAGATATAATTCCTGTCAATACGACATTGAAATTATGTCTGTGAGTTGACTGAACATTACAATTATGGTAGTTTTAAGAGGCATGGAAATCAAGAAGATAGGAAAACAGCAAGAAAAGCTCTGAAAGGGCAAAATTGCATCAATTTGACAATTGTACTTAGGTTGTAGGAGATCATTCAAAGACCCTAGGCCATTATAAGGTACAATGTATCTGATCATGAGCTTTAGTCCCTCTAGCAGGTAAACCTTGGTGAATGAATTTATATGGGAGTTCTACTATGCCATTAAATTATTTTAGACTAAGAGTTAAGGTACACAGCGAGCACTCATAAAACTACTACATAACTCCCAGCAGCCACAATACCAAAGCCAATAATTAGAGATGTTAAAAGTATAGTACAGAAGAAGAAGACAATATTTGAACCTCTTAGTTTTGTAGAGGCCATAGATAATGCAAGAACGCTATGGCATCAGCTGAGGTGTATCTCTATATATGGTTTCATCCCAGTTTTGAGTTGGGGAGAAAGTTAAAATTTAGAAGTAAACAGCCTTCATGAGACATATTACAAATCATATTTCCCTCTTAAGATTGCCTAAATGAAAGAAAGTGCTTGCTTCAGATTTCAGCTATAGAAGCCATCATATTTCTTTGTTCTGGAGAGGGATACATGCATATCTGGAATATCTTTAACTAATACATAACTGTAAACTATATCTGTAAATACAACATATCTGGAAGGATATAGGTTTCCTGTCCATTCTTTATAGTGAGATATCTAACTTTCAATATAGTATAGTATCTGTCTGTCTGTCTGTCTGTCTGTCTATCTATGCAAATAAAAGCAAACTTTGAGTGAGTGTATTATTACTACAGTTAAAGAAAATGGAACTGATCCAATAAATAATTGACATCAATAGACCTTAAAACATTCCAGTTTTCATTTCGTTAAAAAAAATGGCAAAAACTTTATCTTTTTTGGAATATATCTTTGCTACAAAATGCCATCGTCCAGCTAATATAATAAGCATCAATGTGTTTTTCTAATGACTGAAATACCATAAGAAAAAATATTTTAGAACGTTGTCTAGTAAAAAAAAAGCTTGGTATACAGGTGAATATTTCTATTCATTTTTTATACTTCAGTTGCTAATGTTTGAATTTTGTATTTTTTCTTATGTAATTGAATTTTTGTTCCAGGAAAATTCCTTAATATTCCCTGTCACATTCACTAATCAAAAATAATATGTATGTTCTTAGCTGTTACATATGTATTTGTATGTACAAAAAGGAGGTGGACTAATACATAGCATATCTTTTCAGCCTTAGAATGGCTAGAATTTAGTAGACCTTCAGGCCTGCTTATGATAAGTGGATTAGGAGAAAAATAAAACTCATGCATTTCAAAAAAAAAATAAAAAATAGCAATATTATAAAAGCATCAACCAAAGAAATTGTAGCAAAC
Source organism: Vipera berus (assembly GCF_964194415.1). Taxonomy (NCBI): domain Eukaryota; kingdom Metazoa; phylum Chordata; class Lepidosauria; order Squamata; family Viperidae; genus Vipera; species Vipera berus. The sequence goes on along the minus strand of NC_138205.1, from coordinate 119,216,100 downwards.
CCATAGGGCAAAGTACAAGTGGTTTTCTGCTATCTGACAAGACCTGTGAAAGAGCCATATTTTCACCTGCAATATGTACTTTGTTAATGACGGAATCAGCCTGACATCTTTTGGATATGACGTTTAGAAACACAGCACAAATCTTAGCCCAAATGGGCCTTTTACTCTCTTCAGGAAAGGTAAATTTTGAGGGAGTTAAACATTGGCATTCAGGGGAAAGAGATTTTGGGGGATTTTCTAAGTTGCCATTTTTTGTCTTTTGATGATGGAAGAAAGAGGATACCAAGAAACTCTGTAATGCTAGCAAAGACAAGCTGACTGTTGAGTCAAAACTCCATATCACTTCATATCAATATGAAGGCTCCTGAAATCTCCCCAGAACCTCCTTTTGAGATAACGGTGAAACAGTAGCATTAGTTTTGCTTGCTATGAGAAGCTGGGGGGGAGATGGCCATAAGAGCCTTGAAGTAGGCTTCTCTTTTTTGAACTGGACTGAACTTAAAGCATAACACACTTTCTGTGCAATAGTGGGCATCTCTACTTTTTAGATTAGAGTTCAATGTTCAGATTGGAGATCATAGTTTGTATCCCTGGGGTAGACCAGAGCTTTGGTTGATCTGCTGAGCATACGAGTATCTTTAGCATTTGCAAGTCTATTGTACATGGCATGTGTACAACTAAAGCAGACAATACACCTCAAATAATCTGTATCTGACAAAAGTAGATTATACAATAGCCTCAATTGTCCAAAGCCAAGATACGTAGTGAATGTCAGTATATATGGGCATATCTATGAAAGATTACAACTTGCAATAATAATAATAATAATAATAATAATAATAATAATAATAATAATAATAATAATAATAATAATAATAATAATAATAATAATAATAATAATAATAATAATAATAATAATAAAAAGTTGGAAGGGACTTTGGAGGTCATCTAGTCCAACCCCCTGCTAAGGCAGGAAACCCTATACCATTTCAGACAAATGGCTGTCCAGTCTCTTCTTTAAAACTTCCAGTGTTGGAGCATTCACCACTTCTGGAGGCAGGTTGTTCCACTGGTTAGTTGTTCTAACTGTCAGGAAATTTCTCCTTAGTTCTAGGTTGCTTCTCTCCTTGACTAATTTCCATCCATTGCTTCTTGTCCTGCTTTCAGGTGCTTTGGAGAATAGCTTGGCTCCCTCTTCTTTGTGGCAGCACCTGAGATATTGGAACACTGCTATCATGTCACCCCTCACCCTTCTCTTCGTTAAACTACACATACCCAATTTCAGCAACCGTTCCCTATATGTTTTAGCCTCCAGTCCCCCAATCATCTTTGTTGCTCTTCTCTGTACTCTTTCTAGAGTGGCAGCGAATTAAATAAAAGGAAAAAAAATGTATTGTGTGGTTATGAAACTAAGAGAAAGAGAAACTAAGAGACCTGAATGAAGGAGGTCTGATGGTGTAAAGTAGATGAATAAAGACAAGGAAGTCAAGATTTACATTTAATGATGAATAAGGGGGCTAAAATATACATCAAAACATATGAACTAGTGCCATCTAAATTCTTGCAGGTGATTTGAAAGTAGGAATTTGTAGGTTGCTGACAGCTGCATGTTACATTTTTAGTAAATGGTGGATACGGTTTTGGAAGAACATAAGAAAGATTCTAGAATGAAATCTGTGAGGGAAAATTATTATATTTTTACTAGATTACATGGCTACCTGTGTGGAAGCAACAAAGACTGAACAGAAAAAATGGGGGAGGAGGCACTTAGATATCCAGCAATGTTAACTTGTGGTGAGTATTTATATAGGAAAAAGTCAGCTTGTTTCAAATGTAGAGTTTCAAATGTTCAGTTTAGTCCTAGGTATATTATGTATGTTTGACCAAAGAAATAAAAAAAAACTAAAACCATGAGTAATTTGATTGTTGTTATGAAAGTTTCTCTTTCTCTAATGGCAGAAAGTGAAGAAGAACTAAAGAGCCTCGTGTTACGTGTGAAGAAGGAGAGTGCAAAAGTTGGGTTGAAACTAAACATTAAGAAAACCAAGATCATGGCATCCGGCCCTCTCAATTCCTGGCAAATAGATGGGGAAGAAATGGAGGTAGTGACAGATTTTATTTTCCTGGGCTCCAAGATCACTGCAGATGGGGACTGTAGTCAAGAAATTAAAAGACGCTTGCTCCTCGGGAGGAAAGCCATGGCAAATCTAGACAGCACACTAAAAAGCAGAGACATCACCCTGTCAACAAAAGTGCGTATAGTCAAGGCTATGGTCTTCCCAGTTGCAATGTATGGCAGTGAAAGCTGGACCATAAGAAAGGCTGAGCGCCAAAGAATTGAGGCCTTTGAACTATGGTGCTGGAGAAGACTCCTGCGAGTCCCTTGGACTGCAAGGTGATCAAACCGGTCAGTCCTAGAGGAGATCAACCCTGAGTGCTCTTTAGAAGGCCAGATCCTGAAGCTAAAACTCAAATACTTTGGCCACCTAATGAGACGGAAGGACTCACTGGAGAAGAGCCTAATGCTGGGAAAGATTGAGGGCAATAGAAGAAGGGGACGACAGAGAATGAGGTGGCTGGATGGAGTCACTGAAGCAGTAGGCGTGAGCTTAAATGGACTCCAGCAGATGGTAGAGGACAGGAAGGCCTGGAGGAACGTTGTCCATAGGGTCGCGATGGGTCGGACACGACTTTGCAGCTAACAACAACAACAACGTGAAAGTTTGAGATAATTTATAAGGAATATAAGGATGATGATAGGTTCTGAATATGGGACTGGGTTAAGAATGGACCTTGGGAAATAGTAGAAATGGAAGAAAAGTGGAAAATAACAAGACTAGTACAATGACTGCAGGAAGAGACATGACAACTTTGTATAAAAAAGCTTTACAAGATACTTCAATCCCCTTCCCTCCCCCTCCCCAGACGAAGAATAGACACAAGGAAAGGAGCTGTGGAAGCTGTTTGAAACTGTGAAAAAAAATATGTTACAGACTGGCAAAATGTGTGGAGTTATATGAAATACGAGCATGAAAATAATGTTTGTTGGAACATCGAAGCAACAAAGACCTCTGAATGGCAGAAAAAAGTGCTGATTCTTGATGGCTTTGACAGGTGAGGTGCTCATGCCCACCTGTGCTACAAAACATCTTTTCAGCTTTGTATCCATAGAGCAACACATCCCTAGTATGAGGGAAGAGTGAGCGTGTTGAGAGGAAGGAGAAAACTGACAACATCATTGTAAGATGCTGTGGGTAAGCTCTTAAAAAAAGTGAGTTCAAACAACAAAAGTGAACACATGAATTAATACATGTAGGTGATAAAAGCAAGGCTTGTTTCTGAGGACTAGCAAGTATGGAGCATCGTAATGAATAATGTTTAAACTAGTTTTAGCTATTGTATTTTTCTTACTGTGTGCCTTTAATTCTTTTGACTCTCTATTTTCTACTCCTTTTTCCCCAATCTGCAAAATGCTACTTATTACAAAAAGAAAAGCACGGTGGTTATGTTTCCATGAATATCTATCATTTCCCACTGTCCCTCCTTTTAATTCTTCAAACCTGCTTTCAGGCATTTATGCAGGGACATTTATTCAAGTAGAGCAGTAAAGGCAGCCTCTGGCCATAATTTGTAGAATGTTGTTGCATATTTTAATACAGGTTGACCTCTGTTGATGCCCCTGGAAACTGTGATAGGGAAAGTCTGGAAGAAGAAAAAGAAGCCAAGAAGCCTCCTAATTCTGAGAGATGGCGCTTGCTGAGAGGTAAAAGCAATATATATTCAAACCAAAGATATTTTGGAATTTAGGTAAAGGTAAAGGCTCCCCCCGCACACACGTGCTAGTTGTTTCCAACTCTAGGGGCCGGTGCTCATCTCCGTTTCAAAGCCGAAGAGCCAGCACTTGTCCGAGGACGTCTCCATGGTCATGTGGCCAGCATGACTAGTCACCAAAGGCGCACGGAATGCTGTTACCTTCCCACCGGAGTGGTCCCTATTTTTCTACTTGCATTTTTACGTGCTTTCGAACTGCTAGGTTGGCAGAAGCTGGGATGAGTAACAGGCGCTCACTCTGTTACGCGGCACTCAGGATTCGACCCGCCAAACTGCCGACCTTCTGATCGACAAGCTCAGCGTCCTAACCGAAGTTTATTAAAATAACTGCACAGCTGCTTGCAATCTTATTTCTTTTTATTATGGAAAGTGGAATTCGGAACAGAAAGAACCACCTGGAAAATTAAGTATGAAAGATATCCATCCACAGCATTATATCACCTGAAATGTTCTGATTTGGGTGGTTTCTGGAAAAACAACAACAACAATAACAACAACCAGTTCCTCAATCCTGTAAAAAACAAACTGTAATAAGAAAAAGAAAGATAATACGAGAAAGAAGCATAGTTTCCTTATACATCATTTATTTATTTATTTATTTATTTATTTATTTATTTATTTATTTATTTATTTATTTATTTATTTATTTATTTATTTATTTATTTATTTATTTATTTATTTATTTATTTATGGGATTTGTATGCCGCCCTATCTCCCAAAGGACTCAGGGCGGCTAACAACAATAAAAACACAAAATACAAACATTAAAATGTATTAAATCAAATTATCCCATAAATAGTCCAATTAAAAACACAATAAAACAAAATTAAGAAAACCTCCCTTCCATCAGTCTAGGTCGGCCTGTTGAAAAAGCCATGTTTTAAGGTTGCAACGAAAGGAATGGAGATCCAGGGCCATCTGGAGCTCCAAGGGGCAGGTGCCCCCACAGAGAAGGTCCTCCCCCTGGGGGTCACCAGTCGACACTGTCTGGCCGACGGCACCCTGAGGAGGCCCTCCCTGTGTGAGCGCACAGGGCGATGGGCAGTCGTTCCTGGCAGCAGACAGTCCTGCAAATATCCCGGACCTAAGCCATGTAGGGCTTTATAGGTAAGAACCAGCACCTATGAAGAAATAATGTTCCAGGTTCAAGTCCTGGTTTATTCAGCTAAACAAAATATTTCCAGTAGATTCAGCTGAATCAGTTTTCAGAATGTGATTTTGGCATTAAAAAAAAACTGCCTTGAGTTTCTGTAGAGATCATCTTTTGTGAAAGAAGAAACGAGATGTGTGACACTATTGATTTTCCTACACTTTTCTGCAGCTTTCATACCGTCAATCATACTATTTTCTTGGAGAGATCGTATGATTGTATGGGAAAGCTACCTTTTGATTATGACTTTACTTCTATTGTATGGCTGTTTCCATACAAACAGAAATGATGCTATGATAAAACTTAACTTCTCAGCAATGATGTTGGTGTTCCATTGTGCTGCCTTTTTTTTTAACACTGTTTGTATATGACTGTTGGGAGATGTTAATCAGGTTTTGGTCTAATTTGTCATGAGCATGCAGACAATATTCAACTTTAGCTAATACTTTCACTCTTAGGCTTTATCTAATTCAGTATAAGAGTAGGTTTTGACAAGTTGGAACAATGAGCAAGAATTTTCAAAACAAATTTCAACAGGGATAAATACAAAGTCCTACATTTAAGCAGGAAAAATCAAAGGCATGAATATAGGTTATGGAAGGAACCAAGTTGGAAAGCAACATGTGCAAAGAAGGACCTCTTCATGAATCATAAACTATAGGTAGTCCTTGACTTACAACAATTCACATTTCCCTCCACATGACTGCATTTTGGTTGATTGGCATCCTGCTCATATTTATGGCTGTTTGCAATGTCCTGCAGTCATGTGAGTGTGATTTTCAGCATTTTTTCCTGGGGGAGTATCTCTCAGGAGATGAATGATAAGATAAAGAGAAGATCTCACCTCCTCACCTGCAAATCCCACTTCTTCCCACTCCATCTTTTAATTGCAATTTGTATTTTTATTCAAATAAAAATAAATAAATTAAAAAAAGGAGAGTGCAAAAGTTGGGTTGAAACTTAACATTAAGAAAACCAAGATCATGGCATCCGGCCCTCTCAATTCCTGGCAAATAGATGGGGAAGAAATGGAGGTAGTGACAGATTTTATTTTCCTGGGCTCCAAGATCACTGCAGATGGGTACTGTAGCCAAGAAATTAAAAGACGCTTGCCCCTCGGGAGGAAAACCATGGCAAATCTAGACAGCACACTAAAAAGCAGAGACATCACCCTGTCAACAAAAGTGTGTATAGTCAAGGCTATGGTCTTTCCAGTTGCAATGTATGGCAGTGAAAGTTGGACCATAAGAAAGGCTGAGCGCCAAAGAATTGAGGCCTTTGAACTGTGGTGCTGGAGAAGACTCCTGCGAGTCCCTTGGACTGCAAGGTGATCAAACCGGTCAGTCCTAGAGGAGATCAACCCTGACTGCTCTTTAGAAGGCCAGATCATGAAGTTGAAACTCAAATATTTTGGCCACCTAATGAGAAGGAAGGACTCACTGGAGAAGAGCCTAATGCTGGGAAAGATTGAGGGCAATAGAAGAAGGGGATGACAGAGAATGAGGTGGCTGGATGGAGTCACTGAAGCAGTAGGCGTGAGCTTAAATTGACTCCAGAAGATGGTAGAGGACAGGAAGGCCTGGAGGAACATTGTCCATGGGGTCGCGATGGGTCGGACATGACTTTGCAGCTAACAACAACAATTTTTATTCATATCACAAATATTTATTTTGATGGTTTTATTGCTTTTAATGTTGTAAGCCACCCAGAACTTCCTTGATTTGAGATGGGTGGCACATAAATCTAATATATAGCTAAATAAATCTATTCAAAACACCACACATTAGAAAGGATACTAACAAACTGTGTCCAAAAAACAGACCCCGAGATGCCAGGAGCTTGTAAAGGAACAAAATAGATAAGATTGATAAGATAACCTTTATTGTCATTTTTTTTTACTGTGGGAAGAAGACACAAATGAAAAATGAAATTTAGTTGCCTGCTCTCAAAGTGGAACAAATACATGACACACACCTAACCATAATATATACACATATGTACAGACCCACACCCCTACATATACATAACAAATAAATATTAAATACTGTCCATCTTGAATATATAACGGAAGGAGGAAGCTTGAGAGTTCACAAGGTTAATGCTGTATGGAATGAAACTATGGCTGAATCTGGATGTTCTGCTTTGGATACCACGGAGCCTCCTCCCAGAAGGTAACAAGGAAAACAGGCTGTGAAGAGGATGTGTAGTGTCCCAGACAATCTTACGGACCCTGCTCAAGCAACGCTTCTGTGCCATGTCATGGATGGAGGGGAGGGAACTGCCAATGATCTTTTTGGCCATCCTCACCACTCTCTGCACCACCTTCCTGTCTGAAGCAGGGATGCTTCCAAACCAGACTGTGATGCTGTATGACAGAATGCTCTCGATTGTCCCACTACAGAAAGTGGTAAGGATGGGAGAAGGAAGATGTGCTTTTCTCATGCAATGCAGAAAATGCAGGCGCTGCTGTGCCCACTTTGCCAGTTTCTCACTGTTGAGTGACCAAGCCAGCCTACTCAGTGCTTTTTTTGTAAAAGAAAAAGGTGCCGGAACTCACACATGTCATACAACCCACCTTGCCTACCCTACAAGGTTCCATCCAAAAAAGTTGCCAGAACTCCATTCTGGGCGTTCTATGACAAAAAAAGCCCTGAGCCTACTCGTTAGCTGCACACTCAGGAATATGATGCTAGTAACCATCTCCACAGGTGAATCATTTATGCACAGAGAAGTGTGGCTATGCCTGCCTTTTCTGAAATTGACAATGACAACAGGAGGAATTATTGGAAACATTTAGAATATTTAGCATTAAGAAAAGAATACTCTATGATTTGCCAACTCCATGGGGCCAAATTATTAAGTCTTGTGCCAGAAAACATGAAAATAAATAAATTTAAGCTACTTAAGAAGCAAAATTCAGTTGGACATTTGGAAGAATTCTCAGATGGTAAGAGCTATTTAACAATGAAATATATTATCTCAGGATGTAATGGATTCTCCTTTCCTGTGAGTATTTAAGCACAGTGTGGATGACATTCTGTCAGGGATAGTACACCGGTGGATTTTTTTAAAAGGCAGAGGGTTGGACTAGATGAACTCCAAAGTCCTTTTCATCCCTTCCAATTCATTATTCTAAGCACTCAGAAGTAATGCAATAAAGTAATAAAACATATTGCCATTATTATTGAACTAGTCCTGAGAAAATTAACCTTTTCTACTTGGGTAATTAGGAAAATGTGTTCTGGGAATAGATCTTCATTTGTGTACATACCACACAAACACACACACACACACACACACAAATTATTATCAGTTTTCCACCACCTTTCCCTAACATAGTACTTTACAGCTGTGCTAGACTGCCATTTTTTAAATTCCCAGCTACTATAATAGCTAAGAAAATATTTGAAGATTAATGGAAATAGTATTGCACTGCAAAATTTGACTATTCCTGACATGATCTCACTTCAGCTTAAACTAAAACTTCTTCAGATCAGTGAAGACCAATTATCTGTCAGGATTCAAGGCAACAAGATCCTGGACATATTGAATCATAGACTATATTAGTTGTAGTCTGGTAAACTTCTGATATAAACAGAGGTTATTATGATAAAGAAACTTCCTGTTACCATTATATTGTGCATTTTACATACATTGGGGGGGAAAAACTTGACTAATTTTGTGACAATGTCAGAAATAAGCATCTGTAGGAAAGGATTGATATTTACATCACTTCTTCACTCAGTTGAGAAGATCTCTGCAATAAGTTGAACATCATATTATTTAATGTTGCCATCTTATATCTTCCTCCTTTTGACACACTTGCTTTTTCCCGAAAGGACTCTGCTGCACATTGATAGACCTAGCTTGCATTTATTTTATTTTATTTCATTATTTTACTTTACTTTATTTTTTATTTTAATGTTGTTATTTTATTTGTATCCTAACATGATATTACTGATACAAATAAATCAAGGCAGCCAACATACCCAACTACATCCTTATCTACCTGTTTTCCCACAACTTTGTGGCATTGGTTGAGCTGAGAGAGAGTAACTGGCTCAATCTTCCACCTATTTTATCCAGAACAACCCCCAGTGACATGGGTTATGCTGAAAGAGAATGACTGGTGCAGCTGGCTTTCATAGTTAGGATGGTAATTGAACTCACCATCTTCTGCTTTGTAGCCTGGTCCCTTAATCAATAGACCAAACTGGATTTTATTGAGTCTAATATTTGCATGAACTATTTTTAATTAGTCATCAACTTTACCTTTTTGGCTAAAATCATACTGATAATAATCTCTATAAAATCAGAAATGGAACAGCTACAACCAGTGCTTTTTTTCCTCATAGAACGTACGGAACGGCGTTCCAGCACCCTTTTTTGAATAGAAGAACTGGCTCCTTCTGCCAGCGCAAGTAAAGCTTTGGCTTGATGAAAGGAAGCTGCCTGTGGAATTCGGGGGCATTGAAGGTTGACCCGGAAACATTTCCATGGCCCTGAAAGCAGACCCTCTTCTCTGCCTTGGTTCATGGGGCTCTGTCCTCACCCCCGTGTTGGCCACCAGGGACCACGACTAACTCCTGGAGTGAATCTCTTTGAGGGACCAGGCGCACTTCCAAAGCAGCAGCACTGCCGCTGCCTTGGTCACTCTGGCTCCGGAGGAAGCCTCTGTGTCATCAGAGGCTGAGGAGGACAAGGTGGCAGAAGACATGCTGGCTCAGAACAAGCACCCTCTCAAAAGCTGCAGCAATGGAATCTGTCAGCTGACACTGCTCATGTGATCTGCACCTTGGAAGCTCCCTAAGGCAGTCCCCCCCCCCTCCGTAAAGGTCTTTCAACTGGAGACAGAGCACCTTTTTTTTTTTTTACAAAAAAAGCACTGGCTACAACCTTTCAACTATATTAAGTAGATATTGCAATGAATGTTAACTTTGGATAAGTTTTATCTAGAGTAGCTCCTGGCAACACAATATAGAACAATTTGAATTTATTTCAGTGGAATTCCTGTATGTCCAGATGGACACAATTAATAGGTGCACCAAAATAAAGGTATAACTAGTGGCTTGGTGATGTTTGTTGAATTGCTTGATTGAGTTTCCTCTCTAATCTAGGTATAGATTTGTATATAGCATAAATTCCTGAATGACTGCTGATGGTAGTGCAGTTTCATTTTCTTGCACAGGAAAAAAACTTTCTAAGCAAAATAACTTGAAAGCGTTTATTCAATTGTTTTGTTTTAATAAATTAATAAAAGTTAAATTAATAAATTAATATATGTTTGGTAATTTAGTACCTTATAACTGCTTGTGTCAAAAAGGTAACTGTAAGTTAACTTTAGTGTTCTAAGAGCAGACAATAAATGTTTTAATTTTGACCTTCCTACCAAAAATGCCTTTAGGTTCCTCACCCTTAATTACTTCAACTCTGAAGCTTTGTGGGTAATATCAGCCTTTTGATCTTATGCCACTCCAGCTCATAAATTCTGCTTAGCAATATTGGACAATAAAGTTCATAGATATTGACTTATTCATATCCAAAAGCCACTTAACCCATGTATAGCACAAGAGTTACCTTTAGTTCTTTGCTACATGTATTATTATTATTCTGGGGGAGAAGGTTAAAGTTACAGTTGGTCTTTTGGCTTCTCCTTCAACATCCAGGGAAAACCTATCCTCTTTTTGATGATAATTTTGGGTGCAGTACGAGTCTGAATATTCTAAACAGTCCCTGATATGGTAGAATTATTGATAAAGCAATTTAAAACTATCACACAAACTTACCTCAGTGTAAGCTGCACTGAAAATAGTGGAACTTATTTTAAAATTCATATATCCAGGATGACAGGACACAACTATGTGGGCAATACAATCATAAAATTTGTTACTGAAATATGTGTCTCATGATGCTTTCTTCATATGTGACAAACACTGCCCTCTGTTAATGCTTCTTTAGTTTAGGATGTAATCCAAGATGTTAATGAATTTTATCCCTTCTTTTTGTTTATACAATTCATACATAATATTTTTAGAACTCTCTTACTTACCCCCTAACACTTGTTGTACCAGTTGTGTGTGCTGGTGTTGAGGATGGAATTCCCCCCCCTTTCTTCTCTATTGCCAAATATCTAGTCTGGTTTAGTGCAAATTACTCTAGAAATGTCATTTATATAAGATTAACTGATATCTACTGTAGTCCAGTGGAAGCTATAATTCTCAGATCTAAAAAATCATAAAGAGCACCCAGTTTGATTAAGTGATGCCATACTGATTAAGGCATCAGGCTAGGAACCATGTGTGGGAAGTCAGCCCCCAGAAAAGCAAGTATAAAAAGGGCAGAAAAATATATTTCCTCAAAGGATCTTGAAGAGACAGGAAAGCATGCCCAGTTTTCTTAATAGAACCAGGTTTCCCTTCCTCAAGCAGGGAGCAGCTCTATAGAGATGCAGATGTAAACCCAGGAAGGTTGGAGCTAGAAGCTTGGGAAGACACACCTAAAATCTACATACCCCACCCAAACTCTAAGACAGGACACAAGAGGATTAACCCACAGATGCCAAAGGGCACACCCAGACCCAGCTCAGAATACATGACACAGGAAACAGCCTCAAATAGGAACAGGAAATCGCTCCAAACAAAAGGCTCAAGAGGATATAAAAACCCACTCCCTACATGTGTTCACTCTCTTTTTTTCTGCCAGCCATCTTCCTGTCTGGGTCTCCTCTTCAGTAAACTACAACCTTCTTTGTAAAGCAGTTGCCATGTTTATTCCCAGCTTGGACTGAACCACGATGAAGACTTTTCTTCCAACACATGAATTCTAGTCCCACCTTAGGCACAAAATCAGGTGGGGGGCCTTGGTCTAGTCACTTTTTCTTCGGCCAAGGTCACCCAGCAAAGAGGCAATGGCAAACCATTTCTAAAATCATTGCCAAGTAAACTGCAGAAACTTGTCTAGGCAATTTCAGAAGTCAACACCAACTTGAAGGCACAAAATATGTGTCTGCCTGTCTGCCTACCTACCATCTGTTGTCTGTCTGCCTGCCTGCCTGCCTGCCTGTCACTCTACCAGTCAGGTCAGTTTTAAATGGGAACTAAATCATGAAGGATAAGACAATGATTGCTAGTCTTGATAGCTATATATTATCTGAAATATTACAGAGAAACAACCAGTTGCTAAAAAAAGAGAAGCAGAAAAATGCTGTTGCTTATTATCTACTTGTGAGCTTCTTAATGGTATGTGTAATTTAGCATGACTGGTATAAGGCAAGAACAAACTGGAGGGCCTATTTGGTATAGTGGTTAAGGTGCTGACTAGGAAACTAGGAAATTGTGAATTCTAGTCCAACCTTAAACACAAAAACTGGTTGGGTGTCTTTGGGCAAGTTACCCTCTCTCAGCCCAACTTATCTCACAGGGTTGTTATTGGGAAATAGGAGGAGAAAGGGGTATTAGATGTGTTAAGAATTTTGAATCATTTATAAATAATAAACCCTAATAAATGAAATAAGCATTTGTTATGATCTAATAAAACAATTCTTACTACTATACTTTAGAGGCCAACAATGAAACATGAAGTCTAAATGGATAATGGAAAAGATGAAGTTGCAAATCTGTTTTCTAGTGCAATGAGGGGCAATTGGCCAGGCTTCTGCCAGGAGACTGGACTGGGAACCAATTCAATTATATTAAGTAAAGTTAACTATAGAAAAAACTAAAACCTAGAATTTCATTGCATGTCAAATGAAAGTTCTACTTTCTGTATAAAATCTAATAAAGTGAAATTTTGGAGTTGGGAAATAAGATTCCATTTGTTCCTTGTGTTGTAATAATTTTCCATATGAGAACTAACTTTAACATAGTCCAAATTTTGCTGAACTGGAATTTACAAGGATTTCCATAGCTATATTGAATGGAATTTTGGAAAGTTATTGTTCACCACATCTGGAATATCATATAGGCCACCTCTCCTTGGACATTGCTGATGAAACCACTTTCCATGGAAGAAATTCAGAATTGCCTATATTTTGTGGAGAAAAAGTTGAGTCCTCTAAGCCCAGACATTAATCAAACAAGAAGAAAAACTTAATCAATACTACAATACAATATTTTATTTATTAGTTTAATATAATATAATATTATAACATTAATCTTAATATTTCCCTTTTTGATCTAATAGCCTTTTATCTTTCTCCAATCAATCTCAGTATTATGAAAAATACTCTTGTTTCTCCTATCTAGGATACTAGAGCCAAGATGGAAAATGGGATAATAATTATTCCCCAAGATTACATGTGTCCCTTAATGTCTTTCTTTATTTTAATGCATCCTAGAAAACCTCTCTCTCTCAAAAAAGAAATAGCTGAAAGTCTGTGGCATGGTTTTGAGACACACCAATTATAATGTAAACCGAAAACAAACTTTAGCAATCAAAGAAAAAAGACATGTCTGCAGCTCACACCCAAGAAATCCCCCTTTCTGCCTACATAAGAGATTTCCCAGTTTATATCATTTCACGGCCCACAGCAACATCAGCTGTCCACAAAGGGATGAACATGTGGCCTGCTCTTTATTTTTTAATACCTGAAGACTAAATCTAATTTCTGGTATAAATAAGGAAACATACTTAACCTTATAAAAATCTGCAATTTTTTCTTCTGTAAGAAATAAATCAGTTGGTGATATTAGAAAGGTTGGTTGTGTTTAGGTAGGAGGAAGGACCATTAAAAATCTTGAACATCTCACTTGAATCCACTACATTCCCATTGTTACTCCTAACATCTGTCTAACTTGAAAGCTCTCAGCCAATCTGGCAAAACATTGAGAAAGACTAATTCTAGTAGAAATGGAAATGCTCAGTGAGTTTAGGGCAGGCAACCGTGACACCATTTTATCAATACTTGTAAATCAAGCAACTGTCATGCACAACTTTACGAATGGGATACTTCCCTCCAAGAGGCTAACATGGGGCCTTTGGTTCTTATTTTGAAGAAGTTTTGTTACATCATTATTGGCTTGAATCTGCCAACCAGACAAAGATGGAAAATGTGAAGAACCTAGAAACAAAGAATATTCAGAATTATGATTTCCTGGTACTTTGAAATCTCCTGCCCATGTCATTATTTTTATATTTGTTTAATTGAATTGATTTATATAAGTGTTAACATTACCATGTAATGGGGCCCTAACTATATGCAGTCAGGTATTATAATGGTGCTTTGTAATTGGATGATTTACACAGGTGAAAGGGATTTTTGCTATAAGGTCTCCTGCTTCAGTAGGAAGTAGGACTAGAAGACCTCCAAGGTCCCTTTCTATCCTATTATTCTACATTCTAATTTAAAATTCAAAATTCTCATATAACCATCATTTAGGTAGAGAAAACTTTAAAAGATAGAAACTAATGCAAACTTATATAAAGTTAAAATAAAATAAAATAAAGAGAAAGCTAAAAATATAAGAAAGGGGAAAAATGAAAGAAAAATAGAAAAGGAGCAAAAACAACCTCAAAAACCAAAGTGCCCCAACCTTCTTTACAGCAATTATAAGAACAATTATAAATACAAGTATAATTATATTTTTTCCTTTTTTCTGTAAAGCCACAACATGCCTCTCTTCTTTCTATTATCTATCTTAAAAGGTAAAGGTAAAGGTTCCCCCGCACATGTGTGCTAGTTGTTTCCGACTCTAGGGGCTGGTGCTCATCTCCGTTTCAAAGCCGAAGAGCCAGCGCTTATCCGAGGATGTCTCCGTGGTCATGTGGCCGGCATGACTAGACGCCAAAGGCGCACGGAACACTGTTACCTTCCCACCATAGTGGTCCCTATTTTTCTACTTGCATTTTTATGTGCTTTCGAACTGCTAGGTTGGCAGAAGCTGGGACGAGTAACAGGTGCTCACTCTGTTACACGGCACTCGGGATTCGACCCGCCAAACTGCCGACCTTCTGATCGACAAGCTCAGCGTCCTAACCCACTGAGCCACCGCGTCCCTCTATTATCTATCTTGCTAATCATCAAAATCATAAATCATAAGTTCATTTTTTCTGTTTCATGGAAAAGTCTATAAGGGGGTTCAGTTAGCAATAGACATAGATATTGTTCTTTCTCTGATCATAGAAATCAATTTAACCATCTCAAAAACCTCTACCATCTCTACCATCTTCACTAACCATTCCTCCATTTTAGATAGAGCTGAATCTTTCCACCTTTGTGAATATAAAAATCAATTTTTGTAACAATCATAAACACACATTTTCCAGCTGTCCATCAGTCCCAAAATAAAGACCTTTGCTCTCAATTGTATATTAATATTTAAAATCCTTGGACTGAGTGTATACATTTGAATCCAAAACTTTCTAGGCTTTTTCATGTCCACCAAGGATGATGAAATATCTCATTGTGATATTCACATTTACAACATGAATCTGAAGTGCCTTTATACCTTCTGGACAATTTCTGCACTGATATATACCAAGAGTACCTTATTTTATAAAAAATTCTCTTTTGCGTTACAACATGGTGTAAATTTCAGTGCTTTCAACCACACTGTTCCTATATCTTCTACCCGATGGTAGGAGAGTAAAGAGTGTGAGTAAAGAGTAAAGAGTAAAGAGTGTGAGTGTCCAGGGTGTGAGTCATCCCTGAGAATTTTCTTCACTCTTCCAAGGCAGCGAGCCCTAGCGATGTCATCCAGTGGTGTCAGGGGACAGCCCACAATGTCTTGTGCTGTGCTCACCACTCTCTGTAATACTTTCCTATCCGCGGCTGTCAGACCAGCATACCAAACCACAATACAGTACGAGAGGACGCTCTCTATAGTAGACCAGTAAAAGAGGGTCATTAGCCATTGTTCTACCCTGTTCTTCTGCAAGACCCAGTGGAGTCTCTATTGGGCCTTTCTGGCCACCTGGGTTGTATTAACTTTCCAGGTAAGATTTTTGCAGAGGTAGACTCCCAGAAATTTAAAGGAGGAAACTTTCTCCACATGCCCCCCAATGTAAAGTGGGGCAGGTTCCTCTCTTTTCCTCTGGAAGTCTAGCACCATTTCTTTCATCTTGCCGATGTTCAGGTGCAAGTTGTTGTTGAAACACCATATGGATAGTTTTTGTACCTCCCTTCTGTATGCTGTCTCATCACCACCTGTAATAAGACCCACTACAGTGGCATCATCTGCAAACTTAATTATCACAGTAGATGGGTCGGATGATACACAATCATATGTGTTCAATTAGTACAGGTAGGGGCTAAGCACACAGCCCTGTGGCGAGCCGGTGCAAAGCTTCAGGGGTGTGTGGATGGATAAAACAGACCCAACCCTCACTGTTTGTAACCGATCCCTGTGAAAGTCTTGAATCCAATCACAGATGGAGGGGGGAAAGTTCAGTCAGCTTTTCAATGAGAGTGCTCGGCAAAATGGTGTTGAAAGCCGAGCTGTAATTAACAAAAAGCATCCTGACATAGCTTCCAGGTTTCTCAAGATGGCTTGCTACAGAGTGTATAGCAGTAGCTATGACATCATCTGTTGACCTGTTCCCCCTGTAGGCAAATTGATGTTTGTCAAAATCCAGTGAGAGGCATGTCCTAAGATGTTGGAGAACCAGTCTTTCGAAGCATTTCATGACTACAGATGTTAATGCAACAGGTCTGTAGTCATTCAGGCACTCAACTGCAGTTTTCTTTGGGAGTGGGACAATGGTAGCTGCTTTTAAGCATGATGGTACACATGCCGTTTGCAAGTAGATGTTAAAGATCCTTGTCAGGACCCCTGCTAATTGGTTGGCACAGTTCTTAACCACTATCCCCAGCACCCCATCTGGGCCTGCAGCTTTGCTGGGATTCACAGCCTTCAATACACTTCTCACTTGGTCTTCAAACAGGGTGAGTTGCTGAAAATCAGAAGGCCGGCCAGCAGAGGCTACGGGGTCTGGTCTTTTCACCTCGTAGCAAGCGAAGAAGATATTCAGCTCTTCTGCCAACGAGGCATCGGTATTAACCATGTTCCTCGTACTGCCCTTGTGGTTGGTTAGGTGCTGCAGTCCCTGCCACACTTGCTTCGGATTGTTGTCTGCTAGGTGGTTCTCCACCTTGTGTTTATATTGTTGTTTTGCCATCCTAATGCCTCTTCCGAGAGGGCTGTAAAGCACTACAAAGTAATATATAAGTCTAAGTGCTAGTGCTAAGTGCTATAAGTTAGCCATTTGTGTTTACCTATTATTTCCTGTCTTACTAAGAGTCACAAAGGTTTGTATCTTTTCCATATTCTCAATGGGGCATGTCTAACATAATGATTTTTAAAATCCATGTTATCTATCCAAATCTCAGGTAATGTCCTTCTAACTCATAAAGCCTTCTATTTCTCAGTAGCCTCCACTCTTTCCTCCAAACAGCAAGCTGCAAAATACAATTTTGAATCAGGTAAACTGAATGCCCCTCTTTCCTTTGCATCTTATACCATCTTATATTTAATTCACCCATGCCACACAAATTTAGATGGATCTTTCTGCCAGAGTTTAAATGGTGCATCACTTGTCAAAACAGGTATTGTCTGAAATAAAACATTCTAGGCAAGACATTCATTTTTATCATAGAAATTCTCCCCAGCAATGACAATTGTAGTTTCTCCCATCTTAACATGTCATTTTTAACTTCATTCGATGCCTTAACATTGCTATTTTGAAATATTTGTCACAGTGATAACAGATGTCTTTACCTTCTTCTCTATCTTAAAACCCATTTGATTAATCAATTCCATTTGATGTTTTATTTTCATGTTTTTGTTAACTTCTTTGTCTAGTATTTGTTGATCTTAAAACCTGCTAATGAATCAATTTTTTAAATTTGCTTGTTAATGTTTCAGTTCCCTTTAAAGATTTATTTTTCTTATAATAACTT
The DNA here is from genome assembly GCF_964194415.1 of Vipera berus. Classification (NCBI taxonomy): domain Eukaryota; kingdom Metazoa; phylum Chordata; class Lepidosauria; order Squamata; family Viperidae; genus Vipera; species Vipera berus. The sequence goes on along the minus strand of NC_138205.1, from coordinate 119,198,224 downwards.
TCTCAATACCTGTTTAATCTGCTTCAAAGAAGGTGCTAGCATGGGAATCTTTCTAAACTCAGACATCAGTCTCAGAGTAATGTTCTCACTGCCAATCATCATATTCCCAACATCTAGTGCAATCTTTAACAAGCCTGAGTAAATTAACCAAAACTGGGTAAAAATGGATATTGACAGGCAAACTGATTATTGATGTCACAAAACAAATGACTGGCCTTAGGTCAAGCAGTGAGTGCAAAATGTTATCTGAAGGAAAGGAAGACCCTTTGGAGACTATCTACTTAACAATTCATGATGAATATCCTGTAGTAGCTGGGGAGACCGTGATGCAATTATTGTTATTTCCAAGGACCTACACATATGACATAAGATTTCCCACTCTTGTCTTCATAAGAGATGCAAAATGAAACTGACCACCCCCCCCAAAAAAACCCAGCTTGGGATTAAGGTTAGGTAAAGGTTTGTTAAGATTTCTCTAGAGATTTGAAACTGTAAGGCCTGTTCACATAGTGGAAATTAGGGAGCATAATAGTGGTGGCTTTTGAAGATAAGATAAGATAAGATAAGATAAGATAAGATAAGATAAGATAAGATAAGATAAGATAAGATAAGATAAGATAAGATAAGATAAGATAAGATAAGATAAGATAAGATGATAAGATAAGATAAGATAAGATAAGATAAGATAAGATAAGATAAGATAAGATAAGATAAGATAAGATAAGATAAGATAAGATAAGATAAGATAAGATAAGATAAGATAAGATTAGATAGATATATATGCCAAAGTAAATATCAAGACTGAATTTTCATTCTCCTTCCTTCCTTCCTCTTCCTTCCTTCCTTCCTTCCTTCCTTCCTTCCTTCCTTCCTTCCTTCCTTCCTTCCTTCCTTCCTTCTTTCCTTCCTTCCTTCCTTCCTTCCTCCCTCCCTCCCTCCCTTCTCAATGATTGATTCTTCCTAAGTGTCTATCATTTAGACCAGAGGTCTTCAAACTTGGCCCTTTTTGACTTGTGGACTTCAACTCCCAGAATTCCTCAGCCACCATGCCTGGCTAAGGAATTCTGGGAGTTGAAGTCCACAAGTCATAAAAGGGCCAAGTTTGAAGACCCCTGATTTAGACACTGAACTTGGGGGGAAAAGGGGCATCGGTTTGTACAATCCTTTGTATCCTTATATAAAAAGATGTTAAATATTAGAACCAAGAAGGAGATCACTTTGTTCTTAGAGCATCTTCATAACCTACTTTAGCATTTTTTTAATGGCAGAATTCTGGACTGCAACTGGGAGTTCAACTTCAAGTCTTCAGTTGAAGCCACTGGATGACTTTAGACTAAGAATTTTTTTTTCAACCTTTTCAACCTTTTTCAACCTTATTTACTTCACAGCATTGAGGTCAAAATAAGAGATGGTCTGCTTAGAAGACGCTCCTTACAGCTTTTAGAGGAAGGACAAAGTAAAACTGCACTAAACAAGTTACCAAGAGAAAATGACATAAAATATACCTTCTGAAGCTTCTGACAAAGGGCCGTTGTATTATGATAATAATCTGCTATATTTCCAAATTCAGGAAATAAAGCACAGCCTATACTGAAAACTGATAAAATGAACTATATTGGGTGAACATTAAAGCTCAAGAAAAGGCTCCTTCTAGTAACACCTACTTTTATTCAGCAAAGATTTTGTTTACACAGCACATAAAAAAGAAAGCAAGTACAGGTAGACTTTGACTTACGACCACAGTTGAGCCCAAAATTTCAGTTGCTAAGTGAGACATTTGTTAATGAGTTTTGGCCCATCTTACAACTTTTCTTGCCACAGTTGTTAAGTGAATCATTGCAGTTTTAAAATAGTAACATAGTTGGCTTCCCCATGGACTTTGCTTGTTAGAACGCTGCAAAAGGTGATCAGATGACATACTTGCAACCATCATAAAATATGAGTCAGTCACCAAGCGTCTCAAGTTTGATCATGTGACCATGGGGATACTGCAACAGTCATAAGTGTGAAAAGGGTCATAAGTCACTTTTTTCAGTGCCATGATAAATTTGAACAGTCATTAAATGAACTGTTTTAAATCTGTATTCTGCTCTCTGTTGCTTTTTACTTGATCTTTGTGATGGAAGTTATTAGAAGAGCAAAGACCTTCAGTGTTCTCCCAAAAACAGTTGATACAGGGAAAGAGCATCATTAATTTTCACATGATAGCCATGTTCCAATATCTCAGGGGCTGCCACAAGGAAGAGGGAGTCAAGCTATTCTCCAAAGCACCCGAAGGCAGGACAGGAAGCAATGGATGGAAATTAGTCAAGGAGAGAAGCAATCTAGAACTAAGGAGAAACTTCCTGACAGTTAGAACAATTAATCAGTGGAACAACCTGCCTCCAGAAGCTCTGAATGCTCCAACACTGGAAGTTTTTAAGAAGAGAGAGACTGGACAGCTATTTGTCTGAAATGGTCAAAGGTTGGGGATTGGACTAGAAGAACTTCAAGCCCCCTCCAACTCTGTTGGAACTAATGAAGCCGATGAAACTTATGGGATGAGAAGTGAAATGTATTCTTCAAGGAAAGAAAAAAAACATAGTCCAGTTGTCTTTTGAAAATACAGCTTTGGGACTACCATGACCTGGATGGCTGAGAAGACATCCAACTCTGTCATTTTGTTATTCTTCATGAATCCAGAAGGATTTTTTTTCCCTTTCACAAACCTTTGAAACAATGAGGATTGATTAACTAAGTGCAATAAAGTTGATGTTAATCCATCACAGCCACATAGATTTTTCTCTTTGATCATTTGTCTCCTTAACATGGTCCTTTAGGTTTTCCAATGGTACACCACTGTATATGAACACATCCACCTTGCTACTGATCCTCCTGTATTTCCCTTTTTTATCATATTTTCCAAAGGCTTCAATAGAGAGCTAGGTTTTCCCATAATGTGTCTGAACTAGGATAATTTGAGCATAGAGTGACTTGAATGAGAACTCTGCATCACCACACAGCCTACCAGAGACAGCACTGACCCTCAACCAACCCACACAACCCCCCCACCAGCTGTTCAATGACTCTGACCTGTTGTAACTGTCGCATCACAAGTTTCTCACTGATGACTCACACCTGACCCATCACAAGACCCTCACTTGACAAACCCTCATCTGAAGCCCTGATAAGGTTCTACACTTAGGCAACAAAAACCAAACACACAGCTATAGTATAGGTGGTACCTTGCTCAGTAGTAGTAGCAGCTGTGAGAGGGATCTTGGAGTCCTAGTGGACAATCACTTCAATATGAGCCAGCAGTGTGCTGCAGCTGCCAAAACAGTGCTAGGCTGCATTAACAGAGGGATAGAATCAAGATCATGTGAAGTGTTAATACCACTTTACAATGCCTTGGTATGGCCACACTTGGAATACTGCATCCAGTTTTGGTCACCACAATGTAAAAAAGATGTTGAGACTCTAGAAAAAGTCCAGAGAAGAGAAACAAAGATGATTAGGGGACTGGAGGCTAAAACATATGTATAAGGAATGGTTGCTGGAATTGGGTATGTGTAGTTTAATGAAGAGAAGGGTGAGGGGTGACATGATAGCAGTGTTCCAATATCTCAGGGGCTGCCACTAAGAAGAGGAAGTCAAGCTATTCTCCAAAGTGCCTGAAGGCAGGACAAGAAGCAATGGATGGAAACTAATCAAGGAGAGAGGCAACCTGAAACTAAGGAGAAACTTCCTGACAGTTGGAACAATTAACCAGTGGAACAACGTGCCTCCAGAAGTGGTGAATGCTCCAACACTGGAAGTTTTTAAGAAGAGACTGGCCAGCCATTTGTCTGAAATGGTATAGGGTTTCCTGCCTGAGCAGGGTGTTGAACTAAATGACCTCCAAGATCTCTTCCATCATCATCATCATCATCATCATCATCATCATCATCATCATCATCATTATTATTATTATTATTATTATTATTATTATTATTATTATTATTATTATTTGAAGAACACTGACACTGACATCCCTTAAACTCCACTAAAGATGCTACCTAGTCTAGTAATAAAATATTACAATACCAACCCACAAGCTCGGAGAACAAAGCTTCACCCTTAACTCTGCATTAATTCAATATTAATAAAAATAGGAACTAGAAACAGACTTAATAAATACGTTATTCATACAAACTACTGGATCTAATCTTTAGAACATATTCTTTATAGTCCAAGTGCATAAGATAATGAGAGCATATTTTAAAAAAAATCTTTCACATTGGCAACTTCTAAGAGGCTTCATATATTATATAATGGCATAATCTTACCTCCATTCTCTTTTCTTCACATGACTTTTTAATTCATACTTTCAACATTTACAATTTTCTGTTCCTATATACAGCTGATGTTTCTTGGATTTTCATATATTACACAGGAAATCTTCAACAAAAAATAGCCTTGAGAAGTATAAATAGTTTTATTTATTCATCAAGCATGCATAAATGTAAGATATACTCAGAAATTACTTATTTCAATTTTTTTTTACAAAGATGAGATAATTGAAAGCAGGAATTTATTTTTTGTTTAAGTAACAAGGTAGTAAGCCTTGTCAAATTCAGATCTTAACATGTTCAGGTTATAAATAAATCCAAAGAGATTCAAAAGATGGCACTACCTGGAATGTTTCAATATTAATTGCCTGTATTTATTTTCAACAAGGCAAAGATCTATACTTTAGTTTAGAGGGCTTTATTTAAGCAGCAGTACAATCACACTTTTGCAAGTTATTAAAAAGAGAAAAGTGAGTCTCTTTACACAAAAACTAGGATTTTCAATGTTTGGACTATGGGATATAATGCTCAGAAATTCCCTGTTTTGAATTAACATGGGATGTCATGTGATGACGGTGATGTTGGATGACTTTTCCATTGGATAACCTTGATATTGCATGACCTAAGGGGAGGAAAAAATCATTACCCACATATACTCATGTGTCTTGTTGTGTCAGCTTATGTCACAGTTTTTATCAAGTGCATTCTGACATTTTTACAAGAACTTTGGCATCAGTACCTTAAATCACCAGGTCTGTGTGAGGCAGCTTTGATTTGTCTTGAGCATTTTGTGCTGCAGAAGAAATACATTTTTTTTCTTGCCAAGACCTCAAATCTCATCACCTCAACTGGCACTTGCAGTAACCAGAAGAGGCTTATTGCAAGTGCCAATCAAAGTATTTAGAGCAGATAAAGTGAAGCAACACAGCTGTCCCACTTTGCTTGTGGAAGTGAGGCAGCCACTTGCTTTATGAAGAAACTTGAAGGACATGCTTTGCTTAAGCTTTACTGAAACTTCAGAGATATACATAGTCCTACTACTTATGTTAAAATATTGTAATTGTTACAGATTCATTTATGCTAAGTGAAATTTACAAGCTCCAGAAAGAAAGTAATTTTTCCTACTGTTCCGGCAGTAGAAGATCAAGGCAGGAGTTGTAACTACTCCTCAAATATCAAAAAATCTGTCACAGTAGGAAAATAGTTGCCTTTCGCTGCCTCAAAGAACATCATAAAATGCAATGTTGCAAAGTACATTGAAGAGCATTTATACAGTAGGTGCAGGAATCTCTTGCTTCTGAATACCTACAGTATGACATCTCGGACAGATGCCATTCAACTTCTGTTAAAAAAGAGAAACCACAAGTAAGAAAAAATCCATTACTTGAGTAGGCAGACATTCATTGTTGAAGACTCTTATTATTAGGATTTTTTTTCTTCTGTTGAGCACCCAAAATCTACTTTCTTGTAGTTTAAACAAGTTGTTTCTCATCCTGCCTTCTGGTAACATAATAGAATTTATTCTTCTCCTTCAAACTCCCTGCAGTATCTCTTCTCCACTGCAAATATATCTAATGTCTCCAAACAGCTTCACAAGTCTTTCTTTCCAGGCATTTTTCATTTTGGTTGCTGCCTCTGGACATGCGCTAGGTTGCCTGTATTCCTAAGAACCCAGTAGTGAATATTCCAGGTACAGTTTGACCAATCCTGAATAAAAAGGAGCAGTGATTTCCCCTAATGGTAATATCCAGTTTTCTCAAAATATAAGATGTTAAGCTTTGAAAGAAAAGGATTTAAGCACAGATTGGACAGTGCTGAGCCAGTGTCTCCAACCTTGGCAGCTTTAAGGTAAGAATATAGGCTAGATCCTCCTAAGTCTAAACAGGAGATCCCACAGATGGTTGTAGAAAATAAGGGGACCAAGATCCTGTGGGATTTCCAGATTCAGACAGGCAGGCAGGCCTGACCAATCAGCCAGACATCATGGTGGTAGACAAAGACAGAAATCAAGAGTTGTGATAGATATATCGGTACTGAGCAACAATAATCTCAGGAAAAAGGAGTATAAGAAACTGGAGAAGTACCAGAGACTGAAGAAGGCACTGGAGAGGATATACTGCACAAAGTAAAGGCCAAAGTGATCCTAGGGGTAGTAGGAGCACTCAGGGTTATGACTCCTAGGCAGAGAGAGTGACTCCAGCAGATCTGAGGAGCAACATCAGAGTTTTCTGTCCAGAAGTGTCCAGTGCTAGGAATACCTATGCAGAACTTTCAAAATCCCAGGATTAATTTGTGCATGTATTCAAATGGGTACAATTCTTTATTTTTCTTCCCTGAAATACTAGTGGTGAAATATCATGTGAAAATAAACAAAAGGAGACTTCATATTAGCTTCTGACATACTCCTGGCTACCAGCTATTAGAGTTTCAATGATCTCCTGAGAAGCAGAGTCTCCTGAGAAATAACAAGTCTTTTGGAATAGTAGACTATTTCTCTCTATTTGTGAACAGATAGCAAAAGAAGCCAGGTTGGGTGTGTTATGGAACAAAAGCTGAAGCAAGACAGAAAGAAAATCATGCAGATATGATTTGATATAGATTCAGAAGATACAGGCTAAAGTTAAAAGGAGTGTGAAAATAACATTATAGCCATGGTTTTGTTTTTTTTTATTGGAAGAATAGTCTGGAAGAAATGCTCTTCCAGAAGGAGCCAATTGAGTTTTACGGAGCTGCTATGTGTCTTTAGGGATGCGGTGGCTCAGTGGGTTAGGATGCTGAGCTTGTTGATCAGAAGGTCGGCAGTTTGGCAGGTCGAATCCCGAGTGCCGCGTAACAGAGTGAGCGCCTGTTACTCATCCCAGCTTCTGCCAACCTAGCAGTTCTAAAGCACGTAAAAATGCAAGTAGAAAAATAGGGACCACTATGGTGGGAAGGTAACAGCGTTCTGTGTGCCTTTGGCATCTAGTCATGCCGGCCACATGACTACGGAGACGTCCTCGGACAAGCGCTGGCTCTTCGGCTTTGAAACGGAGATGAGCACCGGCCCCTAGAGTTGGAAACGACTAGCACGCACATGCAGGGGAACCTTTACCTTTACCTTTTATGTGAAGTTAAAAATGACATGAAAGTGTATGCCTTTTAATCAAATGTGTTATGCTGAAAAGATCGTACCAGATGCTGAGTTTTGGCTACCAAACAGCTTTCTTCCTAAAGATATGCCAGTTGTATTCAAGATATGGGAAGGTTTTTTCCCCCCATGATTTTCTAATTTCTTTCAGTTTGTATCTACTTGAGAAGTTAAAATAATGTATCAGTCCCATTTAAATAATTCTTCCCATCATGGTGCCCCCAAATAAGTTAGATGTCAATTCCCAGGATCTGATCCTGGGAGTTCAAATTCTCTATTCATGAAGATTTTGGAAATTAGAAATATTTATTAAGTATAATAATTGACTCCCAAATAGATAACGATTCAGGAAGACATTATGTAAACAAACAGCTTCAAGGTCCTCCTTACCATTGAAGAGACCAGCTATTTTTCTAATTCATAGGATGGCAGTATTAAAGCAAATAATGAAGACTTTAAAAAATGTTCTTTAGGGCTGTATTGGTCTTAAAAGAGAAATAGTTCAATAGTTACTAGGATTCTCGTCACTCCATTTCTTCTCAATAAATCTTGCTAAAGAGATTCTGTGAGAATTGTGCTTCAAAGAAATTAGTTTTAGGCAGATGCCAAAACAATTTTTCATTTGGTATGTCATTGCAAAATTAAATCCTCTAGCTAATAAGCAATATTACTTTCCTCTCTGCCCATTTATTCTGTGAACCATTTTTAAATCCTTAAAATTTTTACTACTAATCGATGAGAAGTTTTGTTATGGGAGAAGAGATTTCAGCACACTGAATATTTTTTTTTAAAAAAAGCATTGTGCTTATGTGTACAAACATGTTAGTTGGTAAGCTAAGATCTCATCCTGCCCATTACACATGCCAGATGACACTTAGAGAAATCCAATAATCCAGCTAGACTTTGATTTTAGAAAGTAGAGATGTACTCACCAATGAACAGAAGGAAAATACATTTCAGCTAAGAAATTGGTTAAGGGATTGGGGGAGAAATAGCACGCTAGAAATGACATTTTCATGAGCTTGAATTGATGTGATGAGTTTGGGTCAGAGGAAATGTGTCTCACTGTATGTTTTTAGCATGAAGCTGACATTTCTCTGGTGCTGCTGCAAATTTAAAGTGACAACCTCTTATTTTTCACAGGAAAGACTGAGTGTTCCCAGGTAAGCAGTGGCCTCAGCTGGTGAATAGCAAATAGAAATGCTTGCATTCTGCTAATGTTCTGAATTAGTGAACATGATGGGTTGATTAGTTACAAAACTGCTGATGACCTTTAGAAGCAGTGATGATTTCATGATTATTACTAATGCCCTCGATAATCAGATGCTTTTTGATTATTGAAGGCATTAATAGTAAGTTCTAACAGTAATAATAATAATAATAATAATAATAATAATAATAATAATAATAATAATAATAATGTACAAGAGGTAGCAACCAAAACCATCCCAAAGAAAAAGAAATGCAAGAAAGCAAAATGGCTGTCTGAGGAAGCTTTGCAAATAGTTGAGGAAAGGAGGGAAGCGAAAGGCAAGGGAGAAAAACATAGATATGCCCAATTGAATGCAGAATTCCAGAGAATAGCTAGAAGAGATAAGAATGCCTTCTTAAATGAACAGTGCAAAGAAATAGAAGAAAACAATAGAATAGGGAGGACCAGAGATCTTTTCAAGAAAATTGGAGAGATGAAGGGAACGTTTCATGCAAAAATGGGCATGATAAAGGACCAAAATGGCAGGGACCTAACAGAGGCAGAAGAGATTAAGAGGTGGCAAAATTACACAGAAGAACTATACAAGAATGAGCTTAACGTCCCTGATAACCACGATGAGGTGGTCACTGACCTCGAGCCAGACATCCTAGAATGTGAAGTGAAGTGGGTCTTAGAAAAGCTGAGCAACAACAAAGCTAGTGGAGGTGACAGTATTCCAGCTGAGCTATTCAAAATCTTAAAAGACGATGCAGTAAAAGTGCTACACTCAATTTGCCAGCAAATTTGGAAAACTCAACAGTGGCCACAGGATTGGAAAATATCACTTTACATTCCAATTCCAAAGAAAGGCAGTGCCAAAGAATGTTCAAACTATCGCACCATTGCACTCATTTCTCATGCTAGTAAAGTTATGCTTAAAATCCTACAAGCTAGACTCCAGCAGTATGTGGATCGAGAACTACCAGAAGTACAGGCAGGATTTCGAAGAGGCAGAGGAACTAGAGATCAAATTGCCAACATACGCTGGATCATGGAGAAAGCTAGAGAGTTCCAGAAAAACATCTACTTCTGCTTCATTGACTATGCTAAAGCCTTTGATTGTGTGGATCATAACAAACTGTGGCAAGTCCTTAAAGAGATGGGAGTACCAAACCATCTTATTTGTCTCTTGAGAAACCTATATGCGGGCCAAGAAGCAACAGTGAGAACTGGACACGGAACCACTGATTGGTTCAAAATTGGGAAAGGAGTCCGGCAAGGCTGTATACTGTCACCTTGCCTATTTAACTTATATGCAGAGCACATCATGAGAAAGGCAGGTCTAGATGAATCAAAAGTTGGAATTAAGATTGCCGGAAGAAATATCAACAACCTAAGATATGCAGATGATACCACTCTAATGGCAGAAAGTGAAGAGGAACTGAAGAGTCTCTTGTTGCAAGTGAAGAAGGAGAGTGCAAAAGTTGGGTTGAAACTAAACATTAAGAAAACCAAGATCATGGCATCCGGCCCTCTCAATTCCTGGCAAATAGATGGGGAAGAAATGGAGGTAGTGACAGATTTTATTTTCCTGGGCTCCAAGATCACTGCAGATGGGGACTGTAGTCAAGAAATTAAAAGACGCTTGCTCCTCGGGAGGAAAGCCATGGCAAATCTAGACAGCACACTAAAAAGCAGAGACATCACCCTGTCAACAAAAGTGCGTATAGTCAAGGCTATGGTCTTCCCAGTTGCAATGTATGGCAGTGAAAGTTGGACCATAAGAAAGGCTGAGCGCCAAAGAATTGAGGCCTTTGAACTATGGTGCTGGAGAAGACTCCTGCAAGTCCCTTGGACTGCAAGGCAATCAAACCGGTCAGTCCTAGAGGAGATCAACCCTGACTGCTCTTTAGAAGGCCAGATCCTGAAGCTAAAACTCAAATACTTTGGCCACCTAATGAGAAGGAAGGACTCACTGGAGAAGAGCCTAATGCTGGGAAATATTGAGGGCAAGAGAAGAAGGGGACGACAGAGAATGAGGTGGCTGGATGGAATCACTGAAGCAGTAGGCGTGAGCTTAAATGGACTCCAGAAGATGGTAGAGGACAGGAAAGCCTGGAGGAATGTTGTCCATAGGGTCGCGATGGGTCGGACATGACTTTGCAATTAACAACAACAACAACAACAACAACAACAACAACAACAACAATAATAATAATAATAATAATAATAATAATAATAATAATAATAATAATAATAATAATAATAATAGCTGTGTTACTGCTATATGATCTAGCATTGCTATTTCTTTGGAGCAGAGTAAGCGGACACTGTTCAATGAATGTTTAGTAATTTCTGTTATGGGCACATATTGTTAATTGCTAATATTCCTGATAAAGGGAAGAAATTTTTGCTTAAGTTTTCTAAAACTTTTAGGTGGCCTCATGCAACTTTTTTTTTGCCAGTTTCTTTCATTGCAACAAAAAGATCTTGCTCCTTGGAAAGAAAGCTGTGGCAAACCTAGACAGCATATTAAAAAGCAGAGACATCACCTTGCCGAAAAATATTCATACAGTCAGAGCTATGATTTTCCCAGTAGTAATGAATGGCTGTGAGAGTTGGACCATAAGGGAGGCTGAGAGGTGAAGAATTTGTGTTTTTGAATTGTGGTCTTCTAGAAGACTCTTGAGAACTCCCTTGGGCTGCAAGGAGATCATATCACCCAATCCCAAAGGAAATCAACCCTTTGGAAGGACAGATAGTGAAGCTGAAGCTCAAATACATTGGCTATCAAATGAAAAGAGAAGACTCATTGGAAAAGAACCTGATGCTTGGAAAGATTGAAGGTCAAAGGAGAAGGGCATGGCAGAGGATGAGATTGTTAGATAGTGCCATCCATGCAAACAAACGTGAATTTGGGCAAACTCCAGGAGACAATGGAGGACAGAGGACCTAGCATGCTATGGTCCATGGGGCCACAAAGAGTCGGACATGATTTATCAACTGAACAACAACAACTTCTTGCAACTGTTATTTTTTGCAGCACTAGGCTACTGGCCTTTCAGAAATGCCTGAAGACCCAGTTCTGCCGTGTTTCTTCAACTTCTTAGAGCAGCATGCAGCCATGAGCTGGATAGCACCATACAAACCCTTCCTTGGCCTCTTAATTAACTGTTAATGTTGAATTTTTAATCTTTATCTTTGCCTCTTATACAAATTTTATGTCCAGGTTTTTTGTTTGTTTTAACGTTTTACTTGTACATTACCCAGAGTTCCTCTATGAGGGAGAGGGAGAGGATTCTAAATTTGATAAATAAATAAAGACAGGTGATATTCTACAGTTTTGAAAAGAAACCAGAAAGCAGTTTCTTTCTTTGAGAAACTTGATTTCTACTAGTTTGATTGCAATGAGTTTTCTGATATTTCCCAGATCAATAGTTCAGTTACACTGAAGCATTTCACCTGTAAGCTAAGGCAGCATTCCTTGACTTCAGCAGGCCTCAAAAGATACTCAATTTGTCACTGAATTCAGTGAAGCAGAAAGATAGAGAAAAAACTACCCGTGCACTGATTTTAACCTGTGTGGTTTGTGTTTGTTTTTTGTTTTTTTTTTTGATATGGTAAAAAAAATGTAGCTCAGAAAATGGAATTTCACAAAACAATTTCACAAAACTATCTATAGGAGGCATTTATTTTACAGATACATTAAGCAGTTTGACAAAGAGGGTGAGCTGATTTATTTTCAGTTCTACTAAAGGGCAGATCTAATGAGCAGATATTGCAGGGATTCTGTTTTGGCTAAATACTAAGTTTTATTAAAAAAAATAAACACAGCTAAGTAATAGTATTTATGGCCATCTGCTATCCAAGATCACAATAGCCATCTGGAAAGTAATCTGATTAGTCCTGCCAGAGGTTGTTCTTTGTTGTTGTTGTTCTGTGGCTTTTTTTTTTTGCAGAAAATGGTAACAGTGCAGGAGCTGACATTTTCTGCTATTATTATATCTGTTTTCCTGGAAATATTTCATTTTTAAAGCATTTCTCTTGGTTACAAACATCCCTGAGAGGCCAGTCAGCTCCCGTGGGGATGCAAACTGTTCTGATTTCCTTTTTCATGCCTCTTAAAGACCTCTTTGATCACGATTGCTGAAAAAAAGAATTGCAGCCATTTGAGGAGGGAAACAGATGCAAACTGTTATGTGTGCCCTAAAATGGGTATATTGCAATTTTAAAAAAAACAACCTGAGACATCTTTCAAGATTTTGTTCCATACTCACCCCTGTTTGCAAATGGGCTGTGATCCAAGTCACTTTGTATCTCATAACCTCTAAAATTGGTGAGTGCAAATCTAGACCTATGAAAAGTCGCCCATCCATGACTTAGGTTAATATGAGCAGTACCAGAAAGAAAAACTAGGAGCTTCCATTATAGAAATAATCAGGAACTAAATATGTAAAATGGTGATGAGTACAAAAGATCTCTGTGTTTGTTTGAACAAAGTCAGGACCTTTCAAACAATGGCTAACTTCAGAACTTGCGAGGAAATCAATGGAGTAGATTAAAATTCAAATAATGATAGGATTTTTTATTTTTTTTTAAAAAAGGAGGATTTATCTAAATTGATGATGAAGTTACATTAAGGAGATATTTCAATATTCCCTTTGGAGATGTGATTCAAAGGCAAACATTTGAATCATACCTCCTTTCTGAACTGAACGGGTAAAGCCAAATTGAATAGCCAAATTGGATGTCTCTAATTTAGATAATTTGAATGATTTCACATATCAAATATGAGGTGCTTCTCCTCCTTTATATTCAGAAGTTGAAACTGAATCACCTCAGCACTGAACTGCAAAAAAGGAGGGAATTGAACAGATTGTCCAAATTAAATCAGAGTGTAAACCTCAACTGAATCACCTATTCAAAAGGAATTCTGCCTAATTAGCTCAGGTCTATATGCTAGTAGTTATATGGAATCAAGAAGGATGCTGTTGGACTCCCACAAGTGAAAAATAGTCATCATTCTGGATTGTCCATGGAGATTCTCAGTCATCCGGGTCATGGATGTCCCAAAGATGCTGTTTCAAAAGGCAACTGGATTTTGTTTTTCCTTGAAGATGTTTCGCTTCTCATCCAAGAAGCTTCTTTAGATGAGAAGTGAAACATCTTCAAGGAAAAACAAAGTCCAGTTGCCTTTTGAAATCCACCTTTGGGATGCCATTTTGGGTTGCTTTTTCATAGTGGATTGTAAGGAGGCTGATTGGTGGAGTTCCCCTTCGTGAGATTTTTGGCATGTTTGCATGATATCTCAGCAAATGAATCATATTGCTAGAGCTTCAGCATGAATCTCTGCAAGACATAACTATCCCTCATGAGCTAGGATAGTGATATTCAGGTTCCTGGCCCACAAGCAGGCCAGTCTATATACAGTCTTATGTAAGAAGGCTTAACTCATATTCATGCTCAGTCTCCAAGTGTCAGCAGGAGTCAATATCATTTGAAGTCTTTGAGCATATATTTTGACCCTTCCAGAAATGTAAATGTAAAAGTTGATATGCTCCCAAACCAAAAGTATTCTCTCCTTCTTTAGCTCTTCTGTTACAGCCCCAGTGTAATCAAAATTAAATTTCTAACTTTCTACATCCTAACAGGGAAGGAATTAATTAAATAAATGCAGAGTAATCCGGTAGTACTGAATTTCTGTACTGGGCAGATTGGAATAGTTGACCTCTAAGATGTCCACTGCCTCTAAATGTAATTTGACAAATCAAATTAACTTAGTTAATGTAAGGTTAAATAGATCTAAGTGCTTTTGTTGAGAAGTCTTGTGACTTTCCAGCTCAATCACATGGAGATGTTCCATGTTGATTTAAGGGTTGTCTACAGAAGGATTTTTCCAGATTTCCAAGTTCTCCCAGAGCAGAATGTTAAGTGGTGGAGCTGACAACCTCCAGCTCAACTGGGTATAAGAGAGAAAATTTTGGAATGTGTGTATTACAGAGTTTTTTGGGTTGGGGAATGGGTGGGGGGAATAGCATGTTTTCTATTTGCAGAATACCTTACTACTCCCTTCTTCCTCCTGCCTGAACTTGGAGCTTTCTAGTAGATTTCATGCAGTAGTGGGATTCAGCCAATTTGCACCACTTCAGCAATTTGCCTCTTCCGCCCTCTCCCCAGTGGAAGAAGTGATGAATAATCCCTTCATCTGTACATGTCTTTGTGCTGCAGCAGACCTGTGGTTCAGCTCTATCAAGCCGGAGTCTTTGGGTCAAACCTGTTGCCTTTGTCTTCCCTCAGAATATGTAGGTGGACAGTTTGAGTCAGACATTTGCCATAAACATGATAAACATTTTTCTTTAAAAAAAGAGGTTGACCTCTCCCCTCCCACTCACCCCAATAAATTAGCTGGTTGTCAAAGAAAAAAAAAGTTCCTTAACAGGGTATTAAAGTTTGAGTCAACAGCATCATTTCAAAATGTGTTATTAAATGAATCATACTTTTTAAAAAAAAATCAAAAGAAGACAACAGCAAATAGTCCTGTTTTTAAACATAGGGCTAACCAGCATACATAGCTATGAAAGCCAGCTGCGTGACTTTCTCTCTCTCATCCCAACTTACAGAGTTGTTTTTGTAGGGAAAATAGGAGGAGGTGGTGGTGCACTTGGGGCCTAGGAATATCGTAAAATCATAACCACAAAGTTGGAGAAGACCAATGTCCCAGGTATTAGTTCAGCATCAGGAAAATCCATGTTGAAGTTCACTTTCAGCCATAGATACTTCATTGGGTGACTTAGAGCTAGTTGCTTTCTCAGCCTTACTACCTTACAAGATGGTTATTCTAGGAGAAAATTGGAGGACAGTCTGCACAATGCACATTGCCTGGAGGCCCAAGAGGAAAGATGGGAAAGAAATAGTCACTTGTCTGAGATGGTATACGTTCTCCTGCTTGAGCAGGGGGCTGGACTAGATGACCTCCAAGGTCCCTTCCAATTCTATTCTATTCTATTCTATTCTATTCTATTCTATTCTATTCTATTCTATTCTATTCTATTCTATTCTATTCTATTCTATTCTATTCTATTCTATTCTATTCTATTCTATTCTATTCTATTCTATTCTATTCTATTCTATTCTAATATGATTAGCTAACCATATAATTAAATGACTACGGCAGGGGTGTCAAACTGCTGGCCCATGGGCTGGATGCGTCATGCTGAAACTGCACCCGCCCCATTGCCGGCAATGGAGAAAAAGTTGTGATATGTTGTGACACGTCATTTGACGTTGCGAGTTTGACACCCTTGGACTAAAATCTTCTGGGAATCTACCATTTATAGATGTGCAGATTGTTGGTGATCTGCCTCCCTTTGTATCCCTAAGATGCTTTATGAAGCTTTATGAAGGAAATTTTTCTATTTCCGCAAATAATTGAGATACCCCCCCTCCCTGCAACAGTCAGCCAATTGTTCAAATTGAGAAGCGTTTATTTGGTGAAAACCACAGCTCATCTTATTGACAGAAGCAGCTGATTAGAAGCAAAAAGCCATTATGTAGGAAGAAATTGCTCATATCACTGGAAGTTCTATACAGCTCTGCTTCCAGCAATACAGGAATATAAGATCACCCTTTTACCCATACTGGTTTTTCCAAAAAAACTAGGATGAAGGGTGTGAGATACATAATTCCACTAACCCAGAGATATTTCTAACAGTACTTGTATTGTTTCACCACTACTAAACTTTGAAAATGGTCTAAAAATGACTTGGTTTTTTCCCCCCTTCTATTCTTTGTATGCCTCTGGAGCAACCTGACTTGGTGGAATGTTGGGAAGATATGAACAGCAGTCACATTGTTAATATTTAAATAAGGAATCAAATTAATTTTTATTAAATACTTTAAGTGGCTTGCAATCAGGTCGCCTTAATATTATAAAGTGCCTGTAGGCTTTAAATCTTTGCTTTCCTAGCATTAAATTATGATAATGCAATCCTCTCAGTTGTGTCCAGTTCTCACTGATTCTATGGGCCAGCTCTCTCCATATTTTCTGGTTTTGTAGATTTCTTTTAGTTGTTTTATGTTCTGGCTGGTATCAGCTTTGATGGTCTGTCGTCACAGTGGTTTTTGGCAGCCTCATTTATTTTTATCACTGGCCGTTGCGAATATAATTGTCTTAAATACATATTCATGATCATTACTTAAAGAGATGGAAATTTTCCTAGGCCCAGATTTTTAATTTCCCTCAGATCCACTCCAACATTCCAGCCTCCATTCTCCTGTTCCTCAAGAACAGAGCCTGATTATCTGAGAGACCATCTATCCACCCACTCCTATAGTTTCTGTGGTCCCATCAATTAAACAATGTCATTGATGGGACTCTGGAAGGGGTTCTTCTCTATCAAGACTCCTGCCCTTTGGAACATCATTCTCCCTGAGCTTCAGATGGTCCTCTTGGCTATTTAAACAAACTCTTCAAAACTAGCTCTATTTGCAGCCTCTGGATTAGAGTGGCTGAGAGACTCCTTGTGTGAGTTTATAAATTTTCCTAAATGATGGGGTTTTTTATGTACTTTTGAGTATGTTTGATACTTTTACTGCATATTTTGTAAATCACCTACAGTCAGGGCTTTTTTCCCTCATAGAACGCTCAGAACGGAGTTCTGGCACCTTTTTTGGATGGAACCTTGTAGGGTAGGCAAGGCAGGTTGTATGACATGTGTGAGTTCCGGCACCTTTTTCTTTTACAAAAAAGCACTGCCTACAGTGATAAATAAATAGGGAGGCAGTGCCTTAAATAACCATGCTTTGATTCACTGTTCAAAAACCCAACCATCATAAAGAGGCACACAATTCTATGACCTTACATGTAGTCCTCATTTAACAATGTAATTGGGAGAGGAATTTCCACTGTTAAGCAATGCAGTCATAAAGCATGATGCCACATGACTGTGCCACTAGCAGTTCCAGCAGACCAATGGTTACTGTCATTAAACAAGAATAGCATGGGTCATTAAACAAGATCCACATGTGATCATGACTTCTGACTTCCTGCCAGCTTCCCCACTGACTTTGCTTCTGGAAAGCTAGCAGGGAAGGTCACAAACTGCTCCCATTACTGTGGAATAGTGATGGTTAAAAATTTGGGCTGATTGCCAAGCACCCAGATCTTGACCAAATATCCATGGGGGTTCTGCAACAGCCAGAAGTTTGAGGGCCTCTTTTAAATACCACTTCTTCAGTGCTGTTGCAACCTTAAAAGGTCCATGAATGAATGGTCATTAAACAAAGACCCATATTCATCAAATTCTTTCTCTTAAACTTCTTTTGGATCCCTCAAACTCCCCGAAATAAATTTTATTTATTTATTTATATTTATTTATAATGAGACTTGTATGCCGCCCTATCTCCCGAAGGACTCAGGGTGGCTAACAACAATTAAATACAAATATTAAAAAAGAATTAAATTATGTCAAAGTCCCACTAAAACCAATAAAAACATTTAAAATCATAATTAAAACCCCATTATCATCAGTCCAGGTTGGCCTGTTGGAAAAGTTATGTCTTAAGGTCACGGCAAAAGGACCGAAGGTCTGGGGCCATCCAGAGCTCCCGGGGGAGCTGATTCCACAAAGTAGGTGCCCCAACAGAGAAGGCCCTCCCCCTGGGGGTTGCCAGCCGACATTGTCTGGCCGACGGCACCCTGAGGAGGCCCTCTCTGCGTGAGTGCACAGAGCGATGGGAAATCGTTCCTGGCAGCAGACGGTCCTGCAAATATCCCAGGCCTAAGCCATGTAGGGCTTTATAGGTAAGGACCAGCACCTTGAATCTCAATTTTAATCCCTACAAAATGGGATACAAAATGAGATAAAGTTTGCATTTTCTTCCTGTCTACTCTTTCTGCCTGTCTTCCATTCACTTATCTACTCCACTTACTGTATGGCAATTATTTCCAGGTTTCCATATCTGTTGTCTGCCAGCTTTTATTATTACTAAAAGTCATATATGTAAAATAATGTGCAAAGAAGCCATTTACTATGTGTGCACTGTTGTGTATTTGTCTGAGGTTGAAATTTTCTGGTTGGTTGATTCATGGCTCAAAGGGACAATTTTTTTTAGCTTTGCTGCAAATATGGCTAATAGACCTTTAGAAATTAACACAAAGCTTTAAAAAGGATGGTTAAAAATGCTTATGATAACACACACAAGCTATCGGTAACTCACCTCTCAAACAGAACATTATTTTCATTGCAAAGTGTAACACAAGATTACTATTTAATATGAGGCCCATAAACATTCTTTTATTAATATTTTTAAAAACTCAAGTATATCTGAAAATGAATTGTGTTTTTAGAGTAAAAGCATAGTTCTAAAAGAAAGAAGAATAATCTTTTTATTATAGAGATCACTAGAGCTGATTATAAATTAAATGAAATAATTTTGGATTTTGGGAACTCTCAGATTATATACCAATACATAATAATATACTTTTATTCTAACATATATTGCAGAATAAAGTAATCTTTAAAACAATTACTCTCAACAAGTAAAGGACTTAAGTTCTAAATTAAGAACACTCAGTATTATTTTAAAAAATAAATAAATTGTAAATCAGAACATATTCATGAAGTTGTCAAAGTGGTAGAGTTGATATATCTTATAAAAAAAAATAAATATTTCCAGAAAATTCACCAAGTGGCCTCCTTGGTTAAGTATGATTGTTATTTTATTTACCTAAAGGAAACATAAGTTTTCCTTAAAAATGGTTTTTAAGGATATGGAGCTTCACTTGTTTGTATGCCTGTGATACCACAATATTTTTAGCTGCAGTAAGTTTATGCAAGTAATTGGTTTAGTTTCATGGTGGCTAGAAAGATTTCTACTGATTTGTCCAAAAATTCTGAAATAAAGATGAATGAAAAATTTATTTAATTTAACTTCACATAGGAACTTACTCAGTTCAAACCTTGGAAAACTACAGTATCTGAATCAAAATACATTTATATTTCACAATTCACACTTTTCAGAATAAATGCAATATGCTACGCAATTCAAAAACTAGTATGCATACATTAAGAGGAGTTATATGCCAAAATATTTATTAGAAAAATTAGCACATTAAGAAAAAGGAAAAACAATGCATTAATTTATAGGACATTCATTTACCAAAAAAAAATCACATTTTATTTATTTATTAGTATCCCACCTTTATTATTTTTACAAATAACTCAAGGCAGCAAACATATGCAACATTTCTTCCTCCTTCTATTTTCCCATCAACAACAACCCTGTTAGGTGGGTTAAACTCTGAGTGACTGGCCCAAGATCACCCAGCAATCTTTAATGCTTAAGGTGGGATTAGAATTCACAGTTTCCTGGTTTCAAGCTTGGTGCCTTAAGCATTAGATCAACTGGATCTCATATTAAAGAGTATTTGTATGTATAACAAATATTAAAATGAGATGTATAGAAATTTTCATTTTATTTGGGAAAAGCAACCTCAAATAGTTTATATTCAAATAGGGGTCCTCAAACATGGCAACTTTAAGACTTGTGGAGGTTGCCAAGGCTCTAGCCCAAGGCTTGGCAACTTTAAGATGTATAGACTTCAATTCCAGTAATCTCCTGCCAGAAGAGGAGTTGAATTCTATACATCTTAAAGTTGCCAAGGATTAGTAACATTTGTCTAGATAATACATATCTATAGTGGACATAACTCTCTTTTATCAACATCACTTTCAGTTAGCTTTCCTAAAAAATAAGTTTGCAGTCCTAAATTGATCCTTAAAAGGCTAAGCAATGTCAGACCTACATGGGAGACATCTTGGAAATATCAAGACTGTAGGGTGGGCTGGGGAATAGGCATGGCAAACCAATTCTATATTATTGTCAAGATGGATGCATACATAAAGTTACCTGGAGTTGAACTCCACTTGAAATATTATATCTTTTATCCTTTCCTTCCCTGCTTGGAGGTAATGAGAAGACCTCTCCCTGACTCAAACATATCTGTAAAAAGCTAATGCTCTGGATTTTCTATAAAAGCTTATTGCAAGAAAAATAGAAGAATAATTACAGGGAAAGCAAAACTCAAATGCTCATCTTAGTTGCTAAAACAGCAGCATCTTTATTTGTATATAAAGATATGTAAGGCTTGCTGGAGTTTACTTAACTTAGCAGGCATTTTATTTGCTACTTTCAAAAGGTTCAGTTTACAGCAAGAAACTAGGAAAAACAACACAAATAAGAATTTTTAAAAATCCTGAAAGCTTTCTTCGGACTACATTAACCTGAACATTTCTCAGCCCACAACAGATGTTTCAAAGCCTCAAATGCTATTTGCAAATTACAGAAGACATTAGGGAGTCATTTTCCTAAAGAAATCTCAAGCCCCATCTGCAGTGGAAACCAATAACTCTCTCCCCCCACACAGGCCTCTTGGGACTCCACAGCTTTGATTGGGAAGCGTAATGTGTGTCCACCTTTACAAGAAATTGATGAGAGTGCTGTTGTCACCCTTAAGTGACTATCAGCTGGTGCCAGCAGATCAAAAATTGAGAGGGACACAGGAAAGTAATCCTTTCAAATTGCTGCAATATTTACTGGAAGAAGAGGCTTTCAGGGGAAATCAGGCATGTAATCCAGTAAGGCTTTGCCCATTCCTACTCTGAGCACACAGGAGGAGCTATTGAAATATGGTAATCATGGCTGTGCTGAAACTCAGGAACAGAATAAAAATGCTCAGAACGGTTGACAGAGCTGAAATGAGCAAAACGCAGGCTAGCTCTTTTTTCATTTCTCACCTCTGAGTATTTTCTAGTGGGGGTAGACTCAACTGAGCTATGGAGTTATCTGTTCCTCCTTTTACAGTCACACAACAGTTGTGGTTATTTGTGCAGCTCCAGCACGTATAACATATACAGCACCGAGCCTGTCTTACCTTCAGGTAGAACAAAATGTGTAAAGAAAGTTGTGATGTGAGTGTGTTTGGCACTTTTAGCTCACCTGCGATAACACTTAACACTATTCCTGTATAGGGTTCACCTCAACCCTATTCACCTCAACCCTATTCATGTAGTCAAGGAAGGTCTAAATTTGAGACAGAGTATAAAGATGATGGTGTTATCCATTCAGTCATATCTGACTTTTGGCAACTCTATGGGGCAGGTCTCTCCACATCTTCAGTTCTTGTGCAGAGTTGTTGTCTGACTGGTGTCATCTTTGATGGTGTTCTTTTGGTAGCCTAGTTTCCTTTTACCACTAACTTGTCCAAGCATGATTGCTTTCTCCAGTGAATTCTCCCACATGACATGGCCAAAATAAGTGAGATGTAGTTGTGATTTTCACCTTTCAGTGACCTGTCTGGTGTTATGCCTTGCAGTATTTGCTTGTTAGTCACCTTTGCTGTCCAAGGTGGGAGAGAATAGAAATTTGCTAAATCAAAACAAGGTTTCCCCACAATTGAAATTTTGAGTATGCAGGGTTCTGTCCACACAATCTGTGCTTGACTGTCCTTATTTGGGGGTTTCCTCTCAGAGTTAAGCCAGTGTCATGGTTCTAACAGATGAAACTCTTCAAAAGAACTTCGAGGCATTGTTTTACCTTAAAGAATTTTTATTTTGAGTAGCATAATATTGGCGCTGCGTAATCGAAGCCAAAAACTGAATTCCCCTCCCCTGAGCACATAGTATCAAAGCACAATTCCCTCCTCCAATTAACAGTCATAAATCACATTCTCCAATTAGTGGGCATCCTCTCCATTTCTCCAGCCCGCCAATTCCTTATCAGCTCTGGTTACAATAATCTTGTTTCTCACCTTAGGTTTGGTGTTGTTATGTCTAGCTGGATCCCATTCACTTCCCCCCTCCCAGCATCATCTAACTCTAAAAGCAAAAGGTAAAAGATGGCTACAATGCCATCTGTTGTCAATGCGAAAACATCCAGTGTTAGCAGCGTTGACATCCAGAGCATAGCTAGATGTAGGAGTACATAGGAGTAAAGGTATGATGAACATTTGTGACTCTTCTATCTCTGTGAAGTTGTAAAGGAACATTTCTCCCAAGACTTGTTTAGTAATGGAGCTCAGACATGCTCTTGGCTATATGAGAAGATTCCTGTGCATAGGCTTCTGGCAATAAATAAGTTAAATTGAATGTTCACATATGGATCTGATCTCTTGCAGCTGATACTCATTCATTAAATAACAAATTGTTTATTAACTGTAGTGAAGGCTGCTGAACCAAACGTGAAAATGTGGTGATGCAACCATCTTACATGGATTTACTCAAATTTAAGATATACAGGATTGGTACAGAATGAGTGGCTTGGTGGCCTACAGAAGCTCTCCTCCCCCTTGAAAGGTTGAGACTTCAATCTTAGACAGTTTCTCTATCAGGGCACAAAGAGGAAATATCTGCTGCAAACTCTGTGTAGGTGTCAGGAAGGACATCTGGTCAGTAAATACTCAGATCCATTCAGTTGCCTCCACCCCAAAGCAAGGGATTAAAGAGTCGTAAAAATAAAAAAAAAGTGCAGAATAATTAATAACCAATTATGGTAGCATATTTGATTGAAGAGCGTATCATAGGTTTATGAGGCAGACCCATCATGTACTGGAACAAACTGCCTTGAAGTTAACCAAGGCCACAGTTTTTGACAGACTTGCTTTTGATTGGTTACTGTGACCATTCCCTACTGATATTTGCTAGTTTCAAATGCTTCTATAGTTAAACTGTCCTTATACTTTTCCTTGGAAAAAAAGAAAAGAAAAGTGGGGTTAGTTTGGGGGTTATTTTTTTGGGAGGGGGTTGCTTTTTTGTTTTTGGCTAAACTAATGCCATATTTTCTACTGCACAATTAACATTCCTTAAGGAAATGGTACACAAAACAAACATCATCTGGTTGATAGAAAAGTTGAACAAGCCATATCTGTCTACTTATTTTTTTTTTCTTACAAATTTTGCTTCTTGAAAATACCACCTGCAACTTTCTCATCAATAATTTCTAAAGTACTGTAGGAACAGAGCTATGGACAAGAATTTTTTTCCTCTTTTCCCTTCTCCAGGATGATTCTCTTTCTAGAATTCACTACCAGCCTGACTATATTTGTTTGCAGTGCTTTTTTTGTAAAAGAAAAAGGTGCCGGAACTCACACATGTCATACAACCCGCCTTGCCTACCCTACAAGGTTCCATCCAAAAAAGGTGCCGGAACTCCATTCTGAGCGTTCTATGACAAAAAAAGTCCTGTTTGTTTGAATCTCAGTGTATTGTTGTGTATAGTCTTCTCTTTGATAGTGTGGAACAAAATGGGATTAAATGTGATGAGAACAGCTATAATGATCTAAATTGGCTTTGGAAGAAAAAAAACATTACCCACACTATAGCTATGTTCTGGAGAATTCAGAAAAGTCTTCATGCAATTATACTACTGGATGTTGTAAATAAGACACATGGGGGGATGTTTTTGGATTAAAACTCTAGGAGGAGATACAGAAAAAGAAACACTTTTGTTTCAAAAAGTGATGTAGTAAACATAAATACCAGTTTTCAACACCAGAGGGCATAGTGAATGAACAGTTTTCCCGTCAATTGATTTAGGAAGTATTCAGGTGATTTCCAGATATTTAAGAGGAAGCGAGAAAGGAGATTTGTTTGACATATAGTGAGTAATAGCCATTGAAGACTTTGCAATAACTAAGTTTCCAAACATGACACAAATCCCTTTCCTTTAGCAAGTGGAGATAATGATTTGTTATGATTTTTGTTCTCTGTCTTTGACTGTGTGTTTAAGTTTGAACGCTTAAAACGGTGGTCACGGGTTCCGTGCTAAAAGCTGATAGCTGATACCTTCATAGCATAGACATTTTCTCTTTCTTGCCTCTGAAAATAGGTGTCAGAGATGGTGGGAAGATTGAAGGAATCATCTGCAGCGAAATTGAATCTGAAATTCAACAAAAACAGTCACTTTGCTTAGGTTCCAAAGTCAAGTAGTACAATTTTGTTTCTGTTTTGGCCACAGACCTTTTTGATTTAATGTAAAATTGTGTTCAATCAAAATAGAACGAACAGAAAGAGGTATGGGAGGCTCAGTGGCTTAAAGATGGTCTTTGCTCCAGGGGTTCAAATCCTAGCATTGTGTGGTGGAGTGAGCTTCTGTCACTTGTCCTCCTAGCAATTTGAAAGAATGCTAAATGCAAGTAGATAAAAAGGTACCACTTCAGTGGGAAAATAATGGTGTTTCATAAAGTAGTATGAATCCAGCCAGCGCTGGATTTTTCCCCAGTGCTATGCCTGAACAGGATGCAACATTGGTGGAAGGAGAAGTTTGAACCCTTATGTGTAGCCAATCTGCCCCCTATGGTGCATTCCAGGTAGTGCACAAGCATGAACTGAATTAACAAGAAATTGTTGGCAGCCAAACTACTACTTTATACTAACATTGTAATTTCCTGGATAATGTAACCTCACCATACACCAAATAAATGAATGCAGGTAATATGATTATGCCTATTTTATTCTTTAAGAAACTTATATAGCTGCCTAACTTACACATAGATGACTCCGGGCATTTAAAAATTATCCACAAAAAATTATAACATCCACCCCACCTAATCAAATCAATCACTTGGTTGACTCCATCTTCATTTGTGCTCCCCAGGCACACTGACAAACTCTCATTTTAGAGTCTTTCAGAAAGCAGAAGGGTGGGGGCTAACCATACCTGAAGGGGGAATTATGGTTCATAGGGAAATGGGCATCACTGATTTAATACAATCCCCTTCTTTCAGAGTTACAGAGTGACGGAACATTTTTAAGAAGGCTCAAGACCATCATGACACTTTGGGCAGCAGCTGGGCATGCATTCTGATACAGTTTAATTCCCTCCTTTATTTATTTCCTATTTACATATATGTACATTTCCAGTCTTCTTCTATTCAGAAGTCTCTCAGTTAATCTAAGCATCACTCATAAACTTATCTTGGCTCAAATCAGTAGGAGTGCTGACAATATTTCTGGTGATGACAGATGTCATTCGTTTAACTGCCAATCTTTTTTTTTTAATGGCTGTGGGGGTTTCTATTGGTGTTAGGTTTATTTTCTTTAAAAGCTACAATTATCTAATTATGTCACACTGACATTTATCATGTTATTTGAAATTTTGATTTTGACAAAGGAATTAAGTTGCATGAACAGTTGCTCCCTTATAACAAATCATTAATGAGTAATATGGGCTAACTGAAATTCACAGTTATATTATGTGATTCTTATTCAATGAATAAATGAATTTATTTAATTTCAAAGTTGTTGAAATTAAAATAAATTAAGCATCAATGAAAGAAAAATCTTTCCCCAAAAGTTACTAAAATGTGTTCTTTGGACCAGTAGTGATGACATGTGAATTAAAATTATATTTTTCTGACCACTCTCGGCTACCCGGGAGGGTCATCTCTGGAACAATTATTGATTGAGCCTTTATATTCTCAAGGAATTAAGATTAATCCTTTCCCCCCAATGTTGTGTGAACCTGGGACAGGGGCTTATGGTTTTAAGGAGTTGTAAACGATGCTGCAGTTTTGGAGATAAAATCTAAAGTATTCCACTGACCTAACACATTTTTAACTGTCACATTGATGTTGACTCTTTAATTATTGTCTTACTGTTGTAACATTTTCCAGTGCCGACCATCAGCCTAATCCAGGGGTCTTCAACCTTGGCAACTTTAAGAACTGTGGACTTAGGTGGCTGGGGAATTCTGGGAGTTGAAGTCCACAAGTCTTAAAGTTGCCAAGGTTGCAGACCTCTGGCCTAATCCATATTGGGTGCCATCCTTGAAACACAGCTAACACAACTGATGTTTCTGTCCATACTTCCACCTTTAAAGAATATACTGCTTAGATAAGTGAACTATTACATTTTCTCAATGGATTGGAATCCCACATCAACCATGTGTACCTTTGAGCATTTTCAATGTACATGACCTCTGTTATTATTTCTCCTCAGTCTGACTTTACCATTCTCTATTTTCAAAATAGTAATCGTGTCCTATAATTATTTCTTGGTTTCTGCTAGAAAGTATGCAGTTTCACCCATAGACTCCAAAGCCTTACATCTGAAGTAGTCCTTCATACCTAATTTGACCTATGTACAAGATGTTTGCTCCTAGGGAGGAAAGTTATGACAAATCTAGATAGCATACTAAAAAGCAGAGACGTCACCCTGCCAACAAAAGTGTGTATAGTCAAGGCCATGGTTTTCCCAATTGCAATGTATGGCTGTGAAAGCTGGACCATAAGAAAGGCTGAGTGCCAAGGAATTGAGGCCTTTGAACTATGGTGTTGGAAAAGACTCCTGCAAGTCCCTTGGACTGCAAGGTAATCAAACCGGTCAGTTCTAGAGGAGATCAAACCTGACTGCTCTTTAGAAGGCCAGATCCTGAACCCAAATACTTTGGCCACCCAATGAGAAGGAAGAACTCACTGGAGAAGAGCCTAATGCTGGGAAAGATTGAGGGCAAGAGAAGAAGAGAACAACAGAGAATGAGGTGGCTGGATGGAGTCACTGAAGCAGTAGGCGTGAGCTTAAATGGACTCCAGAAGATGGTAGAGGACAGGAAGGGCTGGAGGAATGTTGTCCATGGGGTTGTGATGCATCAGACATGACTTCGCAACTAACAACAACAACAGTTTTTTCTCATAATGAAATTCATAATCAGCAGAAATAAAAATAGAGATATGATGCTTCTTTGCTGATCTACAGTAGTCGTGGTGAAAAAAAAACCAGTTATGACATTAGAACCAGGAGTCTTCAAACTTGGCCCTTTTATGACTTGTGGACTTCAACTCCCAGAATTCCTCAGCCAGGCACTCTGAGAGTTGAAGTCCACAGGTCATAAAAGGGCCAAGTTTGAAGAGCCCTGTTATAAATCATCACACAACAAGTGGAGTTCAAACTGAGAACCTGGAACATGTTGAGGAAAATTTGAGGGATGTGTGTTCTTACAATATTCCATAGTGCAGGGGTCCCTAACCCCTAAGAGGCCCCTGATTATTTTTCTGTCTAAATTTTTTAGGGGGTTAGGGAGGCAGGAGGGTTCTTTTGGTTGTTTGGATAAGGGGGGGCGATCCAACAACCTCTGTTCTGGCTAGTGCCGATGCAGATCGCAGGGGGGAGGAGCGGGGGTCGGTTACCTCCGGGGCTCCAGGGCTGGTCGTGGGGCTACCTATCCCCACGACATCAGGGAATGGCAGCAGATGTAGGAGCAGAGGGCCGTATCGATCTCAGGGAAGGCCTCTCCGCTGTTTACAAGCGGTGGGGCACTCCGACCCTCTGGCTCTCCCCCAAGGTCCCGGGACTGAGGGTGTGCAGCCTCCCGAGCTCCGGCTGGTGTATTTGAATGCCAGGTCTGTCTCTAATAAGGCTCCTCTCGTCCGTGACTTGGTCGAGGGTGAGCAGGCGGACCTGGCTTGCATCACGGAGACTTGGCTGGGCCCAGAGGGTGGGATTCCTCTGGTTGACCTTTGCCCACCAGGTTTCCGGGTGCTGCACCGGCCTCGGGCTCAGGGTAGGGGTGGGGGTGTGGCTGTTGTTATGAGGGAGACCTTATGTCCGCGGGAGGCCACCGTTCCCCAGATAGTCGGGTGTGAGTCTCTCTTTCTGAGATGCGGCCCTGGTGCGCAGTTGGGCCTGCTGCTGGTGTACCTTTCGCCTAGTCACGCAGCAGCAGCCCTGCCTGAGCTGCTCAATGTCCTCTCTGGGCTGGTGATTGAGTTCCCGAAACTTATAGTTTTGGGGGACTTCAATCTACCATCGCTGGGAGGATCATCTGAGTTGGCTCGGGAGTTCATGGCTTCCATGACGGCCATGGACCTGACGCAAGTAATTTTGGGACCGACTCATGAGGGAGGCCACACCCTTGACTTAGTTTTCTTATCTGGACGGTGGTTAGATGATCTTGGTGGGGGCTCTCCAATTATTATGCCCCTGTCATGGACTGATCATCATCTCCTGCGCCTGGTCTTCCGTTTTGCCACCCCCCGCCGTGGGTGTATGGAACCAATTAAATGGTACCGCCCCAGACGCTTAATGGATCCCCAGAGGTTCCAGGCGGCGCTGGGGTCCCCACCTGCCTCCCTTGCTCACAGCTCGGCAGATGCCTTAGTGGAAGCCTGGGAAAGGACGGCCACTGAGGCTCTTGACCGAGTTGTACCCCTGCGGCCCCTGACCCGGTGCAGATCCCGTCAAGCTCCATGGTTTTCTGCGGAGCTCCGGGAGATGAAGCGTCGGAGACGGGGCCTAGAGACCGGTTGGAGATCCAGCCGATCCGAATCCGACCGATTGCGACTAAGAGCCCACATTAGGTCTTATCTCGCTGCGATAAGGGAGGCGAGGTCTAACCACTTCGCCACCCTTATCGCGTCCGCAGATAATCGCCCGGCCGCCCTGTTCAGGGTGACTCGCTCCCTCCTAAACCAGGAGGTGAGGGAGGATCCCTTGCAGGGTCGTGCCGAGGAGTTTAACCAGCATCTGTCGGACAAAATCGCTCGGATTCGGACCGGTCTGGACTCTGACTGGGCAGAGTCTGGCGATCAGGACACGGGCGGTCTTGTCGATACCACCTGGGATGAGTTTGATTCTGTGACTCTGGAGGAAGTGGACAGGATCATGGGGAGGCTGAGCACCACCACATTTTTACTGGACCCGTGCCCTTCCTGGCTGGTCTATGCAGCCCGGGAGAGGACACGCAGCTGGTTCCAGGCAGTTATATCGGCTTCTTTGGGTGAGGGTAGCTTCCCCGCCGTCTTGAAAAAGGCGGTGGTGAGGCCTCTCCTCAAGAAGCCTGCCTTGGACCCAGCTGTATTGAACAACTTTCGTCCTGTCTCCAACCTTCGCTTTCTTGCGAAGGTTGTTGAGAGTGTGGTGGCGCATCAGCTCCCTCTGGTCCTGGATGAAGCGGATTATCTAGACCCGTACCAATCGGGTTTCAGGCCCGGGCACAGCATGGAGACGGCATTGGTCGCGCTGGTGAATGATCTCTGGAGGGCTCGGGACAGGGGATATTCCTCTGTTCTAGTCCTATTAGACCTCTCGGCGGCTTTCGATACCATCGACCATGGTATCTTGCTGCGGCGTCTCAGGGGACTGGGAGTGGGAGGCACAGTCTTACAGTGGTTCTCCTCCTATCTCCAGGGACGTTCACAGTCGGTGTTGGCAGGAGGGCAGAGGTCGACCGCGAGGTCTCTCGTTTGTGGAGTTCCTCAGGGGTTGGTCCTCTCGCCTCTCCTGTTCAACATCTACATGAAACCGCTGGGTGAGATCATTCGTGGTTTTGGAGTTGGGTATCATCAGTACGCGGATGATACCCAACTTTTCTTTTCGACCCCAAACCACCCCAGTGATGCCCTCAACGTGATGTCCCGTTGCCTGGAGGCGGTTCGGGTCTGGATGGGGAGGAACAGACTTCAACTCAACCCCGACAAGACTGAGTGGCTTTGCATATCTTCATCCCGGGTCTATTCGGACATTCCACCTCTTGCTATGGGGGGTGAACTATTACCCCCCGTAGATAGGGCTCGCAACTTGGGAGTCCTCCTAGATTCACGGCTCACCTTGGAAGACCATATAGGAGCTGTGACTAGGGGGGCTTTCGCCCAGGTTCGCCTGGTGCGCCAGTTGCGGCCCTATTTTAGCCGGGATGATTTATGCACGGTCACTCATGCGCTCGTGGCCTCTCGTCTGGACTACTGCAATGCTCTCTACATGGGGCTGCCCTTGAGGACCACCTGGAAGCTCCAACTGGTACAGAATGCAGCCGCGAGAGTTGTGTTGGGAGTCTCCCGATACTCCCACGTTACACCTTTGCTCCGTGAGCTGCATTGGTTGCCAGTTGCCTTCCGGGTGAGATTCAAGGTACTGGTAATGGTGTTCAAAGCCCTTCATGGCATGGGGCCGGAGTACCTTAGGGAACATCAGCTGCCGGCATCAAGCTCCCTGCGCCCTGTGCGTTCCCACAGAGAGGGCCTCCTCAGGGTGCCACCGATCAGAGAATGTCGATTGGTGGCGCCCAGGGGGAGATCCTTCTCTGTGGGCGCTCCGGAGCTGTGGAATCAGTTGCCGGTAGAGCTCCGGATGGCGCCCGATCTTCGCTCCTTTCATCGCGATCTCAAGACGTTTTTGTTTGTACAAGCCGGCCTAGCCTGATGGGGATTGGTGGGGTTTTTATTTTTTTGTACTCTTAATTTTATTTTTGGGGTTTTATTATTGTATTAATTGTTTTAACTTGGGCAATTATTTAATCTCTTTTTAATGTTTGTACTTTGTATTTGACTTTTGCCCTGTGAACCGCCCTGAGTCCTCAGGGAGAAGGGCGGTATATAAATATTATTAAATTAAATTAAATTAAATTAGCCATGGCACATTCAGAACCAGCCCACACAAGTTATGGGCAAGCACAAACGCACAGGTCGACTTGTATAAGCAACGATGCTCATGCTCACACACAAAGTTTCTTTTATGTGACTGGCAGGTGCACACTCATATGTGAAACTCCATTTGTGAACATTTGCTGGTGCACGTGCTTATGCATGAAAATCCATTTGCATGAGTATGCACGGGTGCCACTCACATGTAACCCTCCCCCACCATCTTGGCAGCCACGTCAGAAAGGCTGGGGACCACTGCCATAGTGATTCTCTGCATATGCTTTTTAAAACCCTTTTTGAAATAAAGCTAAGGGTTTGTATTTCATTGAATTTCTCCCTCTCTCATTTTTTTTACTGGCTTCATTTTATAGAATTATGTTGCTAGCCAATGTTCAACTTTCTTTTCTGGGTCGAGTACCAAAAATGATGCAGTTTGCCTTGCTTATATCCTATTTCAAATGCATATTAATGAAACCATAAAGTAAACTAGTTCCATATATGTAGGCATTCTCTCTCTCCTTCACACACAAACACATATATAGCTGAAAACTGGTTCAGGAAGATTGATATTCTGAAAAACAGAATACCAGTATAATAAGTAATTTTCTAATCTTTTGAGACAGATTTCCTGCCTGTTCCTGTCCAACAATATGCAATTTAGTACTAAGAAAAATAAAGTTTTACACTTTAGCAAGGAAAACTGCTAAATGCACAGTCATGGAATAGGTGGTGCCTGGCCTCAGAAGTGGTAACTGCAAGAGGGATGTCGGAGTTCTAGTGGACAACCACTTAAATATGAAACAGCAGTGTGCTGCAGCTGTCAAAAAAGTCAATGTAATCCTAGTGTGCATCAAGAGAGGGATAGTCTTAGGTCATACAAAGTGTTAGTAGCACTTTATAAAGGTAAAAGGTAAAGGTTCCCCGCACATGTGTGCTAGTCGTTTCCAACTCTAGGGGCCGGTGCTCTTCTCCGTTTCAAAGTCAAAGAGCCAGTGCTTGTCCAAGGACGTCTCCGTGGTCATGTGGCCAGCATGATTAGACGCCAAAGGCGCACGGAACGCTGTTACCTTCCCACCGGAGTGGTCCCTATTTTTCTACTTGCATTTTTACGTGCTTTCGAACTGCTAGGTTGGCAGAAGCTGGGACGAGTAACAGGCGCTCACTCTGTTACGGGGCACTCGGGATTCAACCTGCCAAACTGCCGACCTTCTGATCAACAAGCTCAGCGTCCTAACCCACTGAGCCACCGCGTTCTTTATACTTTATACTGCTTCATACTGCTTTATACTTTATACTTTATACTGCTTTGGTAAAACTCCCACTTGGAAAACTGTGTTCGGTTTTAGTCACCATGATACAAAAAAAGATGTTGTGGTTCTAGAAAGAGTGCAGGGTAAAAAAATATTAGAGGACTACAGGCTAAAATATATGAGGATCAGTTACAGGAACTGAATAAGTCTGATCTAACAAAGTGAAGGAGTAGATTAAGGAGTAGAGTAAGATAACATGACAGCAGTTTTCCAATATTTGAGGGGCTGTCATAAAGAAGAAGGAGTCAACCTATTGTCCAAAGGCAGAACAGAAATAATGGAAGCTTAACGAGGAGAGAAGCAACCTAGAACTAAGGAGAAATTTCCTAATAGTGAGAGCAATTAATCAATGGAACAACTTGCCTCCGGAAATAGAGGATGCTCCATCACTGGAGGTTTTTAAGAAGAGATCTGACAGCCAATTATCTGAAATGTTATGGGGTCTCCTGCTTGAGCAAGCGGTTGGATTAGAAGGCCTTCCGAGGTCCCTTCCAACTCTGTTATTCTGTTCTCTTCTATTTTTAAAGAAAACTGAATGAAGGGTTCAAAAGATTATATAATGGGGTAGAGAGGCAAATAGCATGAAATGTATCATCAACTCAGTGCATAGATTTACTGCACTACCAACAAGGCAGTGATGTGTTAGAGGATAGCAATATATTATGTATCTGTGCTGTGTTTCTTGTGTTTAGTGTCCTACCCCCATCTTACTTGCATTTTTTTTAATATGAAAAAATAAATAAATGAAAAGCTCCTATGGTATGAAACAAATGGTACTCTAGAATCATTTGTATCTTCAATAAAGCCTCTGTATCTTTCATGTCTGGCACAAAAACTGTTAGATGTTAGAAGAGAGTGATTTCAATGCACTGCTTAATTTGGAAGCTGAACCTCTGTCCTGGGAAAAAAAACAAGAAAAGTAAATCGGGTCATAGCAGAGAACCTTCTGGGTGGAGGACAACTTGAAGGAATCCTAAGTTGCAACCTCAAAAGATTGCTTTCTAAAAAGGCTGACACCTTTTGACTGACCTTGGTCATTGCCTTGCATTTGTGTTGGAAGCACCAAGGTGCTTCTGGGTTGAAAGGATTGCCCGGTAATATCCCTGTTGCTTGGAGGGCACCCTGTTTGAAGCTCCTTTCATGTCCTCATTAATGTGCCCTATTTATGTACTTGCAATTGCACGCTTTTGAGCTGGAGTGAATGACAGGAGCTCACCCTATCTCACAGTAACACTCAGGTCTCAAACGTGGGCTTGCTGATCATCAACCCACCATCCTAACCACATGAGCTCCATCCTGCTCATTACAATGATGAATTGCACATTTATGTAAAGGCCTTTCATAATGATGACTATAACCTTTCACACTGCACACCAATGTGAGTCCTACCAATGATAAAATTACCTAGCCTAGGAATAGACAAAAATAAATGGGGGTCCTCACCTCTAGAGCTTGAAATCTTCTTTGAGCAAGGTAAATTAATTTACTCAGTTCTGCTACACATACTTCTCATCTGATAATGTTTAGTTAAAAAAAAGTTTCCTTCTAGTGAGATTGAAGCAAACTGGAAGGGAAAATGAGTTTGCAAAACAGAAGAAGAAGAAGAAGAAGAAGAAGAAGAAGAAGAAGAAGAAGAAGAAGAAGAAGAAGAAGAAGAAGAAGAAGGAGGAGGAGGAGGAGGAGGAGGAGGAGGAGGAGGAGGAGGAGGAGGAGGAGGAGGAGGAGGAGGAGGAGGAGGAGGAGGAGGAGGAGGAGGAGGAAGAGGAGAAGAAGAAGAAGAAGAAGAAGAAGAAGAAGAAGAAGAAGAAGAAGGAGGAGGAGGAGGAGGAGGAGGAGGAGGAGGAGGAGGAGGAGGAGGAGGAGGAAGAGGAAGAGGAGAAGAAGAAGAAGAAGAAGAAGAAGAAGAAGAAGAAGAAGAAGAAGAAGAAGAAGAAGAAGAAGAAGAAGAAGAAGAAGAAGAAGAAGAAGAAGAAGAAGAAATCATTTGTCCTTAATTTGTAGTAAAAGCTTATGCAAAGTTCATGGTGAACTCCATTTGAGTGCCTGCTGCAAATAATTTTGATTTAAGCAAGCAGGCAAAGGGAAAACCACCAATGCAAAATGCAAAATTGAACCAAGTACAGCTTCTTTTTTTCTTGCTCATTACATTGTGTCTTGCATGCATCATTAATTCTTGGTGTATTATCTGAATGCTATTGTTCATATTCAGAAATAGACTATAGTGCTAAATCACAGTCTAAATAGAAGGGAAAAATAAGCTTGTTATCTAGATTCTTCATTCACTAGAAGATTTACAGAAAAAAAAGGTGCATCTTGGATATAAGACCTTACAGTGTGCTATCGATGAATGGGGCTCGATTTACTGCTAGTAATTATCTTAGACTTCCAATTAACTTTTCTATTCTGGCCATTATTCTGAACAGGGACCTAGATTTTCTCCTTGAGAAAGCTTGACATGGTAGCACTTTGCAAGTATCTGAAGAGATATCACAAAGAAGAAAGTAAGACCTGTTCTGTCTAGTCTTAGAAAGAATAATGATCTTAAATTATTGAAATGCAGATTCTGATTGTTAGGGGAAAGGACAATGTCGATAGTAGTTCAACAGTAGAACCAGTGATTTTGTTGAATATAATTAAGAATAAGTTAGGTAGGCATTTGTCTTAGAAATATTTTAATTTGCATTAATTTACAGTATATCAAGCAGGGGACTCTAGAATGTTATGATTTTAATCATAATTTAATTTCTCACAGTTTCTAATATAGGGCTCCTTCATACCATTGTGGGAAATTAAAAGGGCAGCTAGATCAACCACTAGTCAGAATATTATCACTTCTATTGTAGTGTAGGTCCATCTAGGCCAGACATGTCAAACACAAGGCCCGGGGGCCAGATCTGGCCCGTGAAGTGGTTTCATGTGGCCCGCGAAGCCATCCTGGAAACAGTGAGGGAACGGCCCCCGCTGCCTTGGCCCTGGCCCAGAGACCCTCCTTCTGCCAGAGACCCTCAGATCTGTCCCACTCCTGCCCAGGCCCCCATAGGCACCCTTGATGCGAATGATGTAGAGCTGGCCATGCCCACCCAGTAGGCCATACGTACTCTAGCCACGCCCACCCAGGCCACACCCACCCAGCCCCCTGAGGGCAACCGCAATGCTGATGCGGCCCTCAATGAAATTGAGTTTGACACCCATGATCTAGGCCAAGCAGCAAAGATAAGTTCTATAGGAAAGTATTACCTCCAGGATCCTTCTAGGAAGTGAGTTTTGATAAACTAAATCCCAGTCCTCTTTGGGTGAAGCAGGTCTGTCTACATAGTAATATCCCTAAGTGTGGGAACTGACAATTGTGGCTTTATGACTACATGTGATCCTTGATCTAATTTCATAATCCATCCAGAGAAGAGCTCACCGTAGCTTCTTTTTTCTCTCTTTCACTGCCTGGAAGAGAGAAAAAGATAGAAAGGAAGCCTGAATAAACAAGAGGAAACATAGAAGAAGCAAACAGGAGTTTTTGGGGTGACCAGAAAGAACTGGCGTCCCCATTCATATGCTCCAGATAGATTTCCCCCCGATAGAATGTTTCCTTCAGTATAATAAAATGATATCAAAAGATAAAATGATATCTCCTCCTGCACTGCACCCATATTGCTACCCATGAATGGCAACAATTCAAAATAAGAAAAATATCACTTATAGAAGAATATTAGGTATCTTGAAGTTGTTATTAAAGGAGTGAAGTCTAAATATATTTTCATTGTTTTCTTTAATAATACACACACACACACACACACACACACACACACATATATATATATATATGTAAATTTTTTATAAGGGACGCGGTGGCTCAGTGGGTTAGGACGCTGAGCTTGTCGATCAGAAGGTCGGCAGTTTGGCGGGTCGAATCCCGAGTGCCGCGTAGCAGAGTGAGCGCCTGTTACTCGTCCCAGCTTCTGCCAACCTAGCAGTTCGAAAGCACGTAAAAATGCAAGTAGAAAAATAGGGACCACTCCGGTGGGAGGGTAACAGCGTTCCGTGCGCCTTTGGCGTGTAGTCATGCCGGCCACATGACCACGGAGACGTCCTCGGACAAGCGCTGGCTCTTCGGCTTTGAAACGGAGATGAGCACCGGCCCCTAGAGTCGGAAACGACTAGCACGCATGTGCGGGGGAACCTTTACCTTTACCTAAATTTTTTGGATTGCTAATAAAGAATTAAAGGGAGACTAATATGGCCATTTCAAACTCATTTGTTCTCATCAGTCAGCTATACCCTTCTGAGATTCGAACCTGGACCGATTGCACATTAGGCAATTGTTCTAACCTCTAGGCCACAGGCTCTTTCTCGCTTTGTTAGCTGAGAGGCAAGGGAGATATGTGTTAAGTGTTTGTTATGTATTTTAGAATACCTTGCTAGGCCTAGCAAGGGGCC
Organism: Vipera berus; assembly: GCF_964194415.1. Classification (NCBI taxonomy): domain Eukaryota; kingdom Metazoa; phylum Chordata; class Lepidosauria; order Squamata; family Viperidae; genus Vipera; species Vipera berus. The sequence continues at coordinate 119,161,440 of NC_138205.1, read as the reverse complement.
TAGCAAGGTATTCTAAAATACTTAATTCTAAAATACTTAACAAACACTTTATATATATATATGTATGTGTATGTGTATGTGTATGTATATGTATATGTATATGTATGTGTGTATGTATACATACATACATACATACATACATACATACATACATATACACATACACATACATACATACACATACATACATACATACATATATATATCACAATAATCCACAATGTTCTTTGACTAAAGGCTCATAAGAAGTTAAAAAGGGGAAAAATGAATTGTACATTTTGTCATTTCAGTGCAATAGAAACCATTTAACAACATTGTTATTTTGAAGCATAGGGCAGTGCAACCCTGGATTTTGACAGTAATCTCTTATCCAAGTATAAATTGGATTTCCCTTTACTTAGCTTCCTTAAATTATCCAAGTTCAACTGGGGACACTGGAATTGAGAGGGGGAGAAGTTATTTTAAAATATATTGTTATTTTAAAATATATTTTAAAATATACCGAGAGGGAAAAATCACCTTTGAGACAATCATGACTGGGTGACTGAGAATCTCCATAAACATTCACTTATAGAGACAACTTGCCCTAAATGCTTTCCAATACCTAATTATATCTGTTGGGAAGAACACATGACTGCTGAATTTTACTGTCCTAGCAATAACCCTTGGTGGAGCAGTGGGCTAATGCCTCCTTAAGTAACACCAGCTGCCTGCAATTAGTGCAGGTTCGCATCCCACCAGGCTCAAGGTTGACTCAGCCTTCCATCCTTCCGAGGTAGGTAAAATGAGGACCCAGATTGTTGGGGGCAATTAAGCTGACTTTGTAATAATGCCGCTTGGGGGTGTGTGTGAAAGCCCTAATAAGCAGGCATATACATAGAATGAAGGCTACTGCTAAGCTTGTAAGCCGCCCTGAGTCTTCGGCGAAGGGCGGGATATAAATGGAATTAAAATAAAATAAAAAAAATAAATAAATAAACCCTGCCTACTAGGGGAAGAAGAAATCCTTTCTATGATGAACAGCTTTCTTATAGGGGAAAGGAATTAATTAACTCACTGTCAGAGGTTTTTGTTTCAAAAGCAGTCTCCTAATAGTCATCTGGAGAGAACACGGATTGGCTCACAGTGTTTTCTGCTTGTTTTCATTTCCGCTATTGGTAAGAATTTACACAGTTTCACAGTTGACCTCCAAAGGGAGATTGGGGGAGTAACATTAAATGTGTTGTCAAAACATCCTCTAAACCACCATAGAAAGATGATAATTTGGGTTGTTTAGCTATCAGCCTTCACAATTCAAGTACCTTGTTTATCTTATCTCTGCAAACTCCTTCTATTTCTCATGTGTAAGCTTCAGTGTTGTGGGATATATAACCAAATAAACTTGTTATTGGTTTCATACTCTAGGAATATCTATTGTTCTGGATTCGGCTTCAGTACAGGTAAAGATACAAAAGTAGGAGCTATCTGCAGCTCATTAAAGCAGCTGAGTCTGATTCAATATCTCTACTCTGCAGTAATTGGAGTACTGTTATGGCTAATTTACAAAATTGGACCTAAATGCTGCATTCAGCTCCCTACCCTTTCCAAGTATTTCTTCCAAATAAAAAATGAAGTATTACTTAGGCATAGTTTGAAACGTTGCATGGTGTAAAATGAAATTATTTAAAGAATGCCCAGCTATTCAGTGGGATACCTATCTGTTCATAAAAACTCACTGTTTTTGAAAGCTTTAGTCCTAAACAAACAGTAGAACAGTACTTGTGCTTTATCAACACCCAACAAGACAATTGGACCGACCTGTTAGCATTCGCTTTGACCCTAGTCCCAGACAAACCACCTTTGCTGGATGATCATTTTATTGAGAAATCCTACTGCAGGAGGATGCCTCATGAATCTTCTCAGCACTCATAACCTTAAGGAAACAGCAGCACTTTCCAGATAGCTCCTGGAAACCTCTCTCTTTGCTGAGGCCATCTGAAGTAGCCGAAGGACCACTCGGGACGACAGGCTACTTAACTAAAGGTTTATTTAAAAAGGTAAAGGTAAAGGTTCCCCCGCACATGCGTGCTAGTCAGAGCAAGACAAAAACCGAATAACTCGCCCGGCTTTTATAGCCGGCAGCTGTCAGTGAGGGCCAATCAGGAACGTTCATTTTGGCGCCGCGTCTATCCGGACCAATCCGCGTCGTCTGCTCTTGACAGCTCAGGCTTCCGCATGGTCCGGTATTTTGACAGCCGCGAGCTGTCAGTGGTTGCGCCTGTGCCGTGCGGGGAACTTTGACAGCTGTCAAAGTTCCCGCGTGTTCTCCTGTCAGATTTGTTTCCCCTCATTGACTAGCCGGAATGATTCGTTAACCTATATATACATGCTGTTTCAGATATAATACACCCCTTACCCCTCCCCTGGAGCGTTTCCTCCCCCTTGGTTGTTGGAACCTGCCCATTGGTAGTCCTTTAGGTAGGCGGGGGCTCTTCGGTTCCGGTTGGAGCGACGTGGAAGTGGGGGGCTGTCTGGTTCTGCCGGTAGTACGTTTCTTTGCCCCTCTTCCTCTTGGTTTGGTATTGGTAGCATTTCTGGGGGGGGTTGCAGATCCTGTCCTTCTTGTTGGGGTTCTGGGTTGTGTGGTGGCTGTCTGGGTCTGAGTTGGTCGATATGGCGGCGTAGATTGCCGTGAGTTTGTGTGGATATTAGGTAGGAAATGGGTCCTGTTTGTTTTAGTACTGTCCCTTGGACCCATTTGTTTTTATCAGTGTATGACCGTGCCCATATCATTTGCCCTGGGTTGAGTGTGCGGTTTGGATGGGGTTGCTCTTTTTCTTCCGGGTATGTGTCAGGATGTAGTCTGTCGAGCCGCGTTATCAGCCTCCTCCCCCATCTTAGTTCCGCAGGGGATTTGCCCGTAGTTGTGCATGGGGTTGCGTGTTGTGACATTAGGAACTGGCTGAGTCGCTGCTGCCAGTTCCCCTTGACGAATTTTTTCAACGCCTCTTTTGTGGAACGTACCATAATTTCAGCCATCCCGTTCGTCGATGGGTGGAACGGCGCAGACGTGACCAGCCTAATACAATTCTTCATAGCGAACATCTGAAATTCACGAGAGGTGAATTGAGGTCCATTGTCTGAAACTATGGTGTCTGGAAGGCCGTGTGTGGCGAATATTTTCCTTAGGGCTTGTATAGTGGCTCCTGATGTTGTTTTTCTAAGGGGAGTGACTTCTAACCATTTAGAATAGCTGTCCACTACAATTAGGAAACTCTGTCCCTGGATAGGTCCTGCGAAATCTAAATGTATGCGTGACCATGGGTTTTTTGTAGTTTCCCATTTGTGAATTGGTGCTTGGGGTGGCTCGTTCCGTGTTGCTTGACAGGTGTAGCACCCTCCCACATATCTTTCTATCTCTTTATCTATGCCAGGCCACCAGACATAACTTCTGGCCATAGCTTTCATCTTGACAATGCCTGGATGTCCTTCGTGTAAGATGTCTAACGTTTGATGTATGTTCTTATCAGGTATTATGACTCGATTTCCCCATAGCAGGCATCCCCTATGAGTAGATATTTCATTTTTCCTGCTAAAATATGGCTGGAATTGGGAGTGTGGGTTTTGTGCTGGCCACCCTGTTGTAGCCCATCTGAGAATTCTGCTAAGTATTTTGTCCTTAGCTGAGTTGTTAGCTATAATCTTTGCAGACAGGGGACAGTCTGGGAGTTGAGAGATTGCTAGAATCAGTCCAGCTGGGGCTGGGTCTGAGTTCTTACTTTGAATTGGCAGTCTGCTGAGGCAGTCAGCGTGTCCTAATTCCTTCCCAGGTTTATGTATTAACTGATAGGAATAGGCAAATAAGAATGTGGACCACCGTAGAATTCTCGGTGAGAGAATCTGTGATGTTGTTTTATTCCACGTGAATATTCCCAGTAGGGGTTTGTGATCTGTAAATATGGTAAAGGGTCTCCCATAGAGGTAGTCATGAAATTTTTTAACCCCTGCGACTATTGCTAGGGCTTCTCTGTCTATTTGTGCGTAATTCCTTTCTGCTTTTGACAGAGTGCGTGAATAAAAGGCTATGGGTCTTTGTGTGCCGTCCTTGTATAAATGACTTAACACTGCCCCGATTCCATAGGGAGAGGCATCGCAAGCGATGCATATTGGTGTGTCTTCTCTGAAAAGGGTGATCGTTGAACTGTTACAAATAATCTTTTTTAACGATTGGAAGCTATTTTCATGTATTTTGGTCCAGGACCAGGCGGTTCCCTTGTCCAGGAGCCTATGCAGAGGCTCTGCGATAGTGGCTTTATGGGGAAGGAAGGCATGATAAAAGTTTAATAATCCTAAAAAGGCTTGGAGTTCTTGTTTATTCGTTGGGCTTGGCGCTGTTTGAATAGCCCTTAGTTTTTCTGTGGTGGGGTGGATGCCTTGGTCGTCTATTTTGTACCCTAGGAATTCTGTGGATGTGACTCCAATGGAGCACTTTTCCCGTTTAAGTTTGAGACCGGCTTCTCTGAGCCGGCTCAGCACAGCTGACAGCCTGTCAGCTAAGTTTGCTTCATTGTCTCCGGCGATGAGAACATCGTCGAAATAGGGGCAGACCCCGGGTATTCCCTTCAGGGTTTTCTCCATGATACCCTGGAAGATACCCGGGGCTGCCGATATGCCGAATTGGAGCCTTTTTACTTTAAAGGCACCGCGGTGGGTGACAATTGTCTGGGCTTCCGCGGTGTCATTTGTGACAGGCAGTTGCAAATACGCCTGCGTAAGGTCAAGTTTAGCAAAAATGGCGCCGGAGCGGATGGAAGCAAATACGTCCCTTACCGCTGGCACCGGGTAAGCGTGGGGGCTGAGAGCTAGGTTGAGGGTCGCCTTATAGTCCGCGCATAATCTTATTTCCCCATTAGGTTTAATAGGGGTGACTATTGGGGTCTCCCAGCTTCCCCCCTCCGTAGGTTCGAGCACCCCAAGACCTACGAGGCGTTCAAGTTCATTTTCTATTTTTTCTTTAAGGGCAAAGGGTACTCTCCTAGCTCTTATCTTTATGGGTTGGATTGCTGGGTTTAACTGTAAAGAGATGGGGGGACCGGTGTATTTTCCTAACGTGCCATCGAAGACGTCTGCATACTTGTTGCAAACGGCTTCTAGGCTGGGTGATTGGACTGTATTTACCCCCGTTATGGCGATCCCTAGAGGGCCGAACCAGTTCAGCCCTATCAGGTTGGTGCGGTTCCCTGGCGTTACTAGAACTTCTAAGGGACCCTTGAACTTTTTGTACTCCACGGCAACCTTAGCCCTCCCTTCCAGAGGAATAGGGGTTTTTTGGAAATCTGCTAGGTGGACCTGGGTTTGCCTCAGAGGAATTTTCCCCTCGCTTTGTCGGCAGATCTCCTGATACGTTCCAAATGAAATTAAGGAGACTGCTGACCCTGAATCCACCTCCATGAGGCAGGGCACTCCCTGAATTTTTACCCTGATCCTCACCTTTGAGCTTAGGCTGTGAACCCTGTCAATTGTTTCTACTAGGGCCCCTGGCGTTTTTCCTCTGTTGGCCCGGGTAGCTGGCCTACCTGGGGAATTGGTCTCCAGATCATTGATGTTGTCGCGGCCCCGGCTGCGGCACACCGGTTTGATGTGGCCGGTCTTTCCGCAATTGTGGCACTTAGCGTTTCTGAACCGGCAGCTTCCTCGGGCATGATTGCCCCCACAGCTGGCGCAGGCGGCCCGCTGCTCGTAACGCGGCGGTGGCGGAGGGGGGTTCTTGGTTCTGCGGTGATCCGATGTGTCGCTTCTCCTCTGTTGTCTGCGTTCCATTTTTCACTGGAGGGCTTCCCCGTCAGTGAAGTCCACCGACTCGTCGCTGTCGCTGAGCGTTGCGCTCTCTTGGTATACCGTCGCTGGGCTCTCAGGGGTCGTGGTGGTCGGTTTCTTCTTGTGGCTATACTCGTATGCCATGATTTCTCGGGTCAACTCTGCCAGGCTCATGTCGGGTTTGGATGTCAGCTTCTTCTGTAGCCTCTCGTCCCTCAACCCGATCACCACCTGGTCTCTGATGCGGTCTTCTAGGTCGGGGAAGCAGCAGTTCCGCGCGGCGTGTCTGACCCCAGCGATGAACTCGTTGGCGGGTTCGTCTGGTCGCTGTTTCTTCTGTGCGAATTGTACCCGCCAGTACAGTTCTGAGCGGGCCGGCATATAATACTTATTCAGCTGGTCTACCAGGTCCGCGTAGGAGACCTCTGTGATGGGCACCGGGCTAAACAGCCCAACGGCAGCGTCGTATACTGGGGGTCCGCTGATATACAGTAGAGCGGCGGCCTTTGCTCTGTCGTCGGTGATTTTGCTGACGAGGAGAAATCCCTCGACTTGCCCCAGGTGTGATTGCCATCTCTCGGGATGGCGGGTATCGAATTCCCTCACACGCCCGAAGTTTGCCATGTCGTCCGGTCCTGGGCCACTCCTTGGGAAGTTAAAACTTCCAGTGACAGCTCTTGCCGGGAACTCTCTTCCTCGGCCGTGACTTCAGCTCGGAAACTCTCTTCCTCGGCCGTGACTTCAGCTCAGGAGCGATCCCACCCTCGTCGCCAGTGAAGTAGCCGAAGGACCACTCGGGACGACAGGCTACTTAACTAAAGGTTTATTTAGAGCAAGACAAAAACCGAATAACTCGCCCGGCTTTTATAGCCAGCAGCTGTCAGTGAGGGCCAATCAGGAACGTTCATTTTGGCGCCGCGTCTATCCGGACCAATCCGCGTCGTCTGCTCTTGACAGCTCAGGCTTCCGCATGGTCCGGTATTTTGACAGCCGCGAGCTGTCAGTGGTTGCGCCTGCGCCGTGCGGGGAACTTTGACAGCTGTCAAAGTTCCCGCGTGTTCTCCTGTCAGATTTGTTTCCCCTCATTGACTAGCCGGAATGATTCGTTAACCTATATATACATGCTGTTTCAGATATAATACACCATCCTTGCATAACTGTAGGCTGAATGGATTTTATTTCTGTTATAGATCCTTTCTCCTTTCCTTTGCTGTGTTTGTGTGTGTTTTCATTTATATATGTTCATCATAAATACATGCCAGTTCCCAAGTGTCCAAATTTTGATCACGTGACCAGAGGGATGCTGCAATAGTCATAAGTGTGGGAAAAGAATCATAAGCCATTTTTTTCTGGGCCATTGCAACTTTGAACGGTCACTAAATTGGATAAATGGCCTAGATATTATTACATAGAATCCTTATTCTATTCTTATGAATCCATGTATTTTAAAATGTAACCTAAAATTTACATATAATTTTTTGAATTCCTCAAACCTTACAAAATTGACTACATACTTCTGTCGTACACATATCATATATTAAATGCTCCTTCTATATAATTTTATCACTGCTATCCATTTTCTCTATGCCATATGCTAAATAAATAAATATGTAAAAATGAGCATGATTTTAACTATTAAACAATAGTTTCCCAAATCTGGGCAACTGCTAGATGGACTTCAGCACTCAGAATTCCCAACAGTTCAAACCAGACTAGATCCCAAATTCTTTCTGCATTAAGAAAATCACCATAACCTCATATTTTTCCCAGTTGAAAATACAAGTTCTAATAGGCATATAAGACGACAATGTCAAGTCATTCCTTTTCTCTAATCTTTCTCTCAGTAAGGCATATGGTCTAATCTGCCTTATGAAAACTTCCATTTATTTTCAAAATCATGGACCTTTATGACTAATTTCCTGTGCTAAACTATAATTACTTTAATTCTCCTTTGCTGAAGAGAATTTGAAAACAGGACTCCTTTAAAACAAAATTAACTTGTATAATGAGAGAGGAGATAAATCATATTAGCGTAATTAAAGTATATTAACATTTTTGTTGCATATGAATAAAAAAGTTGGACACAATGAAAGCAATTTATGGAGATTTATGAAGATTTTAGGAACTTGCAAAATTTCATTATTTAACATCTCTATTAAGATCTTTACAAGCATGCATAATGAAAGGCCTAATAAAAAGACTTAATAAATGGACTTGTATTTAAAGTCACATTGATTTCAAAGCAGGGAAAAGATCACAAGGTTAATTTAGAAGAAGCGGATAATTAGCAATTAATGATAAATATTTTGAAAAGTTCTGCCAAGTTTGCAAAAAACAAACATCATAGGACACAATCATGTTGCTCTGAAGATAGTCACACAATTACAGCAAAGTATTTCAAATATTTTTTTGGAAATTGTTTTGAGCAAAATAGTCTTCTCAAATAATTTTTTAATTGATTGCCTTGTTTCTTCTATATAAATTATATATTATCACTTTAAAATGGAGATACTTAAGAGGCCAATGGAATATCCCAATTTATAATTAAGAAGTGTTTGCTTTTCTTTTTTAATTTAACTCAGTTCATTTTCTTTGGGCAATAATAGGATGCAGAAACTAACAAAAACATGGTAATGTTTTGTAATTATGAATATCAATTATGAATATTTGTCCCTATCAATTTGCTAAATAAAAGCAAATTTACTTATTTTGATTTTTTTTCCTAAATGTTGTTTCCCCAACCCTTAAGTTTGGCTTCTGTCAATTGAACATCTGGTTGCATTTTTTAATGCAATCAGCAAAAATCCCTGTATGCTTTGATGGGTTTATTTTCTCAACATGTAGATTTTTCAGTGTGGTTTCCTTATCACATATGGTTACTTTCCAAGAAATATCCTCAGGCAGACTGTATCTGCTTGTCTTTCTTATAATAGACATATTTTGGGGGCACATTTCTTATTTTGTCTTCTTTATAAAGTAGCAAATTGCATCAGTCTATAGATGTAGGTATTGTTGGAAAATTGCACACTCCCAGCCTCTCTCTGCATTCAGATCAAAGCAAGCACATATACCACTCACTTCAGCTAGCAAAAAAATATAGCTTGATGCTTATTTATTAAAATTCAACAAGTATAAAATAATTACCTGAAAATTGGAATGAAAGGCAACCAAAAATATGCACAGCAAGAAACATAGGAAGCAAGAGATAACAAGTGCAGATAAGTTAATACCTATAATTTACATTACCTATCTCTCTATATCTGTTTATTAAAAGTCACAGAACATTGCCAAACCACTGGAAACAATGCTATGGGAAATCAGCATAGGCAGTCCCAAAGAGAGTAGTCTTTGCTTATTCCAGCTTCCCTTTTAAGCAGACAGTAGTGGAATGAAGGAAAGTAGACCATGAAGTGATCCTTCCTCATTCCATACCATTAAAAAATAACTGATGGAGAGGGATGGATATCGTGACATATGTTGATTCTTGCACTGATGATAATGATGACTAGTTGGGTAGTGGAATATCTACAAGCAAACAATCAAAGGAATCCACAATTCAACCTGAGCTACAGATATAGGTTGTATTCAACTTGCAACCACAAATGAGCCCCAAATTTAGGTTGCTAAGTGAGAAATTTGTTAAATGAATTTTGTCCCATTTTCTTGCCCTAGTTGTTAATTGAATCACTGAGTTAGTAACATGGTTGTTAAGTGAATCTGGCATCCCCATTGACTTTGCTTGTCAGAAGTTCGGAAAAGGTAATCACATGATCCTGGGACACTGCAACCATCATAAATGTGAGTCAGTTGTCAAGGATCCAAATGTAAATCATGTGGCCATCGGGATGCTACAACGGTCATAAGGGTGAAAAATGTTCATAAGTCACTGTAACTTAGAATGGTCACTAAGGGAACTGCTGTAAGTCAAGACTAAGTTTAGTTTCTTCTGTTAGAGTTTCTTACTGTAACTGCTGTAGGTGGAATACCTTTTTAATGACAGAAAACAGTGGGTTCTCTGTCTCCATACCATTTAAACATACACTGAGTTTCACATACATATTGCATGTCTATTTTATTTCCCCAAGGCTGCTTTGTTGCGAAAAAGAGAGTGAGCTTGCTAAGGGCTTCCTCTACCTTTTGTGGGGAAGACTTTTTGACAGATGGATGTGGCTCAGAGAGCTACTAATGAAAGAAATGGTGCTATACCTTTAGGTTACCATTTCAGAACTTGAGTGGTACTAATTAAAGGCACCAAACACTCTGTTATTTTTATTTTTCAAGTCTAGAAAACTTCTTGAGGCCTCCTAGTTAATGACTTGGATTAAATTATTTCGAAAAAGAGAAGCCTGTCCTTGAACAACTTTAGCAAAGACTGAGAGAATACTTTCCAGGGAAAAGTGGATTCATTTTTTTAAAAAAAATCCCATTTATATCCTACCCTTCTCCGAAGACTCAGGGTGGCTTACAATCTAAAGCACAAATCAATGTGCTTAGCAATAGCCTTCATTCTATGTATATGCCTGCTTGTTAGGGCTTTCACACACACCCCAAGCGGCATTATTACAAAGTCAGCTTAATTGCCCCCAACAATCTGGGTCCTCATTTTACCTACCTCGGAAGGATGGAAGGCTGAGTCAACCTTGAGCCTGGTGGGACTCAACCTGAACTAATTGCAGGCAGCTGGTGTTACTTAAGGAGGCATTAGCCCACTGCTCCACCAAGGCATTTGTATTTGGTGATGTCTGACTTGATCCCACATCCATTCTTAGGATGCAATACTGTGCATCCATGTTCCGTATCTCAAGCCTCAGGGTGCAAAACTAACTTGCTTCCATTATGGGACGGCTCTGCCATATTTCTGAAGAGGATCTGTATTTACAAAAGAGATTGGCATTTCTTTTTCCCCACAGCAGAATATATGAAATTAGGAAAAGAGCAAAGAACCATGTCACAGCTACAGATAGTCCTCTGTAATTAAATCCAGAAATATAACTCATGGTGATTGATAAATGGGTCACCATGCGATTACAACTGATTTTATGACTTTTTCTGCAGCGGTTATTAAGCGAAAACCATGGTTGTTAAGTGAATCCATTTTTCCCCAGTGGCTATTCTTTCACTATTCTAGAGGTAAATGCCAGAAACTGGCAAACCCTCCCAAAAATAAGTCACGTGACCACAGGATCCTGCAATTAACCATAAAAGTAAGGTCTTTGCCAAGCACACAAAATGCAATCATGTTGATCATGAAGGGGGAAGGTGATTCAATATGGTCTTGCATGTCAGAGCCCTATTTCTTCTGGGTGGCTATTTGGTTTCTGTCTAATCGACATGGAGTTCTTTAATAGAAAAGGAGGTCCATGGGTATACAAAATAACCAAAACAAGGACAAAAGAATTGCATCCATTCAATGCAATTCTGAGAACAGAATGTTTGATACTGATCCCGTGCTGTAAAAGTAATGCCTGCATGGATCTTAACAAAGGTGATATTTATTGATAGGACTGAATGCCATATGATAACAGAATAAAAGAGATGGATGGGGTTTTGGAGGTCTTCTAATCCAACCCTTTGCTCAAGCAGGAAATCCTATACCATTTCAGACAAATGGTTTCCCAATCTCTTTCAGTGTTGGGGCTTCTGGAGCCAAATTGTTCCATTGATTACAGTAATTGTTCTCACTCTCAGGAAATTTCTACTTAGTTCTCCTTAATTCTGATAAATCCATCCAGAAGAAGCTTCTCAATGGCTACTCATTAGGATTGCTGTGTTATAAGGCAACATGCCTAACCCTCACCCTAATCCTATGTCTTGGAGATCAAGCTGCCTTAAGGCCATAAAAATGGAATAGTAAGACTGGAAGCAGCAGGCTTTGTCCAGTTTGACAGATTCACTATCTTCTTAAGACCTAATTTTCAAGAGGGAACATTTTAACTTGTTCTTCAACTGTCCTTTCAGGGACAAAAACTTGTGTCCTGAAAGCAGGGGCATCTAAATAGAGGTCAAAAAAGTCAAGATGGTGCTGACAGCAGCACGAGTGCTCTATGCACAAAAATGGAAAGATGCCTTAATTTTCACAATGGATGATTGGCTGCAAAGATGATGGAGTTAGCAGACATGGCTAAATTGACTGCTTTGATTAAGGAAAAGAATATGATTAATTTTGTTCTTGCTTGGAAACCACTTTTGGACTTTGTGCTTGAGGTGGAAAAAAATGAAATTTTAATTCTAGGTTTTGCTGATTAGATAGTTTTGTTGTTATAGAAATGGCTAATAAATATTATTTTGCAAAAATGAAAAGTAAAGGCTGTATGTTATTACCTTATTCTACTGCATTAAAAAAGGTTGGAAGTCAACACTTTTCTTTTCCTTTTCCATTTTACCCAATACTTCTTTCTCTTTCCTTTTCTCTCCCTTACTTTCCCCAAAATTTTATTTGTATTTTATACTTTGATAAAATAATAAAATTTGTCAAACCGAAAAAAAGTCAAGATTATGGCTGTAACCAGCAATCAAAGTCCCAAGCTTTGTTTACATCGGTTGTCTTGCAGCTGTTTATGACTAAAAAGTTGTTTTTGATGAGGCAACATTGTAGAGGGAAGGTCTGTATTCTAGGTCCATGCTATTCAGAGCATGATTTGGATCTCTCTACTCCAAATTATGCTAATAAATACTGAAAATTCTCTATTTTCTAACATAACTCCTTCTCTGTTCTGCTTAGTGGCAGTTGGGTCTTTATTTTCACTCCTGAGAAGATTTCTTATAACATCTGTAAAGGCACAAGGACACAAGGTTGTTTACATAAAGAGAGAGAATCTTAACTACCATTGTTCTACCCTTGTCTGTTTGGAACATATTAATCCCCCATGTGTTTTCTCAATTTTCATTCTTTGGAACAAATTTGAACATTTTTGTATGTGAACCATGAAAGAATGATAGACAAAGCTTTATTTAGAATCTCATTTGGTTGAGGTATGTCATGTTTCAGAATTAGAGTAATTTGTCTTTCCTTTAATCCATCTGGGACAAAGTTCTTCATATTGTCAGGGCGTATCTTCCAGTCATGATTCTAGAGAGTTGCTCTGGTTTATTATTTTGGGTGACTTTGGGGTCTTTTTTTTTAAAACCAAAGCTATAACAAGTCCCGGTATTTAACAAACCCTTGTTAGCTTGGCACAAGGGTGCCATCTAGTGATGGCCATCTTACTATTTTCTTGCTGCCTAGTGGAGTGATTATTAAAGGATACAAAATGGCTGCCGTCTTTTGCTAGAACTTTTTGGTTCTAAATTGATGCTTTGTCCTTTTTCAAAAAAAAAAATGTTCCAAAAAAACAAATGCAAGCAGTACAATTAGAAACACATTTGACTGTGGCATTTATTTTACTTTTTAAAAAAAAATTCTACACCACCCAACAATTGAAACTTCTGGCTAGTTTTCAATAAAAACAGATGTAAATAGATTGTATTGGCCTCGTATTTGTCTCAAACTGGTCTGTAGCTACTAAACTGAGGGAAAATCCTTATGCACAGAAGAGGATTACAGTACAAATTGAAAGCATCCTTTATGTGTATATAATTAATTATAGATTTTGAGAACTGTTATTGGTAACAGCAAATAGTAAAAATTAATATATTAGAAGGTTGCATTCAGAAATTTAACAGAAATGGGTCAAGTGAAAATTTTAGCTTCCAAGGTGTTAGCTTTTGGCTTTGCCAAGATTGTTCGGTATCAGAAAATCCAATTTCTAATATAACAAGGAGAATAATTATTTTAGCCAGCTGGAAAGAAAGGGATTTATTTAGATCTTATGAATGACACTGTCTGGGATGGTAAATCTGGGAAAGGACATTACTTAATTAACAGAAATATCTCTACTTTACTTTTTAATGATTTGTAATACTTAAAAATATTCAACACAAGTATTATCCACTGAATAAAAAAATCAAATGGCTTTTTGTGTTTGTTTGCACATCTGATATACTTGATTTTTTTTTTTAATTTGTGGAATAAACTAAGCTATTTAAGGCAGCAGGGGTGAAATCTATCCATTCACCCTGATCCAAAACTGATAAAATGTCTCGGAGAAGAGGAATGTTGTAATCTGAGATAATGGGCTGCAAATCTCCATTCTGAGCTGAAAGAGCTTTGCAGAAACACAATAAATTCACCTGAGGGAGCACCCAAGGTTAGCATGACCTCAGTCTGGGTATGATCATTTTAACCTTTTGTCATGAACATTTTATATTCCTCTATCTTTTCTTTGTTACTTTGCTACTTTTGCAGCCTCTAGGAAGAAAAGCCCCATCTTATTTCCTTTTGTTTTATTCATCATCACCTTAGTTTTAAAAAGGACAAGGCTAGCTCTATATTTTCCTCCTAAATTTCCTTTCTTGCTTTTCCCCTGTTATTCCCATGCACCTTCAGCACTATAGACCTTTTCCCAATGCTAAATTAGCCTTTACCTGTCCTCAAGCATGACCTGGAGAACCAGATTTGGTGTTGTGGTTAAGAAACCAAGAGACTATGAATTTTAATCCTGCCTGGATGACCTTGTGCCAGTCCATTTCTCTCAGTCCTAGGAAAGAGGCAATGGCAACCCATTTCTGAAAATCCTTGCTAAAAAGGCTGAAGGAACTTTTCCAGGCAGTTTCCAGGCAGACTGGACATGATTAAACAGAAAAGGGGTGTTGGGGGGGGGGAAGCCTGCCTTGTATACAATTCTTCCTGTGCACATTCATGACTTTCCTAAGTGCCTAGACCTCAGAAAGTACTGTGAATCTTTGTGTCTAGTACTCTTCTTAATCCATCTTAATAACTCAGCCTCTTGACCACTAAATCTCATCATTAGGAAGATCCTTTTCTCCTTGTTTCTAAGATCTCTATTCCTTTATTTCTAGTATCCTAATGCTTTCAAGCTTACTTAGGTACCAAAGATGTATAACAATTCGTAGCTGGGTGCTTTAAAGAAAGGAGTATAGCAAAGTAAAAAGGGAGGGATATCAGTGTTATATTTCTCCAATTCCAGAATTTAAAATAAAGTGTCTTTCCCTTTTTCCATTTTCAGATTTCCTTAGTAGTTCCCCCACTGTTTGTATCATACCATTAATGGTTTTTTTCCAAAATCTCCTGCTTCCACATTAAATAAAATAGAAAATATTTACACAGGCTTATCATCTATAAATTGGTCTATTTTTTTTAAGTCACCATATCCATCACAATTACCCCTTTCCAATTCCTCCTTCCTTCCTTCCTTCCTTCCTTCCTTCCTTCCTTCCTTCCTTCCTTCCTTCCTTCCTTCCTTCCTTCCTTCCTTCCTTCCTCCATCTCTCTTTTGTTTTGCAGGTGACTGGTTAGTTGAGTGATGGGAAAATCTTTTGAGAAAATAAAATGGATCTGCAAAAACTTTAAATCGAGGAATTTATTCTAGTTAAATGTCTATTTTAATAAATAACGAGGGTTGAAATATGCTTCCTGATGTACAGGACTTTCCCACCGTACTGCATTAATGTGTGTAAGAGGAAAAAAAATAACAATCAGGAACTCATCTCAGATACCCAGGTGATGAGTACGTCCTTGCAATCTTGTTTCTGCTTATCCTTGCAGACTCTTAAATTGCTCTGAAGTCACCAGCATTTTTGAAAGCAGGGCACACTGATTCCCTCATTATATTAGCAAATGGCAAGTTAAGCAAATTTCTGAACTCCTTTCAAACTCCAGAGCCTGCTCAGAAGTGATAAGCGGAGACAACATATTTGACACTTCAGGCTTTTGTATTAAGATGGTCTTTGGCAAATGCATTTTTCTCTCTCTCCCCTCCCCCCTGCCCCCCCCCCCCGTGTGGTGTGTATGTAAGAGAGAGTGCTGTCCTTCGTCCCACACACTTCTATTTGTAAGAAGAAAAGAGGAAGAGAAAATCTATAGATTTTGATTCATCCTCCAAGTGTGTTTACTCTTTTCTTTTTCCATCCAGTCTGCTCAACAGACTTTTACAGTGTGAACTACCTTATAAAATTCTCCTAATGTCAGGTGTTCTTATCTAAGGGACCCCAGAGAAAATTTGAAAAGGCGGTTATCAAATTCCAAAGGAAGATGATTGCTGATTAGAAATAAAACCAATCGTCAAAGCTCCATAAGGGGTGTGTGTGTGAGGAGAGCATAAATCATATTTCCAACCAAGCTACACAGTGATATGGCTATCTGATTAGCCAGAATTTCTTCTTAAATGTGTTTGCTAGATGAATAAATGTTATTTGCATATAGTTTACATATTAACCTTGATGAAAAAAAGAAGCATCACTCAATCTTCCACTCTACATTCTCTCAATTTTAGTGGCTTCCATTCTGGCTGGGATTCCATGTTAATCATTTGCAAAGGGATGACACTGATGTTGGTTAAGAGAGAAAAAAAATCACAAAATGAGTTTGGCATGTGGAGAGATGAGATTGGAAACCACAATGCTGGAAAGAAGTATGGGAATGATAGTCAAGATAATTAAAGCTGATAGAGAGGACTGTTGGCTTCAAAGAGGGATAAAAGAGCCCATCTACATTAGGATTGAACAGCCCTTTGTCAACAGACGGGGAAGAATATAACACCACCTATCTCCTGTCTATAACACAGTCCAGCAGTTCCAAGAAGATTCCATAACCTTTGATTCAGATAACCCTGAGGACACTGAGAAACCCCAAGTGGCCTCAACAACTCTCTCAGAGAGAATGATAATGATCAAATGACTGCAAAGATATATGATCCTTCCATCTCCCCACCACCACCCCGATCCTATCAGAACCTGCCTTTCATCCCTCCACCATCCAGTCACACATGAATCTTCTTGGATGGCAAGCAAAATGTATTAGTTTTATTCTTCATCAAGAAAAAAAGCAGTCCAGTTGTCTTTTGAAAATCACAAACAGAACAGAACAGAATAGAATAGAATAGAATAGAATAGAATAGAATAGAATAGAATAGAATAGAATAGAATAGAATAGAATAGAATAGAATAGAATAATTTTATTGTTACTGTTATGTTCTCGGTTCGGTGAGACATTGACGAAGCAGAAGGGTGAAAAAGCAACACGTTTATTCAGTAACAACAGAAGCAGTGCCAACTGCTGCTTAGCTTCTATTTATCTGGTCTGCCACTAGTCGGCAGCCAATGAGATTAAACGGTAATTTCCCGTGTAAAATAACAACCCCGGAGACAAGCTCTCTGAAGTTTAACTGTAACGGCTGTTAACCATTGCACACAGTTTACAAGCAACTTATGTATTGAGTTTACAAGCAACTCAATACATAACACCACTTCCCCCTAGATGGTGCAATTCTTAAATAATGCACATAGTCCTTCAAATATGTTGGTGCCCTTCGTGGTCGCTCAGAGTGTCTCAGAGTCACTGGAAGTTCCCGGTCTAGCAGCTCGCCTGCCAGGCTGGGTAGACCAGGGTTTGAGACCCAATTGCTTCGGATCGGCCCAAGTCCCTTTGGCTGGTTTGTCCCAGTAGACCCAAGCCAAAGTTTATTGGTGGTTCAATTTCTGCTGGGCTGGAAATCAGAGCTGTTTGCTGGTCCCGCTCAGTGGGTGCAGTCTGTGCATTCAGGGGTGAATCACCTGCTGCTAGCCCCCCCTCTCCACAGCTGGGAGACCCATCAGTGAATGCAGACTCTGCTGTCTGGCCATTGTCGAGCTGCCCCTGGGGTTGGCTATTACACGAGTCTTGAGCCAGTGATTGGTTCGCTAACCTCCAGCGCAGCTGGTCAATGTGCCGCCATATTACTCTACCGTCTTCCAGGACCACTTCATAGGAAAGTGGCCCTGACACCTTACCAACCACAGCTACCACCCACAGTGCCCCTTGACCGTAATTCTGGGCCCAAACCCAGTCACCAATTTGCAAACTTTGTGATAGTTTTGGTTGTGCTGTGTCCGAGGCAACTCTGTCTGGATGCAGCCAATCCAGGTTAGTGATTAAGCGCCATCTCCATCTAAGTTCAGCTGGGCTTCTGCCCATTGAAGTGCAAGGCATTGTGCGTTGGCAAAGTAAGAAATCTGCCAGCCTGTGCTCCCAGTCATCGGTTACGATCCTCTTTAAGGATTCTTTGGTTGTTTGGACCATGCATTCCACTTGGCCATTTGAGGTGGGGTGAAAGGGGGCTGAAGTGGAGTGCATTATCAGGTTAGCCCTCAGAAAGGACTGAAATTCTGTAGCGGTAAATTGAGCCCCATTGTCTGAGACTAGCAAGTCGGGTAACCTGTGCATTGCAAAGATCCTGCACAGTTCCTGGATGGTCCTGGCAGTAGTCATATTTGGGACTGGTACAACCTCTAACCACTTAGAGTCCACCACAATGAGGAACAGGTGTCCCTGAAATGCCCAGCAAAGTCAATGTGGATTCTTGACCATGGGGTGTGCATGGCTTCCGATCGGTGGACAGGAGCTTGAGGCATTCCGGGCCTCAATTGCTGGCATGTGAAACAGCTATGTGCTTGAGCCTCAATATTTTTATCCAGGCCAGGCCACCAAAGGTAGCTCCTCACGAGTGCCTTCATCTGGACTATTCTTGGATGACCCTTGTGCAGTGATTCTAAAACCCTGGGCCTCAAAGAGCTCGGGACTATGAACCGACTCCCCCAAAGGATGCAACCCTTATGGGCTGAGAGCTCATCCTTTCTCATGTAAAAACTCTGGAAGCTTGGCCCTGGACATTTGTCGAGCCATCCTGTCTACACCCAGTTCAACACACGGCTAAGCGTCTTGTCAGCAGCTGTTTCCGCAGCCACATCCCCAGTGTGAAGGAGAGACTCTGACAAATCCTGGATAGCCAGGATGCAAGCAGCTGGAGCAGGGTCTGGCTCTAAATGTGGCAGGGACAGACTACTGAGGCCATCTGCATGGCCTATTTCCTGCCCGGTTTGTGAATCAAGCTATAATTATAGGCTGAAAGGAAGATAGACCACCACAGCATTCATGGAGATAGGAACTGAGGTGTCTGTTTGTTCATTGCGAACAAACCCAGGAGTGGCTTGTGGTCCGTGAAGACCATGAAATGGTGGACATACAAGTAACCATAAAACTTCTTGATACCGGCCACTATGGCCAGTGCCTCCTTGTCTATTTGCACATAGACAGGGTCCTAGAATAATAAGCGTTGGGAGCCTGTCTCCCATCAGCCATCAAATGAGTCAACACAGCCCCTACCCTGTGGAGAGATGCATCACAAGCGATGCAGAGAGGCAGCTTTTCACTAAAATGGGTGAGTACTGAGTTTGAAGACAGCAGTGATTTGACTGCCGAGAAGCTTTTCTCGTGGACACTCATCCACTGCCACTGTGCCTTTTTGTCCAAGAGCCTGTGTAACAGCTCTTCCACTGTGGCCTTATGTGGAAGAAAGGCATGATAAAAATTCAGAAGTCCTAAAAAGGCCCCCCTTAGACTTAGGAGTGGGAGCCTGCTGGATTGCTTTGAGCTTGGAATCTGCTGGATGAATGCCTGCGGCATCTATGCAGAAACTGAGGAATTCAGGTGAATCTACCCCAATCTTGCACTTTTCTCTTTTTAGCTTCAGCCCCGCTTCGCAGAAATGCTGAAGGACAGCTTTGAGCCATTCAGCCAAAATCT
The DNA here is from genome assembly GCF_964194415.1 of Vipera berus. Lineage (NCBI taxonomy): Eukaryota > Metazoa > Chordata > Lepidosauria > Squamata > Viperidae > Vipera > Vipera berus. The sequence continues at coordinate 119,142,026 of NC_138205.1, read as the reverse complement.
CCACTGACTCCCTGGCTATGTGGACATGTTCTTGAGTGTGTGCTCCATCACTCCCTGGAACAGCCCTGGGGCTACACTGACCCTGAACCCTGAAAGCTTCCCTGTGGGTGACAATGGTCTGAAATTCTGCTGTGGCATCATCCACGGGCGGTTGCTAGTAGGCTTGTGCCAAGTCTAATTTGGCAAATACATGACCTCCCTGAAGTGACGCCAAAATGTGGCTGACTACAGAAACTTGATATGCATGTTGTTGAAGTTCTCTGTTAATAGTGCACTTATAATATGCGCATATGTGCACCTCACCATTGACCTTAACTGGCGTGACTATGTGGGTCTCCCACACTCCACTATCTACTGGCTGCGACATCCCTTGTTGCACCAGCTTGTCTAGCTCTACATCGATTTTAGGTTTGAAGGCAAAAGGCACTCTACGAAGCTTGATCTGTATTGGAGTTACAGTAGGATCAAGGTGGAGGGCAATTGGAAGTCCCTTATATTTTCGTAAGTTCTGGCTGAACACATCAGCAAACTGCTGGCAAACTGCCGACAGGTCCTCTGCTTGTGTTTTGTGAATGCCAGTTAATTGGATGCCCAAGGCATCAAAACAGTCTAGGCCAATGAGGCTTGTGGGGTGGCCCTCAACAACCATAATGTCCAATGGACCCTCAAACCCTTTGAACTGCACACTGAGCATGGATTCTCCCTTAACCGCAACGCGGAAGTTTTGGAAGTCCATCAGCAATAGGTTAGATGGCCTGAGTTTAACTTGTTTGCCGCTGCGACTGCAGATGTATTTAAAAGTTCCTTGGGAAACTATAGATAGAGCTGACCCTGTGTCCAATTCCATGTTGCATGGAACTCCCTGAAGGTTGACCTTCAGCCTAAACTTCTCTTTAGGAGGGTGATAGGCACCAGTTCTGAGCATGCTCCTTCGGCTGGAGCAATAGCTGACTCTGTGTTGCCCCAGGGCCCCGGTACCTTTCATGAATACTTCTTGTGGTATGTCCCACTGGCAACCTATGCAAATGACGGCAATGTGGTCTTGCTTGCCACATGGCTGGCACGATGCTGTGTGGAACCTGCACTCTGAGCGTCTCTGTCAGCCTCCATAGCCCACACATTGAGTGAATGGAAGTGCTTCTCAAACGGCCGCTGGTTCCTCTCTGGTTGCTTTCAAAGCCGATCGACCTCAAGGTTCACGTCGGAGTCTTCTGTTCTTTTGCTGTCCTTGTGGTGGACAATTTCTGGGCTGGGAGTGTTCTTGGAGGACAGTAAGGCCTTGATGGCTCCTCCAGTGGCTTCAGCAGCCATCACCTCCTTCAGGGCATCTTGGAACATGAGAGTCTCTTTTGCAAATAACTTCTGTTGGAGGTCTCGGTTCCTTAATCCACAAACCAATCAGTGTCTCAGTCTGTCTTTGAGATCTGCAAAGTTGTAAAGCCAGGACTCCTGGCACAGGGTGGCCATTTTAACAGTTTGTTAAAATGCTCTCAATAGTGATTCTGTAAAAAGTGGCCAGGACAGAAGGAGAAAGATGTGCTCTCCTCATCTGATGCAGGAAATGCAGATGCTCGTTTGCACACTTCACTAAGGAAGAGGTATAGAGAGACCAATTCAGATTGTTGGTTTTCTGCACTCTCAAATACTTAATGCTGTTGACCATCTCTACCGCTGCAGCTTTGATACTGAGTGGAGTATGACTATGCTGGCTCTTTCTAACTATGACCTGGATGAGTGAGAATCTCCATAGGCAATCAAAGCTGAAGAATTTCATTGCAAGGTAAAGTTTCACTGTTTGTGTCTTTTCAGTTTAGGGATAAATAGAAGTGCTATTCATCATAGAGGCTATGATTAAATATTTATATTACGTGAGGTTTAGAAAAATGGGCCAAGAACTTAAGAAGGTGGCTGACTGTTAGAAAAAAGAAAAATATCCAGATAACATGCAGAGTGGTCAGAGCTTCAATCACACTCTCATTTTGACTTTTTTGACCTCACCTTGCGGACATTACTATTAAAAGTATAGAAATTACAACAATATTTAACACTTTGATAGGGCCCTTAGGAAATGCAGAAAGAGCAGGTATATCTTTAGCTGTTTTCTGAATACCCACTTTGCAAAACTGTGCCTAGATATCCTTCTTAGCCTCTACTATAAAATGCTTCCTATTGCAAGCTAGGAGAAAGAAAACCCCAGTTACTCAATGCATAAGAGCCCTGACTCAGACTCCTTAGCCATTACAAGCAAAGGGTCCCTTGACCTCTGTTCCAAAAGATATTTCGACAGGTTTTATCTGCAAATAAAATGTCTCCCACAATATTAGCTCTGCGAGAAGATTGCTGACTCCACACAAAGTCTGATCAAACCCCAAAGCCAGAAATCTTAGCAGTTAGCTAAAGCAGAAACAATAGCAGCTCAAATGAGAAAGGCGATACTCATGCCTACACCTGCCCAGCCATTAAATCTTCAGGGCGCCCTTCTGGGGGATGGAAATGCCAAAAGCCTGGTAAAACATAACTTGTAACTTAAGGCGTGCAATAAATTTAAAAAAGAAGGTTGGAACTGATCTGAAAGGTGAAGGGAACTTAAAAAAAGAAAAGTCTTCGGAGGCCCGTACGTTTCAGAATTGTTGGGGAAAATTCTGCATGTTAAGCAAAACCACTTCAGGTTGCCATTAATATACTTTTCCTTTGATAAATTGTACATTTGGTCTTGGTTTGTGAACTTGGTAGAAAAGGTGAAAGACGATTTTAAACCTTCTTACAGTGAAGTATGGAAACTACTTTCAAAATTAGACATTTATATGGCCCCATTTGCGAGAAGCAATTGAGTGGAGGAAGGGACACCACCTCCTTTAACTTATCAGGAAGAACTGACCCATTCAAAAAAACAGGCCACTGCTTTGTAGTCTCCAGATATTTGCAGCCTGGTAATATTTTAATAGTTTTGCACTAAATCAGCTTTGTTCTTGGTATCTTGAACTTCTATGGTTATCCAGCTCTCTCATGTAATTTTACAAATTCCTTCAACGTGACATTTTGAATTTTTGTGTGCATATGTGCACAGGACAGAAAAAGAGTAAGGATATAGTGTTCATGTGGCATTAAAACTACAATGCCCATGATATAATTAATCATGAAGCTCAGTTGCGCAAGGAAATAGTAGATCCCCACTATGATTAGGTTTTTGCTTGCATAGCATTTCCACCTCAGAAGTATAGGTAATCTTCAAGTTAAAACCATAACAGAACCTGTCCCAAAGTTGAAGACATGTTGCTTCTCATCCATCTTCAAGGAAAAGCAAAGAAAGTCCAGTTGCCTTTTGAAAAAGCACCTTTGGGACAATGATGACCTAGATGTCTGAGAATCTCCATAGACAAAATAGGACCAACTCATTATGGTCATACTCATAACAATTGTAAAATGGGCTAGTCATGTTTTTATTTTTTTAGCTGCAGCCATAAAATCAACACCCTACTCACTAAGCAAACACCACAGTTATTATCACTTATGGTATGGTGTTGCAAAACCATCATAAAATGCAGTCATGTGACTGTGAGACACTGCAAAGAGACATTTGTCTGTGTTGCTGAACATCTGATGTGTGGTTACATAACTACAGAGCTGTGGGCGAGGGGCAACACTCAGAACTTCAGATCCAGGTCGTAAATCCCATTTTTAGGTATGTTGTAAGTTTAAATAGTCACTGAGCAATCATTTGTAAGTCCAGGATTACCTGTACCTGCATTTGTATGAAAGAAAACTCTAACCCATTGACTAACTATCCTTGGGGGAAAGATGAACAAAATTAGCCACCATTAAAAGACAGCTTTGTTTTCCACAAAGTTTTGTTGTTTGAAATTCAGGAAACTGAACTGGAAATGCAAGAGATTATAAACGTCAGAAAAACTACAGAATAATATCTTCCCAATTTGGCTGGCATTATTTCAAAGGTATATCTATGTCTAATTTATTTGTTTAAAAAGAAATGCATCCTCCCTTTTCAAAAGCAAGTTTTTCCAGGGCAGTTTATTATAACATTATAATATAAAATGTAAATCAAAAATGCATCTAAAATATTGGGTAATACAGAGGTAAAGCAATGATTTTTTTAAAAAAAATCTGTACATAACAAAATTGTTTAAGTATTCAAGCAATCCAGTTACTGAGGTTCTGTGGCTGATTTAATTTTAAAGGTCCCTCTGTCATGCTCCCCCTCCCCAATCAGCTGTTCAGGCTTTCAAAGCAAAGGCTACAAAATGCCACACCACCTGTTTACTGGGTGTCAAGATTACGTTCAGGTAGTTAAACCAAATGCAATAAATTGGATGGTCTTGGGAAGATCCACTGAGATTAGAGGGGATTTGAAAAGCAAAAAATGGAGGATGGAGAAATAATAAAATGGCTACTTCAAATATGCAAGGCAGCTGAAGCAGAGATATCAGTTAATAGGGCTTTACCTCCAAAAAAGTAGCGTCAAGCTAAATATAATTTTTCCTCCCTGAAATAACATCCGGACGAAGAACATATTATCAAGACTATTGCTGAAGGTTTTGGAATATAAAATAGTAATTATGCATATGCCAAGTGTGCTGAAATTAGCCTTGCTGTCAGAATCAGGTCTATATGTAGTAGCTCCATATACCTATTTGTTTTACCAGTAGCCCTCCACTTATAACAAAAATTAAAAGCAGATTTTCAGTTGCTAAACATGGTGGTGAGTAGTGCTCAATTTTACAACCTTCTTTGCCATGGATCTTAAACAAGTCATTGATGCCATCATTAAGCAAATCCGGCTTCCTACATTAACTTTGTTTGTTGGAAGTTGTTTGAGATGGTCACAAATGATGATTATATGACACACACACCCAGGATACTGTAACCACTGTAAATACATGCCAGCTACCCAAATTTTGATCATGTGACCCTAGTTATGCTGCAATGGTTGCAAGTACAGGGACCAATGGCGTCCCTTTTACCAGTACTGTTGTAACTTTGAATGATCATTAAAGAAATAAGTATAATAAGGTGAGGATCACCAGTAACTAAAAGATTATGTGCATCAATCTCTGGATAAAGTATTCTATTATTTGTTTTTGAACAAGAGATGAATAGGAACCCATGCTGTTAGTCCATCTTTTTAAGATTTGACCAATCAATCTATATCAGAAAGAGATTTCACCATTGCCTTTACCAAAGATCTTAAAAATTGGGGTAATGGTATATGAGAATGACTCTAGAAGATAGCAGGAAGATCTGCAGTATAGGAATAACAATAGCACTTAGGCTTACATACCGCTTCACAGTGCTTTACAGCCATCTCTAAGTGGTTTACAGAGTCAGCATATTGCCTCTCCAACAATCTGGGCCCTCATTTTATTGACCTTGGAAGGATGGAAGGCTGAGTCAACTTTGAGCCAGTCAGGATTGAACTGCCAAAGTGCTGGCAGTCAGCAGAATTAGCCTGAAATACTGCATTCTAACCACTGTTCCAGCACAGCTCTTAGGCTCTAGGCAGCATCTGTGATCATCCAGGTCTATTAAGTGACAGCTCACTGTGCAGGAGAAGTGGAAAAGGGTTTCAGAAGGGACCTTCTGTCAGGCTGGAAACCATAAATGATACATGGTGATCTGCACATGTTGAGTTCCTTATTGTTTCACACCTATAGATAAAATTTTGCCAGAGTGGGCACTTTACTATATGCATTTACAGTATACTCTGTGAATTATTAGGGAGAGACTGTCTTCACTCTCTTTCTCTCACACTTAACATCTGGACTTAGTTGTCTCTTACTCCTATGAAATGCAGCTCCTCCCTCCTGGAGATCCACTCCTCACTACATCCCCTCGCACCTTCTGTAGTTTTCCAGAGACTAAAAAGAGAGCAGGAGAGAAAAACTTTGTTTTGCAAGACTGAAGTCAGCCCTCCAGGGCAGTCCAGATAAGAATACCCAGATGAACTAATTCTATTTTATTGTAGGTTTATACTGTAATGTATTGGGTTTTGTCTCACTAAAGAGTATCAGGTGGGTTAATGGTGGGAAGGTAGTTTAAGCAGGGAAGCTAGCTAATGGCTTCCAGCTCCTCAGACAGCCCCTCTCCAGCGCCGCCATTGGCTGCTTCTAGGCAATAGGTTGCTTTAAACCTATTGGCCGCCACCTAGACGCCAGGGTATAAATAGCTGCATTTGCAGCCCTGTTCCCCAGTTCAGTTCAGTTCCTGTAACCAAATAAAGAATGATTCTTGCTGAACTCACTCACCTTGTCTCATAAATCAAGCAATGAACCCAGTATCGAACACTGGTGACGAAGGTGGAATCCTGCTTCTCCAACAGAGCTGAGAGTCACTAGTGGAGAGGCTGAACACACCTGGAGGGAAAAGCAAGTCCCCCCCCCATGGTCAGCCTAACACAGCCACACTAGCGACCATGCACCCAGAGGACCAGTCCCTGGGCATACGGAGAAACAGGATAAGAAGATGGTGAGCCCCAGCCACGAAGACCAGCAGAATGGCAAAGTTCAGAAAGCTGGAAGAATTTTATATAGCTCACCCGGAAAGATGGTCTTTGTATCTATCCAGGGTCGAGAACTATCTACGTGTGAATCAAGTCGCCGAGGACAGCCTGAAGGCCGCTACGCTCCTGTGTGTGTGAGGTCCAGCCACGTTCAACATCGCAGAAAACTTGTTCGCACCAATGCCACTAGAGTCTGTAACATTTGTGGACTTGAAGAAATGGCTCAGCGACCATTTCCAGCCCAAGCTGTCGGTAATCGCTTGGCGCCACGCATTCGAACAGAGGGTTCAGCAACAGGGTGAAACAGCATCTGAATTCATTGCGGCATTGAGGCAGGCTGCATGCCTCTGCCAGTTCTCTGATGTAGAGGAGAGGCTCCAAGACCAGCTTGTCTGCAGTCTCTGAAATTGAGAATTACAGCAAAAACTCTTCACCAAAGAGATTCTGTCATTCCCAGATGTGCTGAAAGAGATCATGGTGGACGAAGCCGCCAGCAGGGCCATATGAGCCATGCGGCCCACCAAAACAGCACAGCACAAGGAAGCTGTCCACCATGAGGACGCCGAACACATGGAAGATCCCGAAGACAACACAGAAGTAGACAAGCTACAAAGACACAATGACCAGCAGTGTCACAGCGACAAACTACAAGGGGCAACTTACAAGGCAGATCCCTTTCTTAGGTGCCTAGGGTGTGGTGGCTGCCACCAATGCATGAACTGTAGGTTCCGGACAGCCACGTGCCGGGCCTGCGGGAAGACCGGCCACATCGCATCTGTCTGCAGAGTTTGCCAGAGGGACTAGCAATTGAATCGCCAGTCGCACATTCCAATTATTTATTTATTTATTTATTTATTTATTTATTTATTTATTTATTTATTTATTAAATTTGTATACCGCCCTTCTCCCAAATTAGGAGAGGTACCGGGGCCCCGGGGCAGTATAGCATAGGGTTTTGCTCCAGCCCCAGAAGCATTTGCCGCACGGGAGCTCACCACCCTATTAAGCCAAAGTTTAGACTTCAGGTGGAGCTGCAAGGGGTCCCTTGCAAGATGGAGCTGGACGTGGACTCAGCCGTATCCATTATTTCACTCGAGACATTTAATTTTGTCTGCAAACACAGCAAGAGATGGGCCAAGTTGAGGCCATCTGACATTATACTGACCGACGTCCAGAATGCTAGAGTCATGGTCAAGGGTGAGGCCACACTGGCCATCAAATTTAAGGGGTTTTCTGGGCACCTGGACATTGTCGTAGAAGGGGGTCAATGAACGAGCCTGATCGGGCTCGATTGGTTTGATGCACTAGGCATCCAAGTAACCGGAATCAACCAGATGCAAGTTGCGAGTATAGCGACAGTATGTGAGGAATTCGCAGATGTGTTTGACTCAAGTCTGGGGATGTACACGGGCCCGCCAATAACATTTAAACTAGATCCTACTGTAGTGCTGGTCAGGATTAAACCTCGTAGAGTGCCATTTGCTCTTAAACACAAGATAGACGCTGAGTTAGATAAACTCGTAGAACAGGGAGTACTTCAGCCCATAGATGGGGGTGAATTGGAGACCCCAATTGTCATGCCACTAAAAGCCAACAGGGAGGTCAGAATCTGTGCAGATTACAAATGCACAGTTAATCATGCACTCAAACAGCAGTGCCAGTAGTAAACCACATCCTGGTATCCTTGCAAGGTGGTACAATTTTTGCAAAATTAGATTTGGCTCAGGCCTACCAACAGCTTCCTTTAGACGAGGCCACAGCTGCAGCACAGACAATTGTAACCCACAGGGGGGCATTCAAAGTAAAATGCCTGCAATTTGGGGTCAGCGTAGCCCCTGGCATTTTTCAAGGCATTATTGAATGAATTCTCAAGGACATTCCAGGGGTTTGCCCCTATTTTGATTACTTGCTCATCAGCATGGAGGTGCTGGCAAGGAGGCTCAGAGCCATCCTTCAAAGGCTGCACAAAGCAGGCCTCAAGCTTAAAAAGAATAAGTGTAGTATTGGAGTCCCTTCAACTGAGTTCTTGGGTTTCCGTATTGATGCCGACGGCATCCACCCTACTGAGTCAAAAGTGAAAGCCATTCGGATAGCACCCAGCCCCAAAACGAAGGGAGAGCTTCACACATTCCTAGGCCTCCTAAATTTTTACCATGCATTCCTTCCTAACAAGGCTGCAGTGGCAGAGCCATTACATCGGCTCTTGGACAAAAATACTGTGTGGAAGTGGACTTGTGTTCGCAAAAGCAGCTTTCAGAAATTGAAGGCTATACTGTTGGTCAGTTCAACAATCACTCACTTTAAGGAATCGATGCCAGTATGCCTTGCGTGTGATGCATCCCCATACAGGGTGGGGGCTGTCCTAAGTCACTTGGAGAGTGATGGGACTCAAGTCCCAATTGCTTTCTATTCCAGGACATTGTTCTCCGCAGAGCGTAATTACACACAAATTGATAAGGAGGCATTGGCCATAGTAGCTGGAGTAAAAATATTCCACGACTACTTATACGGCAGGGACTTCATGATCTTCACAGACCACAATCCGCTATTGGGGTTATTCACTACAGACAGATAGACACCCCACATCTTATCCCCTAGAATGTTAAGATGGTCCTTTTTTTATCGGCTTACAGCTTTAAGCTAATTCACAAACCCAGCAAGGATATGGGCCATGCAGATGGCCTGAGCAGGCTTCCACTGCCTCATATCGAACCAGATCCGGCCCCAGCAGCCCATGTTTTGTCCATTCAGGACTTGCCGGAGTTTCCCCTCCACGCAGGGGACATAGCTGCAGAAACGGTAGCAGACAAGACTCTAAGCAAAGTGCTGTCTTGGGTCCACATGGGGTGGCTAGAAAAAAGCCCCAGACCTAAGTTCCAGAGCTACTTTACGAGGAGACACAAGCTCTCAGCTCACAAGGGTTGTATTCTATGCTGGTAATGACCTATAAAGCCCTAAATGGCTTGGGTCCGGATTATCTAAGGGAACACCTGCTGCCGGCATCAACTTCCCATCATCCTGTGCGCTCCCACAGGGAGGGCCTTCTCAGGGTACCGCTGGTTAAGGAATGCCAGCAGGTTATTTCCAGGGGAAAAGCGTTCTCTGTGGGCGCGCTGGCCCTATGGAACCAACTTCCCACGGAACTTAGGACTGCCCCCAACCTTCGTTCATTTCGCCGGGACCTGAAAACTTGGCTCTTCGAGCTGTCTGGCCCAGACTGAGGGGTTTTAATTTTTAATTGGGTTTTAGTTTTAAATTTCGGGGACTTGAATTAATTAATTGTTTTAACTGATTTTAATTTTTGTATTTTATGCTTTTAATTTTCCCTGTAAACCGCCCTGAGTCCTACGGGAATAGGGCAGTATATAAATTTAATAAAATAAAAATAAATAAAATAAATAGGGTCATTGTCCCCACCTCATTAAGGACAGGGTATTGCAATCGCTTCATGAAGGTCATCTGGGTATTGTTCACATGAAAGCTTTGGCATGAAGCTATTTATGGTGGCCAGGATTAGATAAAGCCATTGAAGCTCAAGTACACGGGTGTTACACGTGTCAGCAGTCTAGGCCTGAAATGCCGCACGCTCCTGTGCATAGATGGGAGGAGACACACACACTCTGGTCTGGGGGATGGGGGGGTTATTGTTATTTTAATATTTGTATTTACTGTTTTTAGTTGGGCATATATTTAATCCCTTTTAACTTTTGTATCTCTGTATTTTTTATGCTTGCCCTGTTCACCGCCCTGAGTCCTCCGGGAGAAGGGTGGTATATAAAATTATTATTATTATTATTATTATTATTATTATTATTATTATTATTATTATTATTATTATTATTATTATTATTATTATTATTATTATTATTATATAGACTTCACTGGGCACTTTCAGGGACAGTTATTTCTTATAGTGGTTGACAGCCGCTCTAAATGGCTGGAAGTTATACCAATCACAAATATGACTACTGCTAGGACCATCCAGGTGCTTAGGACACTCTTTGCAATGCACAGGCTACCGGACATTGTAGTGTCCGATAATGGGGCCCAATTTACTGCAGCAGAATTTCAGCCTTTCCTGAGGGCAAACCTCATTAGGTATGCAACATCGGCTCCATTTCACCCATCTAGTAATGGGCAAGCTGAATGAATGGTGCGCACTATGAAAGAATCACTGAAGCGCATAGTGACTGGGGGCTGGCACCACAGACTGGCCAACTTTTTGCTTTGCCAACATTCCACACCATGTATGGCAACAGGCAAAAGCCCAGCAGAGCTGCGCTGGGGGAAGTGACTAATCACGAAACTGGACAGGTTGCACCCAGACCGGGTGGCAGCAGAGGCCTCTCACCCAAGACCTCCGAGGGGGTTGCAAGTGGGTGACGGGGTGTGGGCCTGGAATCACCAAAACATTGGGCCCTCTCTCATATGAAATAGGCCTAGAGGGTGGGTGAGTCATTCATTGCCATATCGATCAGTTTAGGGAGCGTTTTCCAGAATGGCCACAAAACGAGCACTTCATCCCAGGTCCCGTCCACGGACCTCAAACTGGCAGCCAGGCTGATCAATCCATATGCTCTGGGGTCCCAAGCAGTCAGAGCAACAGGGAGGTGGTCATAGAGGGGCAAAGCGCAGGAGTTCATCATGGGGCCCCTGATGGAGAAAGTCAACCAGAACACTACAGCCACTGTGCTAACTCTGCAAAAGGATTAGACTCTGGGGTGAGCCGACCTGGAATGGCCAGCCAGAAAATTCCAAGTCAGCCAGACTTGCTTGTACTTAAGGCCCTGGTCTACCTAGCCTGGCAGACAAGCTGGTAGAGCAGGGAGTGCCCGGCTCTCCCAGGCATTCCATGAGGGTTGGCAAGCCTCCTGTGTATTTACAAGATTTTGTTCCAAAATAACTAAGCTATAATGTTGTATGTGTCATTGAATTGCTGGTAGCCAGGAGAGACTCTGTATTAGCAATGGTAAAAAGTGTACTTTTGCATGCTTCTTTTTGTATCTCTGTAAAACTTGTAATTGCTGTAGTCATCCCTTTTGTTATTATTATGTGTGTACATTCTAGGGGGGAGGGGTGTAAAGTATTGGGTTTTGTCTCACTAAAGAGTATCAGGTGGGTTAATGGCAGGAAGGTTGTTTAAGCAGGGAAGCTGGCTAACAGCTCCCAGCTCCTCAGACAGCCCGTATCCAGCACTGCCATTGGCTGCTTCTAGGTGGCAATAGGTTGCTTTAAACCTATTGGCTGCCACCTAGAGGCCAGGGTATAAATAGTTGCATTTGCAGCCCTGTTCCCTAGTTCAGTTCAGTTCCTGTAACCAAATAAAGAATGATTCTTGCTGAACTCACTCGCCTCGTCTCGTCAATCAAGCAATGAACCCAGTATCTAACATATATTATATCAACTCTCCCCCTTCTCCCCCCAACCTCCCCCCCAAGAATGACGTGTGGAGTTACTTCTGAGTAGTTTTATTGTTCACCTATAGACAGAATCTCGTCAGACTGAAGCAACTATCTGCATAACTACAGATATACTCTGTGAATTGCTAGGGAAGGTCTGTCTCCTTGTCTGTTTTCTTATCATCAGACATTCCAAGTTCTGCTGCCTCTTTGGAGCCCCTCCCTTCCTCCTGTGAATCCAGACTACATGCCACCACACATTGACAGAACGGTAAGCCAAATTGAAAACTTCTGAAGTGTCTCTTGAAGTTCTTCTCTTTCATGAGATGAAAGAGGAAAGGGTTGATGGTGGGCATTCTCTGTGGGGACCCTTCTCCATTGGAGTAGCCTACCTACTGAAGCTTCTCCTCTCAGGCCTTCTGGAAACTTGTAAAACCTGGCTCTTCTGCAGGACCTATGGACAGACTCTGAATGGAGGTACCACCTCCAGGAATGTTTAAATCATTTGCATTAATTGTATTACATCACTGATGTATTCCATAATTGGATTCTGGCACTACGTGTCCTTGAAATTCAGGTGGTAAATAAACCCAGCAAATAAATTGCTTGTTTTCAGGTGAACACATATTATTTTTCAGTGGCTGAATTCACATAGCACGATAAGCCAAAGTAGGATTGCTTGTCTCTGGGCACTCATGCTCTGTGCCTCCAGCCTCTGAATTTATATTTCATAATTTATGGATTATGTTGTATGATGCCAGCTGATGCACTAATGATTTGAATTGGACATTAGGCAGCCACAACTGGGATCAGAATTTCTGTTGCTAAGCAAGGCAGTTGTTAAAGAGAGTTGCATCTGATTTTGTGACCTCTGCCACAGTTGTTAAGGGAATCTCTGCAGTTAAGCAAATCTGGTTTACTCCACTGACTTCTTGTCAGAAGCTGGTGGGAAGGTAGCAAATGATGATCAATGACCCCAGAAACTGTAACAGTTGTAATTACATGCTGGCTGCCAAGCATCTGAACTTTGATCATGTGACTATGGGGGAATTTGTGATGGTACTAAGTGTGAGGACCAGTTGTAAATCACTTTTTTTTCCAGTATCATTGCAGCTTCCAACAGCTCCCTAAACAAATGGTTGTGAGTCAAGGACTACTAGTATTATGATTATTTAATTTACTGCATCTTTGTGAGCTATGGCGTGGTTTTTTTTTTTGTTTTAAGAAAGGTGATACTCATGCAGCAGTGGTACAAGGATCATAGTGACACACCTGGTAATTGAGAGAAGAAATTGTAAAAGAAAATGGCCAGAGATTTTCACAAAAGGAAAATTTTATCAGGATCAGCTTGGACTGATTGAGGCCTCATCCAAAGCTGAGTGCACACACAGCCCCCTTTGCAGACCATCCCTTTGTGACGTCCTGCAATTTGCAAGGTGTTCTTTGAAGCAGTTAGCACCATTTCCCAGCTTCATTAGCTCTTTGCCATCTGCTGCCTTGATGGCCCTGGGAGACAGAGTGACTCGATGCAGCTCTTGACATCCTCAAAGATTGACTTTTCCGTACCTTCCTTGACTCCCCGACTCTATTTCCACACTTCCATTTCTCGTCTGATGAATCTCTGCCTGTCTCACTTCATCAATTGCATTGCCCAATCAAAGATCCTGCCACCCTCAGCTTGTTCAGTTTCCCCTGTATCCCAGTTCCTTGATTTTTGTAATCATATTCTCTCCATGATACTGAATGCCTCATTCATAATCCATGGCTGTTTCTGACTCCCTTTCTCTCTCTCTCTCTCTCCAGTCACCAGGCATCTTATTTTCAGGCATCAATTTCATAAGCACCTATTTAGTATCTGTCACAGATTTATTACAGTTTTTCAGCCGGACATACTCTGTACTTAAAAAAAAAGGCAGTGTCAGTGAAGGACAGAAGAGAGAAGAAACAGGCACAAAAAAAGCACATCATATCATTTCAAATAGCCCATGTGGTGTTAGGACAGCATCTATTGACTAAAACAGCAAAGTGCCTTTATAGCAAAGTTGTATTAACAAAGCATTTAAGATGGAAAGATAGGGAGAGGTTGTCCAAAGGTCTTCATAATATTGGCATAAACAGTCTTTAAAATGAATATTATAAATAATGGAAAGGTTGCATAACCATATTCCACTAGTGTGCTAGGGAAATCAGGACCATTTTTATGTCCAAAAGAGGCTTCCTTCACTTCCATGAAATTCTAGGAAAAAAAGTATTATGAAGCATTCCTTTCTTACTGGAAATTTGGGTGACCAAGAAAACTTCCAGGAGATAGAAAGAGGGTCACAGAAAATATCAGCAATGGAGAAGCACCTTTCTTTTCTTTTAAAAGTAAAATAATTTTTTAAAGGACTCAGAGAAGTTTGAGAGAAGTTATCTGGCATTCTTAACATGGGACAGAAAAAAAGTAGGCCTTTTTGACAGGAAAAAATAGTATTAGCATCAGTGTTTTTTATAATTATTTTTCTTTCACTTTTCTTCCCATGTGTACACTTTTGTGCAAGATGTGCTTATACAGATGCATGCACCTCTGCATTTTGTTAGTGTGTAAACTGATTTGAAATGTGTTTGTCTAAGAAGGAATCACAAAGCAATGAATCGAACAGAGACTGGCTGCTCAGAGTTTCTCATAATGGCACAAAAGTGAAAGTCATATGTCCTGCCGATGGAAAGCATAGCATGGCATGGCATGGCATGGAATAGCATAGGTTTCTTGACCCATTAAAAATTATGGTGTCTCATTGATAGTTCATACCAAATATAGAACAGAACATCATCAGAATTGGAAGGGACCTTGGAGCTCTTCTTGTCCAACGCTCTGCTCATGAGAGACACCCTATATCATTTCAAATAGCTGTCCAGTTTCTTCTTAAAAGCCTCCAGTGATGGAGCAGCCACAACTTCTAAAAGCAAGCCCTTCCATTGGTTAATTGTTTTCACTGTCAGGAAATTTCTCCTTCATTCTAGGTTGCTGATCTATTGCTTCTTGTCCTGCCTTCAAGTGCTTTGGAGAATAGCTTGACTCCCTTTTCTTGGTTGCAACCCCTGAGATATTGGACATGGCTATCATGTCACTCTTCATCCTTCTCTTCATTATACTAGACATACCCAATTCCAGCAACCATTCCTTATATGTTTTAGCCTCCAGTCCCTTAATTATCTTTGTTGCTCTTCTCTACACTCTTTCTAGAGTCTTTTTTACATCTTGAATTATCTGGTACCAACTAATTGTGGACATTTCAAATTCTCTCCCCTTATTTGTTAAGGTTTTTTTTGAAATTTCTTATTTTTTATTTTGAGTTCTTCAAAAAAAAAGCAGAGGTCCTCCCATATGAGGATATCTCATAACATGAAGCTTGCCAAGGATATAAGATGGCCTTCACAAAAGATGAACTTTTCTTAAGCGCCAAATGATTAGTGGTGGCCATTTGAAAAACAACAACACAAACATTAAAATTAGAAAGCAAATGTGTAGGAATACCCACTTATATTCCAGGTCCATACAATGTCCCCCATCATCTCTGATTTACTTCGGTGGCTTTTCCCAACAAATATTATTTGAGCATAGAAATAAGTGATGCTCTACCTTGAGCCTGGTAAATCTCAGTGCTCCAAACATTCAATTCACTATTTAAGACCCTACTTACTGAACAGAATATTTACAAATGCATCAAAATCAGAGAAGTGTCCTTATTACAAACCAGAATGAAAATCTGTTCTACTGAAGAACACAGGAGTCAAATATGTTCCTATCTGTTCCAGGATTTTAATTCTAGATTTTTCCCCCCTTACCTTTCACAGTCAATGGACATTTGATTCATCTAGCTGATGATATTTAGCAGGAAGGAAGGGAACCAAGCCAGAGGAATCCACTGGCTTCTCTCCTTAGCATGCCTTCCTGATGGAAAACCAAGACATGATCACCAAATAGCAAGCTAACATGAAATCACTTTTCTAATGGTAAAGACACCAGGAGACTGTAAATTTTAGTCCTATCTTAGGCATGAAAACCAGCTGAGTGACTCTGAGACAATCGCCAGGAGACTGTGAATTTGAGTCCCACTTGAGGTATGAAAGCTGGCTGATTTACTCTGGGCAAGTCACAGGAACCTGAATTCTAATCCTGCCTTAGGCATGAAATCCAGTTGGATTGCTTTGGGCCAGTCATTCTCTCTCAGTCCAACCCAGCACATAGAGTTGTTGTTGTGGGTAAAAAAAAAGAGAAGGAAGGAGAATTATGTATATTTGCTGTCTTGAGTTATATATATATATATATATATATATATATATATATATATATATATATATATATATATATATATATATAGGCATCATTAAGGATGGGCAGCATATACATTTAATAAATAAATAAATAACATTTATAGTAGTGTTTTTCAGGAGCTCATGGACAGAAGATCAGCACTTTCTCTGAACTGTAGGAATAGGGTTTTAATCTTTAAGAGCTATGGTGGTGCAGTGGTTAGAGACCAGTATTTCAGGCTAATTCTGCTAACTACCAGAGGTTTGATCCTCACTGACTCAAGGTTGACTCGTCCTTCCATCCTTCCAAGGTTAGTAAAATGAGGACCCAGACTGTTGGGGGCAATAGGCTGAATCTGTAAACCGCTTAGAGAGGGCTGTAAAGCAGTATATAAGTCTAAGTGCTATTGCTATTGCTATTTAATCTGCTTGAGATATGGACCTGATCTGCTATTTACAGGGAATGGGGTGGGAAACAAAGCATATATGAATCTACACTTTTCACATTACTCTGAATTCTAGCAGAGCACAAAAGAAATGGAGAAGGAACAAGGGCAGAAAAATCTAGTTGGGATATTTTTCACATAATTAGGTAGCAGTAAAGGAGTGGAAAGAATCTCCAGTTATAATATGACCGCCCCATCCACCCCATTTAAGAGGATTTTACATGCCTTTGTGAGACTCCATGCAAATGGCCCAACTCTGCAGTCATAATTCTATCAAAGACTCCTGTCACAAGTTGTAATGGATAGAAAAACCTGAATTACCTAGCAGTATGGGGTTTAGGTCCAACACACTATTTCTTTGGGAAAGTAATTCATTTTACTAATCAGTTTTATATAGATACATTATTTTGCAAATGGATGGTTGCATTAATCTTTTTTTCTTTACCTTTTTTAAAAAAAGAAAAGAAAAGAAAAATCAACTCTGGAGAAGGTTCCCATTGCTTCTCAGACAAGATTATTTTTCTGACAATTTCTCTCTTGGGCTGTCATTCCTGCCTTAAGCATGACTGATGATTTCATATATTCCCTGTTATCCAATACAGCCACAGGAAATTTCAATATAACTCACATGCAAGACACAATTGTCTATTGCACCCTAACCTAAGCGTATTCAAGTGCAATCTATACTTTCTATAGAAAGGAATAATCTGTAAGACATTCCTGATTCGTTTCTCCTATCTCTGGATTTGACGTTGTGAAATCTGTACATTCAACTACCATTCAGAGGATAACTGAAAGATTTTTTATTATTATTATTTTTAGACTTCTCTTGTTTGGGACACTGAATTCTTAACATTTGTTTTAAACAAAACAGAGAAAAAAATGCAGTGGCACAATCACAGATTTTGAATGAGCAATGTAACAATGAAAATTGTTAAAGTAAGATGAAGTCACAAGGAAAATTTGGGCAGACTGAGGTCCAAGTTAATATCATGGTCCAATTTTGACCCATTAAAAATTACAGTGGCTGATTAATAGATCATACCAAATATAGAACAGAACAGAACATCATCAGAGTTGGAAGGGACCTTGGAGGTCTTCTTGTCCAATACCCTACTCACGGGAGAGACCCTACATCAGGGGCCTTCAAACTTGGCCCTTTTATGAGTTGTGAACTTCAACTCCCAAAATTCCTCAGCCAGCATGCCTGGCTGAGGAATTCTGGGAGTTGAAGTCCACAACTCATAAAAGGGCCACGTTTAAAGACCCCTGCCCTACATCATTTCAGACAAATGGCTGTCCAGTCTCTTCTTAAAAACTTCCAGTGTTGGAACATTCACAGCTTCTGGAGGCAGGTTGTTCCACTGGTTAATTGTTCTAACTGTCAGGAAGTTTCTCCTTAGTACTAGGTTGCTTCTCTCCTTGGTTAGTTTCCATCTGTTACTTCTTGTCCTGCCTTCAGGTGCTTTGGAGAATAGCTTGACTCCCTCTTCTTTGTGGCAGCCCCTGAGATATTGGAACACTGCTATCCTGTCACCCCTCACTCTTCTCTTCGTTAAACTAGACATACCTAATTCCCTCAAATATTCTTCATAGGTTTTAGCCTCCCCCTTAATAATCTTTTTTGCTCTTCTCTACATTCTTTACAGAGTCTCAACATATAGATTCTAGTCCCAAATATGATCAGAAAATAAGTCATATGTTTGGAATCTTATTTTGTCGGTGGAAAGTTAAATCTCTGTGCTGGCTGTTGGCACAGAAGTATAGCTGCAATATTAGCACATATCTACCATATGTTCCTAACTGTCTTTTTTAAAGGCTTGCTTTCTTACTATAGGTTGAGAGCTAATGACTTGGCAGAAGCCTGCAGCTCTTGGAAGTGAGATTAATATAACCTTGTAAAATGCACGTATTTGCCAGAATTAAATATATAAAAGCTTGAATTTTCCAGATGGTAGAGATGTATATGGTTTGAGATGGGGAACTTTGCAACTTCAACTTTGCAACTTGAACTTTGCTTGAGTACACCAGATTTGAATGGAATGTTTGTTTTTATTATTACTACACATGTTCACATGCACACACACACACACACACACACACACACACACACACAATTTCTCCTCTTCAAAATCCATCTTTCACCTGAATGCAGATTGCTGCATTTGTTATCGTAAATACCTTGGCAGCAGTGTGTCATCTGAGAATTGGCAGCTCATCTGTTCTTCCTCTGCTGGATGGCAAAGGAAGATTGTTTCTGGTCTTTCAGAAAAGAAAAAGAAAAAGGATCCTGCTAGACACGTACACTCAAGCTACCAGATTCCTTTGTGAAATAATATTTGACTTTTCCTGCCAGCTCTTCACCCATGCAACAGGTAAGGACATTGTGATGTTTTGTGTGTGTTTGTGTGGGTTTGCATGACAACATTCCTCCCCCTAGAAGAGATGATGGAATTATATTTGGATATAATTGTGAATCATTTCTAAACCTCTCCATATAGAAATCATTCATAAGATTATTATTGACACAGGCCAACTGCCTATATACATAACACCAACTCTTTCCTATAGGTTAGTGGGTCTCAACCTGGGCAGCTTGAAGATGTCTGGGCTTCATCTCCCAGAATTCCCTAGCTAGCATAGCTGAGGAATATAGGTGGGCACATGCAACATTTCCACCACAGTTACTACCATCTCCGAGCTCAGCACCTCTTTTCACAAAGGTCCTTCTGAAATCATCTAGATGGCCCATTGTTTTAGTCTGAGGTTGGCATTAAACCTCTTTGTTCAGTGTCTTTACTTTACAACTTAGAGCTTTTGTCATGAACACTGAATCAAAGGAAGCTGAAACTGTCCTAGTAATTTTAGGATCATCTGCCTTTTTTGGATGATGAAATAGTACTACTACTAGTAATAAATAATAACAACAACAATAATAACAACAATAAACAACTAAGTGTCCCAACATATTTCTAAAAAAAACCCAGCAAGCAGTGGTAGCATCAGAAAAAGTTCTGCAAAAGAGTGGGAATTATAGAAATGACAAAGTGGATGGCAGCATCAGGGTAGACCCATATAGATTCAATTAATGTTTTTGTACCATCTTTTGAGGTAATGCTCATCAATTAACAACAGCAACATAGGCATGCATCTTAAAAATATAACCAGATGCAATGAGGTTTTCAGGGATTTAGAAATGTGTTTTTCCTATTGCTTGTTTCCTAATTCTATTCTATTTTATTAAGTGGAAATGCCAAGGATAAACTTTTGGATTTACCGCATGCAAAGCATATACTTTACCAGTGAACTATGATCTTTCCACATAGTGCTATATGAGATGACATTTAATTCCACATTTCACTGAAATGTAGTGGGTAATGTAAACTGCAAATCATATCTTTTGGCATACTGGAGGGGTCAAACAAAGCAAGTTCATTGAGGTCAAACAAAGTAATGATGTTGGTTCAAATTGTTGACTTCATCATACAAACCACCTGATCCCCCAATGATTTAAATAGATTTTCCCCCATCTTTTATGCTTTTAAACTTTAAACTTTTAAATTTTAAAATTTCTGCCTCGTGTGCAATTGAACTCTTTAAGAAACAAATCTGGATTATAATAGCTATCACTTTTATTTGGATGCAAGTTTTAAGCATCTGGTTAATAAATAAATGATGGAGCATTCTAGATTAATAGAAGCATAGTTTCCTATTTAATCCACTTAATATGTATTATCTTTTTTTATTTTTTTGTCGCATTGTAAGCAGCCCAAAGTCACTGTATGGTCAACATAAACATGTAAATAAACAAACAAATAAATAAAAACAAAGTATATTTAACTGGAAAGCCACTATGAGTGAGTGGATGTGTAGGCAACCTTGGCTGTTTTATGACTCATGGACTTCAACTCCCAGAATTCCTGAGCCAGCCATGCTGAGGGGAAGGGAGAGGTTTCCAAGCTGAGCCATGCTGGCTCAGGAATTCTGGGACTTGAAGTCCATGAGTCATAAAAGAGCCAAGGTTGCCTACACCTGATCTAGTGGTTAAGACGCCAGGCTAGAAACCAGGAGACACTGAGTTCAAGTCCTTAAGCATGAAAGACAGAAGGATCTCGATAGACTTGAATACTGGGCTCTATCCAGTGGTGGGATTCAAATATGTTAAAAACTGGTTCTCTATGTGGATGCAGCTTCCAGAAGTCCATTCTGAGCCTGGGCAACAAAAAAACTAGCTACTCTGTATCCAAGATATATGGAAAGAAAAAAAAATCCAAAGAAATTACAAATTACGGCCTTATCTGGACCTGGATGCCTTACGTACAGTCACCCATGCCCTTGTGACCTCTCGCCTAGACTACTGTAACGCTCTCTACATGGGGCTGCCCTTGAGATCCACTCGGAAGCTTCAACTGGTGCAAAGTGCAGCGGCACGGACACTCTTGGGAGCCTCCCGATACTCCCATATCACACCTCTCCTCCGTGCGCTGCACTGGCTTCCGGTTGCCTTCCGTGTGAAGTTCAAGGTGCTAACAATGACATACAAAGCCCTACATGGCATGGGTCCGGACTACCTACGGGAGCACCTTCTGCCAATGTCTGCACCCCACCGTCCTGTGCGCTCCCACAGAGAGGGCCTCCTCAGGGTGCCACCGCTCAAGGAATGTCGGCTGGTGGCCCCCAGGGGGAGGGCATTCTCAGTGGGTGCGCCAGCACTCTGGAACTGCTTGCCAACCGAAATCCGGATGGCCCCCGACCTCCGCACCTTCCGGCGCGACTTAAAAACTTACCTGTTCCAGCAGTCCGGCCTGGCCTGATAGCTCTAATTGGGGTCCCAGTTTGTTTTTACTATTGTTTTTCACTATTGTTCAATCTGTATACCTACCTTACTCTGTACACCGCCCCGAGTCCCTCGGGAGAAGGGCGGTTTATAAAAACAAATAAATAAATAATAAATAAATAAATAAATATACATTGTACTCAAATAGACATAAATCATGGTCTAGAATTGATATGATATGGACATCTTTGGAACTTAATATGATGATACAAGAAATTGAGATAGAAACTAATGTTTGGGCAGATCATAACCCAATAAAGATGACTTAGAGAGGAACTAAGAAAAAAATAAGATGGTCTTTGAATAAATCTATACTGAAAGAAAAAAGTTTTACAACTAGCGACAAAGAAAATGGATTTTTTCTTCAAAATAAACAAGAAGAAACATCGCTTCAAAATGTGTGGCATACGCCTAAAGCATATTTCAACTTATATTGCTAAAAAGAATAAAGAAAATAAACAACAACAGTTAAAGTATTGCTAAGCACATTGATTTGTGCTTTAAAATTGTAAGCCGCCCTGAGTCTTCGGAGAAGGGCGGGATTAATAAAAAAAAAAAAGTTGAAGGAAGAATTCAGAAAGTTAGAATCAAAGAATAGATCTACAAAAGAAAATACTTAAAAAACAAATGGAGATAATAAAACATAAATTAAATTTAGCCGAGATGGAAATTATGGCTCAACAGATTAAAAGGGCTAAACAGAACTTCTTTGAAAATGCCAACAATCTGTGGAGATGGTTAGCATATAGACTGAAAAAAGAAAAAGAGAAAAAATTGATAAACAAGCTGCAAGATCCAAAAGGTGAATTACAGTTTCAAAATGTTACAATTAAAAAAAAATATTAAAGATTATTATGAGATACTTTATAAGGCAGAGGAAATTCCAAAAGAAAAAATACAGCAGAACTTAAAAAAAGCAGACTTACCAAAAATTCCAGAGAATATCTGAAACATATTAAATGGAAAAATATCAATGATGGAGATTACAGAGGCTATAAAAAGGCAAAAAAGGAATAAGACTCCTGGCCCAGATGGATTACCTGCAGAGGTTTATAAATCACTACAAGATGTATTAAGTCTGATCCTGAAAGAACTGTGTAATGAAATTCTCTGGAGGCTATAATACCAAATACATGGACTGAAGCCAACATTACTTTAATACCCAAAGGAGACTCTGATTTAACACAAATAAATATTATAGACCAATATCACTATTAAATGGAGATTATAAAATCTTTGCTTCAATAATGGCAGAAAGACTAAAGACATTTTTGATCAAATTTATACATACAGACCAAAATGGTTTCCTACCTAAGAGACAGATACAAAAATAATTTAAAAATGATTCTTGATGTGTTAGAGTACTATGAAATTCATTCAGGGAAACAGATGGCTTTAATATTCCTTGGTGCACTGAAAGTGTTTGACAATGTAAAGTGGCAGTTTATGTTCCAGCAATTTGCAGAAGTGGACTTTGGAAAAAACTTTATAAATGTAATCAAAACTATTTATTGTAAACAAACAGCCAAAATAATTGTAAATGGAGATCTTATAGAAAACTTCAATATTAAAAAGGGCACAAGACACTATCTCCATTACTATTTATACTAACATTGAAAGTACTGAATAGAAACATTAGACAAGATACAGAAATTAAAGAACTGGAGATAAAAGATGAAAAATATAAACTAAAAGTATTTGCATATGATTTGGTTTTCATATTGGAAGATCCATTGGAAATAAGCACTAAACCTCTGGAGAAAATAGAAAAAATTTGGAGAAGTGGCAGGATTGACAATAAACAGAGAAGAAAACTAAAGTGCTAACAAAGAATCTAACAGAAAAACAAAAAAATTAAGTAACAAAAAACAAATCTTCAAATAATTAAAAAAGTTAAAAATTTGGGAATTTATCTAACAGCAAGATGTGTAACAATAAAAGAAGATAACTATGTAGGATTGCTAAAACAAATAAAATTGGATTTGGAAAAGTGGAAAAACTTCCAACTTTCAATGTTGGGGAGAATAGCAACAGTGAAAATGAGTATCTTACCAAAAATACTCTTTTTATTTCAAACAATTCCTGTAAGGCTGGGAAAAGCCTTTTTTGATGAACTGAATTCAACAATATTGAAATTTATCTGGCAAGGAAAAAAAGCTAGAATTAGAGTTAAAATGCTACAAGAAGTGAAAGAAAGTGGAGGATTTAGATTGCCAGACTGGAGGTTATACTACCAAGCAACTATTTTAAAATGGCTTAAAGAATGGATAATGCTTAGAGATAAAAGACTATTGCACCTAGAGGGGCATGACCTACAAATTGGTTGGCATGCCCTTCTGTGGTATGGGAAGAATAAAATAAATAGGTCCTTTCAAAACCATTTTATAAGGAATGCACTTCTTTCAGAATGGGAAAAAATAAAAGAAAAAATTTATATTAAGATACCTGAATGGCTTTCAACAATAGAAGCTTTTGCTTACCCAAATTTAATTAACTACGATAAAGTTGTGACTTATAAAACCTTTTGGACAATGAAAGAAAATTGAAAGACAGACAAGATTTACAAGAACAAGGTATTGATCTAGCATAGTGGCCATATCTGCAAATTTATATGAGATATGAAAAAGATGTTAAAACAATGGGATGCTATAAAGAACAGACAGAATTTGATCAGATACTGCTAAAAAAGATGAAAAGTTGATTAAGAAACTCTATAGATTTCTGTTAAACTTAAAAGATGGAGGAAGAACAAGTAAAAGAAACAATGATAACATTGGCAAAGAACTTTGGATATACTATAGAATTACAAGGCTGGCAAAAGTTATGGGAAAGAAATATTAAATTAACTAAAGCAGTGGCATATAAAGAAAACTTATATAAAATGTTTTACAGATGGCATATGACACCAGTGAGATTAGCAAAAATGTTTAAAAATACTTCAAACAAATGTTGGAAATGCAAACAAAGACCAGGTACTTATTATCATATCTGGTGGACATGCCCTAAAGTAAAAATATTTTGGGTTAAAATAGATTTATGGTTGGAGAAAATGACTAAAAAACAAATAGACTTTAAACCAGAATTATTATTTTTTAGGAATAATAGGAGCAAATTATGAGAAAGATTGCAGATATTTAATACTACATATACTAATGGCAGCAAGAATTGTATTTGCCCAACATTGGAAAAATGAAAATTTACCAGCTGAAGAAGTATTAATTAAGAAAATTTTAGTGTGCAGAAATTGATAGATTGACTTTAAAGATAAAAGAGAAAGAAGAATCAGTGTATTTTAGAACATGGAATAATTTCTATCAATGGCTAGAAAAATGAGTTAAAGAGAAAGGAATATGATATGTAATTCTGAATATATATTAGCAAGAAGAAGGCTATTGAGCAATTAATTAACATATTGTTTACTATAATTAACTATTATCTATTATTGTTTGTTAAACACATGAACTCAGACATGCTGTTTGCTAAATATTGAGAATGTTATTTGGAAAGACCCCAACCCTAACCCTAACCCAAATCCCAATCCCATCCCCAACCCCACCTTATTCCTAACCCTATAAAAACTAATAAAATCTATACCAAAAAAAAGTAGCTACTGGTTGTGCTGAACTGGTGTGAACTGGCTGAATCCCACCACTGGCTCTATCTAACAAAATGAAATTCAATGTAGAGAAAAGTAAGGTTTTACACTTAGGTAAGAAAAATCAAATGTACAGATTAAGTGAAATCTGGCTCAATAGTAGTAACTGCAAGTGGGATCTAGGAGTCCTAGTGGACAGTCAATTAAATATGAACCAGCAGTGTGCAGCAGCCGCCAAAATGGCCAATTAAATCCTAGGTTGTATTATCAGACAACTAGAATCAAAAATCATGTGAAGTATTAGTATCACTTTATAAAGCCTTAGTAAGACCACACTTAGAATATTACATCCAGTTTTGGTCAGCATATTATAAATAAGATGTTAAGACTCTGGAAAGAGTGCAGAAAAGAGCAACAAGGATGATTAGAGGACTGGAGGCTAAAACAAATGAAGAAAAGTTGCAGGAATTGGGTTTATCTAGTTTAATGAAAAGAAGAAAGAGGGGTGACATGATAGCAGTGTTCCTGTATTTGAGGTGCTGCCACAAAGAATAAAGGGTCAACCTATTTCCCAAAGAACCTGAAGGCAGGACAAGAAACAATGGTTGAAAACTAATCAAAGAGAGAAGCAACCTAAGGAGAAACTTCCTAACAGTGAGGACAATTAACCAATGGAACAACCTGCCTACAGAAGTTGTGGGTACTCCATCACTGGAGGCTTTTAAGAAGAAACTGGACAGCCACTTGTCTGAAATGGTATAATGCTTGAGCAAGGGTTTGGACTAGAAGACCTCCAAGGTCCCTTCCAGTTCTCAAACATATGTAGCAACATTTTAAACTGTTAAAAAACAAAACAAATTGTAGGTGAATGTTAAAAAAAACCTTTTTAACAATAATCACTTTGATTTTCTACTGCAGTAGATGACATGGAATAATCCCTTTCCTACATCTAATACATGGAGGACATTCAAAACATGGCTTGTTTCTCAGATGTTGGGTCCAGAATGATTGGAGTTTCTATTGAGAATATATATAAGGCATATTTGGGGTTACAATTACCTGTTAACTGTTGTGTGAAAGCCACTTGTAGGCACCAGGCTACCATCTGAAAGACCATGAGTTCTAATCCAGTTTTAGACTCAAAGCCAATTGGGTGACCTTAGACCAGTCATTTTGTCTCAGCCTAGGATGAAGGCAATGGCAAACCAGTTCAAAAAATCTTGCAGAGAAATAGCAATAGCAATAGCACTTAAACTTATATACTCCCCCATAGTGCTTTATAGCACTCTCTGGGCAATTTACAATATCAGCATATTTCCCCCAACAATCTGCTGTCCTCATTCTACTGACCTCAGAAGGAATGACCTTAAACCCCATCAGGATTGAACTCCAGAGCAGAATTTGCCTGCAATACTGCACTCCAATGGTGGGATTCAGCCGGTTTGCTCCAATTCGGCAGAACCAGTAGATAACTTTTGCTGAGTTCGGAGAATCGTTTTAATGCACACTGCTTCCGGAAGTCCAGTCTAGGCCTCGGAGGTCTGGAGGAGGCCTCCCAGGCCTAGAACGGCCCACCAGAAGCACATGGATGCCACTTCCGGAAGTCTGTTCTAGGCCTTGGAGGCCCAGGCCTTCATCCAACAAAAGAACCAGTTGTTCAGGTATTTGAATCTCACTACTACTGTACTCTAACCACTGTGCCACCAGGGCTGGTCAGAAAACTTCAACGATTCATCAAGCCAGTTTCCATGAGTCAATATTCATTCACTCAATCAATCAGAATAGAGCTGGAAGGGATGTTGGAGGTCTTCGAATCCAGCCCTGTTTTCTGTAATGTAGTGACTAAAACTGGATGCAGTATTCCAGATGTGGCCTTACTAAAGCTTTATAAAGCTATAGGGCATAAACACACACAAAGTTCTCATTTTAACTGAAATTGTATGCAATTATTTATTTTGCTATTTGCTAACTCTACATTGCCTAGAGTTGAGTTGGGGGGGGGGAGAAGGGATGTATAATTTTTTTTAAAAAAATAATAAACCAATGATCAAGGGAAGCACTGATCCTTCATTGACAGACTACATCTATTAAAAGCTGTTCCACCATCTGTCAAGGATGCTTGAATTCAGATGTGTACACCTGCAGAGGATCATGGCTTGAATGATAACTTCCAATTTTATGATGCTCTGAACCTAAACCACTCGTTAGAAAGTCATGTTTGTTCATCCTTAAGGCGCCAAATATAACTTAGATTGTGAAATGGGACTTCCCAGCTAAGATACAATTTAATGTCTGAACTCTGAAGTAAGGAGTTATAATTAAACTGGGATTTCATTTACTAAAAAAAAGTCACATTATTTGCTTATAATGGAGCCCAATACAAATGATGTAGAAAGAGAAAAAAATAGGGTTTGGGGAGGGAAAAGAAGTATTGGCAGAAGTCTACAGACTGTTTTATATGAACTGCATATGGCCTCTCCTAGTAAATGAAATAATAAAGGTCCATTGATTAAAAGAAATTGGCTCATAATGGCATCTCATTGATTGAAAAGCACTGTCAGTAATGGTTACTTCTAAAGCAGCATCTGTTATGTATTAACCTTTCAGTTTTCAGAATCATGGGATATGAATATCTTGCTCAAACTACTGGTCAGATGACCCATCCATGACATTTAATAAATTACACTTCTTGCGCATAGATTCACTTTCATAAAAACAGGGAGGAAACACATTAGAAATCAACACATTTTTCATGATGTCAGACAGTTGAATCCTTTATGTTAAAAAACAAGGGAGGGGTGGTCATCGATTTCAATATACTTGCCTGGAAAAAAAATCCAGGGCAAAACTTAAAACTAGAAACTTAACTTATATAATTGCAATTAGCACTTTCAATAGGGAAGGATGGTAAGTCTATCATCCTGGTGATTAGGATTTTGAGATAATGATGGCTCTAATTTCATATTTACAGTATATCTGTAGAAAATCTGGTGTGATTTTTCTCCAAATTGATGTCCCTTGCAGATGTATTCTACACGTTGGCTACAATTTTGAGAGTTGTGTTTTAACTTCTGGAGAATAGCAACAATAACCAAGTGAATGCTGTAAGGATGTGAATATTCCTATTCTATCCATTAAACCCACTTGCAATTATTCATACTGTAATTGCATTCAAATTGGACCCTTGCATTTAAAGAGACATGAATTTACCCAACTGATGATACCTACCATTAAACCACATAGATGTCATGGTTCCTTTATTCAAAGTAGTAGTGTTGTATTAAGTCCTCGGTAATCTAGGAGCAAATGTTTACAACTGAACAGAAAAGAATAACAGAGTTGGGAGGGACCTTGGAGATCTTCTAGTCCCAACCCCCTGCTCAGGCAGGAAACCCTATACCATTTAAGACAAATGGGTGTCCAGTCTCTTCTTAAAAAACTTTCAGTGTTGGAGCATTCACTGCTTCTGGAGACAGGTTGTTCCACTGGTTAATTGTTCTGACTGTCAGGAAGTTTCTTAGTTCTAGGTTGCGTCTCTCCTTGATTAGTTTCCATCCATTGCTTCTTGTCTTGCCTTTGGGCTCTTTGGAGAATAACTTGCCTCCCTCTTCTTTGTGGCAGCCCCTGAGATATCGGAACACTACTATCATATCACCCCTAGTCCTTCTCTTCATTAAACTAGACATACCCAATTCCAGCAACCGTTCCTTAGATGTTTTAGCCTCCAGCATCATCTTTGTTGCTCTTCTCTGCACTTTTTCTAGAGTCAAACTCATTTCAGCTTATATGGTCCTGCTGATATATTCAAATTAGAATGGCCAGAGTTTGGAGAGTTACAGGTAATCCTCAACTTGCAACCATTTGTTTAACCAGGGTTCAAAGTTTTGATGGCACTGAAAAGAATGACTTATGGCCCACCCTCAAAATGATCACTGACATACCACCCTTGTAATTGCAGTTCAGGGTCTTGGCAATGGGCTCCCATTTATAATGGTTGCAGTCATATGATCACATTTTGCAGCCTTCCCAGCTGGCTTCTGACAAACAAAGTCAGTGGGGAAGCTGGCAGGAAAGGTTGCAAATCATGATCGCATGATGTCTCATGTAGCCATCCTGGTGATTCGCTTAACAACCACAGCAAAAGAAGTGGTAAAATAAGGTCATGTGTTTTCTCGCATAGTGACACACTGCTTAATAATGAATTTTCTAGCCCCAGTTGTGGACATAAGTCAAGGATTACATCTATATGCAAAAGTATTTTAATTATGATACTAAATCTAGTTTCTCTGTTCTGACAAATACTGCAAAGTCTTTGTATATTGGCTTTCCTGTACAATAATATGGAATTATCGGAATCAAATATATTCCTTTCCATAGGTTCAATAAAATGTAATGGGGAAAAGGGGAATTAAAGGAATAATGACAATTCGGACAAAAGGTTGGTTTTTCGGATGTAAGTTTTGTAGTAAAAGGTCCAGAAAAGTACAATTATCCTTAGTTATAACTAGTATCCTAATCCAGGCAAATCTGTCTGTTCTCCCAAGCAAGATGAATTCTGCTTTTTATTTGGATGCGATACCAAACAGAGTTTCCAGTCCAAAGAACATCTCAGAAAAATGGAATGGCAAACCACATATCAATGACATCATGAGAAACTGAGCTCAGTATGAAGAAAATGTTATACTTACTTTAACCTACCTACCAGAGATTTATATAATCCCCCTTGGTGGTTATTTTAAATTGGGGATATTTGTGGTAGCCCATTCTGCAGTTCAATGCTGTGAAAAGAATAATCAGCACTGAATCTTATCACTTACTTTTGGAGGAGGAGGAGGAGGAGGAGGAGGAGGAGGAGGAGGAGGAGGAGGAGGAGGAGGAGGAAGAGGAGGAGGAAGAGGAGGAAGCTACTTACTATTTCCATAATTTTTTCTGAGGACACCAAGGAAAAGAAAAATACATATCAGATGTATAAATACCCCTGGAGAAATCCTATTATTTATGGATTTCTCTCTGTTTTGTAATCAGTATAGAAAGAACAATGAAAGCTTCATTGCTGCTAGGATTCAGGTCAGTTTTATCTGCAGGAAGATGGCTGAATCAACTTTTGCCATGCCACTGATTTCTGGGCACCCTTCCCCAGCCAGAGTTCATCTTGTGATAATTCCATTTGGCTTTATTAGCTTATTGTTTCTGCTACAAAAGGAGACTTGAAGAAATGATTTCTGAGCATGGCCTTCCCAAAGGATCAAGTGATCAAAAGGATGGGAAAACCAGAAATGACTTTGGTCATAGTCTTTTTTCTCTCAAATACACAAGACATAGAGCAGACACAACAATTTATTACTCCAAGACAAGTGTTTGCTGTCAAGGGAAATCTCCTGAGAGAATTCTAGGTTATGAAAATATGTCCCTAGTTTAATAGTACCTCTGGTTAGAGTTTGACTCCTTTATTAAACCTCCCTGTTCCACAAACCTCCTTGAAATCTGAAAATACAATATTGAATTTGTTGTTTGAATTGTATGCTGGACATATTGTGAACTTGCCATTTTCAATTGATTATTTTGAGATATTGCCTGGAAGCTCACTATCATATAAGGAAAAAGCCAGAAATTTACTTTGGGGAACAATCTGGCATTTGTTAGATGTTTTCCTCGGACAATTGTAACTTGATCAGGAAGTTAACCCTGAAGGTGAATACTAATATGTGGGGAAAGTACAAATAGCTTACATGATTCATACATTGAGAAAGAAAAGATAGTAGCTGAAATATAGAAATATACTGAAGAATGTACAGTATATGCAGTCTCTAAAAGGGGGCTTACTGAAAGATGTGCTTTTTTCAATTTTCAATTCAGAATAGAGCTGGAAGGGACCTTAGAGGTCTTCTAGTCCAGCCCCCCGCTCATGCAGGAGACCCTATACCATCTCAGACAATTGGCTGTCCAGTCTCTTCTTAAAAACCTCCAGTGATGAAGCACCTACAACTTCTGGAGGCAAGCAGTTCCACTGGTTAATTGTCCTCACTGTTAGGAAGTTTCTCCTTAATTCCAGGTTGCTTCTCTCTCTGATTAGTTTCCATCCATTGTTTCTTGTCCTTTTATTTTATCCTTTTACATTTATTTATTTATTTTGTCCTGCAATTTTTATATTTGTCCTATTATTTTGAGAAATAACTTCCGTAAACAACATCTGCTTATAAATAGACAAACTAGCCTTTAAAATTGCTTTTGAATATTTATTTATTTTATTAGATTTATATACCGCCCTTTCCCGAAGGACTCAGGGCGGTTTACAGGGTATTTAAAACAACCAGTACAAAAGTTGTTTTACTCCATAAGAGCCACAAAACTTTAATTTAGTGCTTCCCAAACCTTCCCCTAATTACCCAAAACTTAGCAAAAAAATCTTATCGAATGTCAAAGAACAGTTGTAAGTCCTTTCCTTCAGCATTGTCATAACATTGAAGGGTTGCTGAATGAATGGTCATAACATGAGGACTACCTGCATTATAAAAACAATATCTTTGACTGATCTTTATGTCATTTCAACAAATTTCATTGGTAATTTCATTGATTTTCATCTTAATAGGAATCCTCAGAGATTTTCAAATATATTTTAGTACACATGGCAATTTTTAAGTCAATCTTTAAATATCCCAGTTGTGATGAGTAATGGGTTTTTATGTGGTTAGTCAAACAAAAACCATTTTTACCAAATTGGATAATCTATACAAATTTGGGGAGCATAGTTTTAATGCAATAAAGATGAAGCTAGAAGTTCCTTTGTTTTATAGCATACCTACTTTCATTTACCTTTTAAACTAAGCAACATTTTTTTAAAAATCAGATAGGACATGGAGCATGGTGAGGACCAAGGACATTGGTACTTGATTACTGATCTCTGTGTTTAATCAATAACAGACAACCCTTAAGGATAGAAAACTGGCAAAACTTTGGGGAAAGAAACTCTAAAATAACAAAAGCGGTGGCTTACAAAGAAAACCTATATGAAATGTTTTACAGATGGTACTTAACACAAGTGTGGTTAGAAAAAATGTTTTAAAATATGTCTAGCAATTGTTGGAAATGTAGACAAAAAGCAGGCATGTACTTTGGTGGACATGCCCTAAAGCCAAAAGATTTTGGTCAAGAATACATATGTGGTTAGAGAAAATGACTAAAAACATATAGATTTTAAGTCAGAATTATTTTTGTTAGGTATAATTGTAGGAAATGATGAGAAAGAATGTATACATTTAATATTACATGTATTAACTGCAGCAAAAATTGTATTCGCTCAACATTGGGAAAATGCAGAATTACCAATGGAGGAAGAGCTAATCATAAAAATTCTAGATTGTGCAGAAGTGGACAGGTTGACATTGAAAATGAAAGAGAACGAAGACTCAGTATACTTTAGAACATGGGATACTTTTTATTATTATTATTATTATAATACTTTTAATAATAATACTTTTATTATTATTATTATTGTTATTATTAATAACAATAATAACAACAACAACAACAACAACAACAACAACAACAACAACAATAATAATAATAATAATAATAATAATAATAATAATAATAATAATAATAATAATAAGTTGGAAGGGACCTTGGAGGTCATCTAGTCCAACCCCCTGCTCAGGCAGGAAACCTTATACCATTTCAGGCAAATGGCTGTCCAGTCTCTTCTTAAAAACCTCCAGTGTTGGAGCATTCACCACCTCTGGAGGCAGGTTGTTCCACTGGTTAATTGTTCTAACTGTCAGGTTGTTCCACTGGTTAATTGTTCTAACTTTCTAATTTCTAGAAAAAACGAGGTAGAGAGAAAGGAACTTAATCTGTATTATTAAATTAAATATTGGAACCCAGACAATATGTTGCTGATAAGATTTCTAGATGAATATGTTGCTGATAAAATATTAAGAACTTGTGATTATCATATGACCAACCAATCATAAATTCTAGTATGGATACAGTTTTATTAGGATATTATGAAACTCAGCATATAGTTAGCTGATGATGATCTATAAAGCCCTAAATGGCTTGGGTCTGGGATATCTAAGGGAACACCAGCATCAAGCTCCCTTCATCCTGTGCACTCCCACAGGGAGGGTCTTCTCAGGGTACCGCCAGTAAAAGATTGCCGGCGGATAACACCCAAGGGGAGGGCCTTCTCTGTGGGGGCACCTGCCCTTTGGAACCAGCTGCCTGTAGAGCTTAGAACTGCCCCCGACCTTCGCTCATTCCGCCGGGACCTGAAGACTTGGCTCTTTGAGCTTTCTGGCCTGGACTGAGAGTATTAATTGGTGTTTTAATTGGATTTTAATTGGGGTTTTATATTTATTCAAGGTCTAAATGTAATTATTTTAACTGTTCTTAATTTTTGTAATTGTTGTATTGTTATTTTAAATACCTTGTGAACCGCCCTGAGTCCTACAGGAGAAGGGCGGTATATAAGTCTAATAAAGATAAAGCTAAGATAAAGATATACTGTAGCAGTTAGCATATATCCAGGTCCTGGATCACCTGCTGATTGTATCGTTTTTGACATATTGATCTTTACTGGAACAATTGCTTTACATAGTTGAAGATGACTGCATTTTTTCATTGGTCTATTGTTCCATCTTTCTAACAATTAAAATCTTTCTTCATAAGATATTTCCTTAGCATTCCAAGTAGACCATGAATAGATTAACAAGTATTATATGCAAGACTTGTAGAGGTAGTAAACTGTGGCCATTTCCACTCAAAGAAAAGGTATTCAAGAAACTTATTCATGACTCTTTCACTATGGCCTTGAGTAACAGTTGTCAATAATTATTAACAGTGTCCTAAAGGTACTTTTTCAGAAGGCAACTGGATTTGTTTTTCCTTGAAGTAGTTTCATTTCTTATCCAAGAAATTTCTTCAGATCTTGGATGAGAAGTGAAACATCTTTAAGGAAAAAAACAAGTCCAGTTGCCTTTTGAAAAAGCACCTTTGGAACAACCAGGACTTGGATGACTGAGAATCTCCCTAGACAAATTATTTACAATATTAGATAAGCTGAGTGGACCAAAATGATATGCCATTTTGTTTATCATTCTCATTCAGTTTTTTTTTTAAAGATGTTTTTACTCCTTTGGAAGATAAACAAAAAAGTCATTTTTGGAGATACAGTACTGAGTACTCATACGTTATATATAATTGCTGATTAAGGCTGGTTGGAAGATTTTGCAACCAGTTAATTTATGTTTTCCATTCCTTCATCAAATTTTGAAAAGCTGAGATTTCAAGGAATGTCCAAGTTCAAACTTTTAAATTACAGAGAAGATAGAATAACTGCTTTCTCCCATATACCTTTTACAAGATTGTGTAAATATGCTATTTAATTTTAAAACTTTTAAGTTTCAGCTGGACATTTTTAAAAAAAAATGGTTAGTGTTGTATAGTGAGTTCATTGCGCAGGAATGAAGACAAGGCGAGTGAGTTCAGCAATGGTCATGTTTATTTGCTTGCAGGATCAGAACTGAGCTGCAGCCTGCCGCAATTTATAGTCTGCCCCTAGGTGGCAGCCAATAGGTTTAAAGCAACCCATTGCCGCCTAGGGGCAGCCAATAGCAGCCCCGGAGAGGGGGTGTCTGAGTTGCTGGGAGCCGTTAGCTAGCTCCAGATTACCACATGGTGTTACACTTAAGCCCAATACATAACACCTCTCCCCTCTTAGAACGAACAACATCATAGCAACAATAAGCATAACAATACAACTTACAAGATTTAACACCAGTATGAATATGCTCCCAATATCAGTACAATAAGACAGTTAACAACATTATAGCTCCATCATTGTTTCAGTACAGTATCATAGTCAACAATTAACACAAGTACATACAACATTATAGTTCTTTTATTTTACATGCGTGCTAGTCGTTTCCAACTCTAGGGGCCGGTGCTCATCTCCGTTTCAAAGCGGAAGAGCCATTGCTTGTCCGAGGACATCTCCATGGTCATGTGGCTGGCATGACTAGAAGCCAAAGGTGCACAAAACGCTGTTACCTTCCCACCGTAGTGGTCCCTATTTTTCTACTTGCGCTTTTACGTGTTTTCGAACTGCTAGGTTGGCAGAAGCTGGGACGAGTAACAGGCACTCACTCTGCTACGTGGCACTCGGGATTTGACCCACCAAACTGCCGACCTTCTGATCGACAAGCTCAGCATCCTAAATAAGCAGGAGGTTTGCGTGCCCTTGTGGAATGCCTCAGGGGTTCAGTCACTTTCTGGTCTACCAGCTTACCCACCGGGCCGGGCAGACCACTGTCCTTTGATGCATTTGAGCCAGAAGGATTTGGTGCTCTCTGGCTGGCCTCTCCAGGTTAGCCCACCCCAGAGTCAGACTGTTCAACGTGCATTCCATGATTCCCTGAAAAATGCCTGGTGCAACACTAACCCCAAATTGTAAATGCTTGACTTTAAAAGCCCCCCTGTGAGTCACGATCATCTGAGCAGCAGCTATGGCCTCATCAACCGGCAGTTGCTGATAGACCTGTGTCAAATCTAACTTTGCGAAAATGGTGCCCCCCTTGGAAAGATGCCAAGATGTGGTTCACCACTGGGACAGGGTATGTGTGTTGCTTAAGGTCTTTGTTAATTGTGCATTTGTAGTCTGCACATATTCTAATTTTTCCATTGGCCTTAAGTGGTATTACTATAGGAGTTTCCCACTCCCCACCATCAACTGGTTGCAAAATGCCCTGTTCCATAAGTTTGTCTATTTCTGTGTCAATTTTATGTTTGAGGGCAAAGGGAACCCTTTGAGGCTTAATCCTAATGGGGACCACGTTTGGGTCTAGCTTGAATGAAATAGGCGGGCCTGTGTATGCTCCTAGGGCCGAATCAAATACGTCTGCAAAGTCCTCGCAAACTGACGTTAGATTCACAGTTTGTGTCCGGTTGATACTGGTTACTTGGATGCCTAATGCATCAAACCAATCAAGTCCAATTAGACTCATTCTCTGGCCCCCTACTACTACGACATTCAGGTGCCCAAAAAATCCCTTAAATTTAACAGCCAAGGTAGCTTCACCCTTGACTGTGACTTTCACGTTTTGAAAATCTTTTAAAATCATGTCGGAGGGCCTTAGCTTGGCCCATTTTCTACTGCGACTGCACATGAAATTAAATGTGTCCAGAGAAATGATGGAAATGGCTGAGCCTGTGTCCAACTCCATTTTACAGGAGACGCCTTGTAGCTGCACCTGAAGTTTAAATTTGGGTCTGAGGGGGCATCGGGCCCCTGTACGGCAGACACTTCTGCAGCTTGCACAAAACTAAACGGCCCCTGGGCCCCGGTACCTCTCCTGGTCGGATCTTCTGACTGGCACTTTGATGGCCAGTCCCACTGGCAAGCTCTGCATACTGCTGCAATGTGGCCGGTTTTGCCACAGGTCAGGCACGTGGCTGACCGGAATCTGTACTCTGCGCATTGGTGGCGGCTGCCACAACCTTTACATCTAGGTAAGAGATCTGCCATGTAAGGAGTCTCTTGTTGCTTGCTGTGGTGTTGAGTGTCAGGTTGTTTGTGCAGCTTGTCGACTTCAGCATCTTCTTCATCTGATTCTTCAGTGCGTTCGGCATCCTTGTGGTGAATGGTTTCTTTGCGCTGCATTGTTTTGGCAGGCCAGATTGTTCGGATGGTTCCCCCAGCGGCTTCATCTGCCATGACTTCGTCCTGGGCTTCAGTGAATGACAGGTTAGCTCTAGCAAAAAGTTTCTGCTGCAGCTCTCAATTTTGTAGGCCACAGACGAGCCGGTCTCGAAGTCGCTCCTCGACGTCAGAAAATTTACACAGGCGTGCAGCCTGCCTCAAGGCCGCAATGTACTCCAATGCAGTCTCACCAGGCTGCTGTATTCGTTGTTCAAAGGTGTAACGTCAGGCAATCACCAACATCTTTGTTTGGAAATGTTCTCCGAGCTTCTTCTTTAGATCAGCGTTGCGGCATTGGTGCAAACAGGTTTTCAGACAGATCGAATGTTGCTGGGCCACACACATAGAGCAGCGTGTGAAACCTGGTTAACCCAGAGGTAGTTTTCGACCTGGGACAGGTACAATGGCCATCCTTCTGGTAACTTGATATCAAACTCTCACAGCCATCCAACCTTGGGCATTCTTCTGGTCTTCTCAGCTAGTTCCTGTGTCTTCTGATCCTGCTTCTCTGATGCCCAGGGACTGATCCACTGAGCATGTAGTCGCTAGCGTGTCTGGCTAGCCGACCATGGGGGGGAATGCCTTTCCCACCATTCGTGCGCTGCCTCTCCCCTAGTGACTTTCAGCTCCTTCGGAGAAGCAGGATCCCACCTTCATCGCCAGTGTTGTGTAGTGAGTTCGTTGCACAGGAATGAAGACGAGGTGAGTGAGTTCAGCAATGGTCATGTTTATTTGCTTGCAGGATCAGAACTGAGAACTGAGCTGCAGCCTGCAGCAATTTATAGTCTGGCCGCTAGGCGGCAGCCAATGTGTTTAAAGCAACCCATTGCTGCCTAGGGGCAGCCAATAGCAGCCCCGGAGACGGGGTGTCTGAGTTGCTGGGAGCTGTTAGCTAGCTGTTACCACTGGTGTTACACTTAAGCCCAATACATAGCATTTAGAGAAGTGGTAGAAAGAAAAGGGTTAAAAATCTCTTTCCCTTCCAAATTTTGAGCCCTGTTGCTACATGAACTTCAAAAGTTTCATGCATTCAATGCAAATGATATAGCTTTATATCTAGTTTTTAGACTTTCTTCTTTGCCTAATAATATTCTCCCTTCCTTAGGTAAGATTTATGACCTCAGACAAACCATCTGATTTGTTGTTTGTGTACTACTTACACATAATTTCAGGAGGCCATTAATAAGTAAAAACAAGTACCAAATTAAAAGAATTATTTGTCATTTTATTATTAATAAAATAAAGTGGAAAGCGTATAGATTTTAAAAAGATTTTGAGTGTTCATAAATCATTTCTGGTTTCTTCCTTAGCCAGACTGCTCAGGATATTTTTTCCCCTGATGTTTATGCTAAATGCAAAATTAATTGGTAAATTTGGTAGATATAAATAACACTCAGTCCTTGTACTCTTAGCAGTTTATTTATTACACTTGCTAGATACTCATATCATAAACTAAATTTTAAAATGTGCTAATGAAATATAACTAGACTTATGAGTGAAAACTGGAGGTCGCATTCCTAAATTTTGTGAATGTGCTCCTAAATATCTCAAGATTCCCTCCCCCAACTTTTCTTTGTAATGACAGGAAATATTTTAAATGATATAATCACATTTGCTCAAACAGCTTCAGTGACAATTTTGCCTCATTCTTTCTAGACTGGAGAATGCTGGTTTTGCTATCTGATCCCAGGCGTCCATTCCAAGGAATTCTGAAAAATTATAACAATCTTAACAAGAGGGTTTCCTGGCTGATCTTGGTTACTTATTGAAATAAAGGAAAAGGGA
Source organism: Vipera berus (assembly GCF_964194415.1). Lineage (NCBI taxonomy): Eukaryota > Metazoa > Chordata > Lepidosauria > Squamata > Viperidae > Vipera > Vipera berus. The sequence goes on along the minus strand of NC_138205.1, from coordinate 119,103,459 downwards.
TAGAGCAAAGGCCCCAAAACCTTTCTCCTCTTCCCATCCTGCTACCAAGGAAGGAATGAAGAAATTAAACAGTGTCTAATCTTAATAGGGTTTCTGTGATAGCAATAAAAAAACTCAATTGCTATTGTACATTCAAAACCCACCTCTTTTCCATGTGGACTACGCAAGTGTGATACCTGCCAAAAAGTGGTAGGATTTCAATTACCGTATATACTTGAGTATAAGCCGAATTTTTCAGCCCACTTTTTGGGCTGAAAAATTCCACTTCGGCTTATACTCCAGTCAACAAAAAAACTTACCGAGGACTTGTGCGCGGCCGAGGCTTTGGTGCTTCTGGGATTGCGCGCACCTCTCCCAAGCCACCGCCATCCGGAGACCTGCCGAAGTTTGGGGAGGTGCGCGCGCACCTTCCCAAACCTCCCCAAACGTCGGCAGGTCTCCGGACCTCCGCGCCTTGCCTGCCTGCTTCTTTCCGCAGCGGAAAGAAGCAGGCAGGCAGGGCGCGGAGGAACGGAGACCTGCCGACGTTTGGGGAGGTTTGGGCGCCTCCCCAAACCTCCCCAAACGTCGGCAGGTCTGCACGGAGGAACGGAGACCTGCCGACGTTTGGGGAGGTTTGGGGAGGCGCCCAAACCTCCCCAAACGTCGGCAGGTCTGCGCGGAGGAACGGAGACCTGCCGACGTTTGGGGAGGTTTGGGGAGGCGCCCAAACCTCCCCAAACATCGGCAGGTCTGCGCGGAGGAACGGAGACCTGCCGACGTTTGGGGAGGTTTGGGGAGGCGCCCAAACCTCCCCAAACGTCGGCAGGAGGAACGGAGACCTGCCGACGTTTGGGGAGGTTTGGGGAGGCGCCCAAACCTCCCCAAACGTCGGCAGGAGGAACGGAGACCTGCCGATGTTTGGGGAGGTTTGGGGAGGCGCCCAAACCTCCCCAAACGTCGGCAGGAGGAACGGAGACCTGCCGACGTTTGGGGAGGTTTGGGGAGGCGCCCAAACCTCCCCAAACGTCGGCAGGTCTGCGCGGAGGAACGGAGACCTGCCGACGTTTGGGGAGGTTTGGGGAGGCGCCCAAACCTCCCCAAACGTCGGCAGGTCTCCGTTCCTCCGCGCCCTGCCTGCCTGCTTCTTTCCGCTGCGGAAAGAAGCAGGCAGGCAGGGCGCGGAGGTCCGGAGACCTGCCGACGTTTGGGGAGGTTTGGGGAGGTGCACGCGCACCTCCCCAAACCTCCCCAAACTTCGGCAGGTCTCCGGACGGCGGCGGCTTGGGAGAGGTGCGCGCGATCCTGGAAGCACCGAAGCCTGGCGGCAGAGGCTTGCAGAACGGCGGATCGGCTTATACTCGAGTCAATAACTTTTTCCAGTTTTTGGGGGTGAAATTGGGGGTCTCGGCTTATACTCGAGTCGGCTTATACTCAAGTATATACGGTATTTGTTTTTTTGTTTATATTTATTTTAGATATTTTAAAATCCTATCTTTATTATTTTTATAGGTATCTCAAGGGGTGCAAACTCCTACTTAATACTAACATGTAACACGTTTTTCATGCCTAAACAGGACTAGAACTCATAGTCTCCTAGTGATTGGCCCAAAGTCACCCAGCTGGCTTTCATGCTAAAAGTGAGACTAAAAGTCACAGTCTCCTGTCTAATCATTAAACTATACTGGCTCTGTTATTGTTTTTTTTAATATTATTATTATTATTATTATTATTATTATTATTATTATTATTATTATTATTATTGTTGTTGTTGTTGTTGTTGTTGTTGTTGTTGTTGTTGTTGTTGTTGTTACACTGTCTCTGACTGTCATCTTAACTTTTTTGTCTCTACCTCATGGGTGCTAGGACACTTAAGTCGGGCTTTTAAAAAACTGATCTTTGCGAATATGGTGAAAAGGAATTATTTTCATTCTTGGTCAAGGGGTTCAACGTATGCCAAACAGTTGATAATCATTTAGATCAGGGGTAGGCAACCTTGGCTCTTTTATGACTCGTGGCTGGCTCAGGAATTCTAGAGTTGAAGTCCACGAGTCTTAAAAGAGCCAAGGTTGCCTACCCCTGGTTTAGATCCTCCAGGCCCCACCAGATGTTTAAAAAGTTTGACATGTTCCCCCCTATCATGTGGGATTGTTTTATTGTTCAAAATTAGCAATCTGCTCCTGAGATCTCATCTGCCAATCATTACCATCTTATAGGATTCAGCACTCATTTGATATTTCAGTCCATTGTATTTTGCTTCATTTTTTACTGCAAAGGAAGAAGTTTAATAGTGGAATATATGAATACTATTTAATAATTGCTTCAGGGTCCACAGATAAAATGTTGGGTGTCGTGCCAGTATTTGCATCATGTTCATAACATTTGCTTTATCTTGTAACCTCTTTTTTTCTACTTCGGGTGACAATTTCTGTCAATCTGTTGGGAACTGGGAGTGCTTCTCCAAAAATCTATGAGAAACCAAACTTGGAAAAAATCTGCCTTGTTTCATCCAGGTCACATGATTCTGGTCCCCATATTTCACACAAGAAGAGGTAAAGAGGTTTGTTTATGAAGATATTTCCATGGAAGCAGCATGTCTGCTTTGTGAATGCAATTGAGACAGTCCTTAAACCAGAGATTTTCCATCATTATATTAATAAAAATCGCTTCAGGATAGCAAATGTTCTCTTCCATGTTATGAGGAAAAAAACATCAAAATAAACAAGAGCACCAAAAAAAATAATCTTTAAAAACATGCTTCTCTCTATACAGACAATATACTGTAATTGAATGTCAGACTCTTCTCTATGTCTTTCCAGAAGTGATGATCTGAATCCATATTTTCAGTAGAAGAGAATCTTGTAACCTGAAAAAGTAATGGGTGGAAACTAATCAAGGAGAGAATAACTTAGAACTAACTTACTAAGACAGTGAGAACAATAATCAGTGGACGGACTTGCCTCCAGACGTTGTGGATGCTCCATCATTGGAGTTTTGTAAAAAGAGATTGGACAACTATTTGTATGAAATGGTATAGGGCTTCCTATCTGAGCAGATGGTTGGTCTAGAAGACCTACAAGGTCCCTTCCAACTCTTTTATTCTGTTATACTCTTATTCCTTTAATAAAGATAATTATATTAATATATAAACCTTTTGAGCCTCAGTTTTTAAATCAGTTAAACTGATTTTCTTAAGGTCATTTTCTCCAAAAATAGAAATCCTTGGCTGCAGCCTTTCCAACAGAAACCTTTTGGGACAGGAATGAGGGATAAAATTATCTTTGCTAGAAAGAAACATTTTTCTAAATGTCCTTTGTAAAAGCAGCATGTTTGAAGGTAGTGAACCTTTTAAGAAGTTGAAATCCATCAAAGTTAATATTAGGAAAAAGACTTCTCATCACCTTCAGACCTTCAAAATCAGAAAGGGCTGTGATTTATATGTTAGAACAGGGTAGCCTGAGCATCCAAGGAAGCCCAAAGAGTCAAAAGGATGGTCATCCTGATGATACACGTGGAAAATGGAACAGGCTTCAAACATATGGTCATGGTCTCCATTTTGGCTTTTGGCCTTATGGACACTTCTCCCAACTTTAGTGGATTCTCCTGAAGGATAGGTAATTTGTGGCCTTCTAGATGCTGATAAATTATCTCTGTGGCAGCAGTTGGTGTGCTTCCCTAGAATTCTGGGGGATGAAGATGGAGATATCTGCATGGCTACAAACTGTGACCCCTCACTTTGGTTAAGCCCATACAAATAGGTGTTGTGGTACAGTATGCTATAGTATGCTATATACAATAGGTGGAGACCAAGGTTGGGAAGTATTTTGCCCAGCTGTTGAGCCAGTTATCATTTTTCCTGGAATAGTAAGATCTGGCTATAGGAATTCATGTCCTTATAACAATGCAGTCTGACGTCTTGTATTATAAAATATATAGGCCTACTTTGGAAACATTTTGGTTGGTCCAAAATGCAGTGCTTGTTAACTACAGCAATAAATCCTTGTGTTCATGATCTCACTCTTATTTTGAGGATCCTGCCTTGGTTACCAAGAGGTTTCCAGGTGCAATTCAGAATCCTACTCTTGCTTTATATATAGCTTGACCATCTGTCTGATTTGACTAATCAAGAAAGTCCCACGGTTAGGGGTAGGGAGGGCAAATCTAGGAAGCAGTATTTTTGGATTTGCCTCATAAAAACAGCCTTCCCCTATTGCTTAAACCAAATAATTACAGAGTAACAGATTTGGAAGGGACCTTGGATGTCTTCTAGTCCAAGCACCTGTTCAAGCCCCTATATACGACCGACAATCTTTGCTAGCATGGTGAGTTTCCAGTTGTTTTGGAACTGTTGGTGAGACCGTTAAAAGTCGTTGGTGCTGTTTGAATTTGTTCTACCAGCAGCAAGATCTGACTGCTGGCCCAGTGATGGATTGTACTGCAAATCAGGGCTGTTTCCAGAGGAGGCAGAGGAGGAGAGGACCTGGAGCTTATGGAGCGAAGGAACTGGATGAGGCTGTCGGCAGGCCCAGAGTGCTTTGAAGGAGCAGGCAGGACAGCGAAGTTAAGCAAACTTAACTTTATTAGGAACCAGGCAAACAAACAGAAGAACATCGCTCTATTTATACTTGCAGCTGTCAGATGTCTGACCAATCGGGGCTGCGCCAGTTTCCCGCTTCGTTCGCTTCAGCCAATCGGAGTGGGGCTGGTTTGACAGCTCGGAGCTGTCATCTGGTGGCGCGTGCGCTGTAGCCGGCAACTTTGACAGCCGAGAGCTGTCAGTCGGTTAGCGCCTGCGTAGTTCTCTCCGGCAGCTTTTGACAGCTGTCAAAAGCTGCCGCGGTTTACCTCAGCCCCGTTGGTTTATATATTAAAGTATGTTTAATGTTACATTAATATGTGAATACATAACACCCCTTACCCCTCCCTCTGATTGAGTTGACGTTCCCCGACTGTTTCTTTTTCGGGTTTCCCCATTCGAAGTCTTCCAAGTAGGTGGGGGGTCTTTTTGTTCTTTCGGAGCGTCGGGGGGGTGTCTCCTCTGGTCCTTCCTTGCCCCTAGGTGTATTGCTTCTATTAGAGTCTGGCTCGGGGGGCAGGGGGTTTGGCTCCGTCGTTTCTGAGTCCCTTCCGTGTTGTGGGAGAAAGTCATTCTGTGCGGGGTTTTGCTGTGGTGACATTTGTTCGGGGAGGTTTTGGTGTGACAGTGTTTGCGGGGGTGTGTGTTCTAATAGCATTTCGTAGTTCCCCCTTTCCCCCATATTTTGTGGGCTGCGTTGCCGTAACTGGTCGATGTGTCTACGGAGGTGGGTGTTGTTTCCGGTATCGACGATGTATGACAGGGGACCCGTCTGTTCTATGATGACCCCCTGTGTCCACTTATTCCCGCCTCCGTAGTTTCTAGCCCAGACGGCTTGCCCGGTATTGAGAGTCCTGTGCCGGAGGGGAAGTTCTGGGTCTGCTGGGGTTCTGTCTGGATGTAAACAATCCAATCTGGTCGTAAGTTGTTTGCCCCAGCGGAGTTCTGCCGGGGACTTCCCGGTGGTCGTGCAGGGGGTGGTGTGTTGCGCTAATAGGAATTGAGCAAGTCTGCGGTGCCAATTGCCGGTGATGATTTTCCGCAGTGCCTCTTTAATTGACTTCACCATCACCTCAGCCAAGCCGTTCGTCGAGGGGTGAAACGGAGCCGTGGTGGTGTGCCTAATAGAGTTCGCCGTTGTGAAACTCTGGAATTCGTGGGAAGTAAATTGCGGGCCATTATCAGAGACTAACACATCCGGAAGCCCATGTGTGGCAAACAACCCCCTTAATACTTGTATTGTGGCTGCTGAGGTCGTGCTTGTGACTGGGGCCACCTCTAACCACTTAGAATAACTATCTACCACTATTAGGAACATTTGTCCCTGGAAGGGACCTGCGAAGTCTAAATGGACGCGGGACCAGGGTGTTTTTGTTGTTTCCCATCTGTGTACAGGAGCTTGGGGTTGGGCTGCTCTGACAAGTTGGCAGGGGTAACACCCAGCCACATGTGTTTCTATTTGCTTGTCGAGGCCAGGCCACCAGACATAGCTTCTGGCTAAAGCTTTCATTTTGACAGTTCCCGGGTGACCCTCGTGGAGGCTTTCTAGGACTTTCAGTCTGTGTTTTTCAGGTATTATTACCCTGCTGCCCCATAATATGTATCCCTGGTGGGAGGATAATCCTTTTTGTTTTAGAAAGTAGGGCTGGAATTCTGGCTCTGGGGGTGTGGTTTGCCACCCTGAAGTGACGTAGCCTAAAACTCTGCCCAGGATTTTGTCCGCAGCTGTGGCTGCAGAAATGTCCCTGACTGATAATGGGCATTCTAGCAGTTCGGATATAGCTAGTATTTTTCCAGCTGGTGCGGGGTCTGGGTCTATCTCTGGTAGGGGCAGCCTGCTGAGCCCATCTGTGTGACCCATGCTTTTCCCTGGTTTGTGTTCTAATGTGAAAGAATAGGCTGACAAGAAGGTGGACCATCTGAGGATGCGGGGAGATAAAATTTGGGGCGTTTGTTTATTTACTGTAAAAATCCCTAACAGGGGCTTGTGATCTGTAAAAATGGTAAATTGGCGACCATAGAGGTAGTCGTGAAACTTTTTCACGCTGGCCACTATGGCTAAAGCCTCTTTATCGATTTGAGCGTAATTGCGCTCAGGTTTTGACAGCGTTCTGGAATAGAACGCTATAGGAGTTTGGGTTCCTTCCCTGGTTAAGTGACTTAGGACCGCTCCTATGCCGTAGGGAGAGGCATCGCAGGCCAAACACAGGGGTAGCTGTTCATTGAACAGTGCTACCGTGGTGTTGCTGGTCAGTAAGTTTTTTAGAAGTTTAAAACTTTCATCGTGCTGTGGGGACCAAGACCAGGGGTTGCCCTTATCTAAAAGCCTATGGAGGGGTTCTGCAATTGAGGCTTTACGTGGCAGGAAGGTATGGTAGAAATTAACTAACCCCAGAAAGGCTTGCAGTTCTTGTTTATTCTTTGGAATAGGTGCTGTTATGATGGCTTTTATCTTAGACTCAGTGGGGTGAATCCCTTTTGCATCAATTTTGAACCCTAGGAATTCTGCTGAGGGTACCCCTATGGAGCATTTGTCTCGCCTTAATTTGAGCCCTGCTGTTCTGAACCTAAGGAGCACATTTGCTAGCTTGGTTGCTAAGTCTTTTTCTGATTCCCCTGCAATTAGAATGTCGTCAAAATATGGGCAGACCCCAGGGATTCCCTTTAGTGTTTTCTCCATGATTTCTTGAAAGATCCCTGGGGCTGCAGAGATGCCGAATTGAAGGCGGTTAATTTTGAAGGCTCCCTTGTGCGTGACAATTGTCTGTGCTAGGGCGGTGTCAGGGGTGACAGGCAGCTGTAAGTACGCCTGCGCCAAGTCTAATTTAGCGAAAATGGCGCCTGACTTAATGGCCGCGAGGATGTCTTTGACAGCCGGAACAGGGTAAGCATGGGCATTTAATGCGTGGTTCAGGGTGGCTTTATAATCAGTGCATAGTCTGATTTGGCCATTGGGCTTGATTGGGGTCACTATCGGTGTTTCCCATTCGGCCCCTTCGACTGGTTCTAAAACTCCTAATTTAACTAGCCTGTCTAGTTCGTTTTCTATTTTTTCTCTTAAAGCGAAGGGAACTCTCCTAGCCTTGATTCTTATGGGCATTATGTGAGGGTTCAGTTTTAGTGACACCAGGGGTCCTGTATATTTCCCTAGGGAGCCGTCAAAAACGTCCGCAAATTGATGGCAGACGGAATCTAAGTTTGACAGCTGAGTGGCGTTGACGCCTGTTAGTGCTATTCCTAGTGCCTCGAACCAGTCCAGCCCCAGCAGGCTGGTCCTGTTCTCTTGGGTGACTAGTATGGTAAGGGGTCCTTTAAATTGCCTAAACTCCGTTGGGACTGAGGCTTTTCCCCTGAGCTTAATGGGCGTTTTTTGAAAATCCGCTAGGCGGAGTTTAGTGGGACGTAAGGCAGGTTGTTGCCTGCTGCGGTTGCAAATGTTCTTGTAAGTTTGCCAAGAGATGAGAGAGACGGAGGACCCTGAGTCAACTTCCATCTCGCAAGGGACTCTGTGGATTAGGACGTCCACCTTAACTTTGGGCTTAAGGATGCTGTGGACCGTTTTTTCCCTCGCTTTTCCCTTAACATTTTGTACTGGGGTTTAAATTTTTGTTTTTCCCTGGAAGTGGGTCGGTTCGTACCTGCAGACGTCACCTCCAATTCATGTAGGTTTTCTCGGCTCCGGCTACGGCACACGGCTTTGAGGTGACCTGTTTTTCCGCATCCGTGGCATTTGGCACTGCGGAACCGGCACGATGCCCTCAGGTGGTTTCCACTGCAGCTGGCACATTTGGCTCTGCTAGGCTGGTAGCTAGCGCTCTTGTTGTTGTCGGAAGGGCCCCCTCGGTTGTTGCGCTGGGACTTGAGTCTCTCGAATCGCCGCTGAACAGCGTCGATGTCCGTGGAGATGTTGTCGTCCTCTGGCCCGCTGAAGGTGCCGTCCTCCTGGTGCACGGACCCACTGGGTCCGCTATCAGGGGGTCGGGGCTTGTCGCCGTGGCTATCTTCATAGGCGATGACTTCCATGGCAACTTCTGCCAGCGTTAGAGCGGGTTTGGCGATCAGTTTCTTCCACAGGCGCTCGTCTTTAAGCCCGATGACAATTTGGTCACTGATCCGGTCCTCCAGGTCGGGGAACCGACACCGCCGTGCAGCGTGTCTGACTCGGGTTATGAAGTCATTAGCGGGTTCGTCAGGAAGTTGTATGCGTCGGGCAAAATTCACTCTCCAGAACAGCTCTGACTTCGTTGGCATGAAGTGTTTGCTCAGTCCCTCGGTGAGTTCTGCATAGGATATCGTTGCGATGGGTTCTGGACTGAAGAGTCCCACAGCGGCATCGTAAACGGCTGGCCCGCTGAGCCAGAGGAGTGCAGCTGCTTTGGCCCGATCGTCGGTTATCTTCTTAACCACCAGGTACCCTTCTACCTGGCCGAGGTATGATTCCCAGCATTAAGATTTAAGATTTAAGATTTATTGAGATTTTTATACCGCCCTTCTCCCAAAGGCATTCAGGGTGGCGGGTGTTGAATTCACGAATATGGCCGTGGTTCGTCATGCTGTCCGGTCGTGGGTGCTGCTTGCGTTGTTGTGGAAGCTATGCTTCCAGTTAGTGACTTCAGCGAGTGACTAGCTCGGGCTAAGGGAAAAAATCTCTTCTCCCCTTAGGCGGTGACTTCAGCTACGCAAGCAGGCATCCCACCTTCGTCGCCAGTGCTTTGAAGGAGCAGGCAGGACAGCGAAGTTAAGCAAACTTAACTTTATTAGGAACCAGGCAAACAAACAGAAGAACATCGCTCTATTTATACTTGCAGCTGTCAGATGTCTGACCAATCGGGGCTGCGCCGGTTTCCCGCTTCATTCGCTTCAGCCAATCGGAGTCGGGCTGGTTTGACAGCTCGGAGCTGTCATCTGGTGGCGCGGGCGCTGTAGCCGGCGACTTTGACAGCCGAGAGCTGTCAGTCAGTTAGCGCCTGCGTAGTTCTCTCCGGCAGCTTTTGACAGCTGTCAAAAGCTGCCGCGGTTTACCTCAGCCCCGTTGGTTTATATATTAAAGTATGTTTAATGTTACATTAATATGTGAATACATAACACAGAGGAAGAGAGAGAGGCTTTTGGAGGAGTTGGTGGCGGCAGCAGCGTGCTCCAGGGGCGAAAAGAAGCAAGGCCTCTTTAAGGAAAAGAAGAGTCAGGATCAGAAAAAGGAAAGGAGGCGAGGTTGTCAGAATACAAGCGAATTTGAGGGCTAATCCACATGAAGCCCCATTTCCATCTGTCCTGTTTGCCATCGTTCACTCCCTAGAGACTAAATCAGACAGTAACATTGATTCACCAGAAATTTGAGCGGGCCACGAACAAGGAGTATATATCAGAGGTGGTGACCCTTTGAGAGCTGTATGCAACAAAATTTCATTTTGATGTATGCCGACTGGTGTACATTCAAAGTGACAATAAAGTTATCATTATCATTATCAACTTCCTCCAAGAAGGTCTTCCAGAAAGATTTAAAGAGTGAACTTTTCTAGAGGGATTCAATGAATGCCTGTTTGCCCTCATGATGTAAATATTATTTATTTTTGTTATCAGAGTTTAATTGTTGTTTTGTAATCCTGTTTGAACAACTACCTCTATAGCATTTGGGGATTAAAATTGAAATAATGCAACAGCTGGAAACCAGTTTTATAATTATTCCTCTAGGAGAAAACCCCACTGAATGGAATTGGACTTTTCCCCCAACAATATTTATTTATTTTATTAATTAATTGAATTTCTATACCGCCCTTCTCCCGAATATTCATAGGGATAGTTGTTAAGACATATAAAAACAGATCATGCCCAAGCAATCTTATTTCATTCTTTGACAAAGTGACTAAATTAGTAGGCCAACAAAATGCTGTAGACATAGGATATTTGGATATAGTTTTCTAGTTCTCCAGGAACTTTGAAAGATATAGTTCAGTGGTTCTGAGATCACGTCTGCCAGTTCCTTCAGCACCTTGGGGTGTAATCCTGTGGACATGGTATATTTAGACTTCAGCAAGGCATTTGACAAAGTAGACCACAACCTACTTCTGGTAAACTTGAAAAATATGGGATAGACCAGGGGTAGGCAACCTTGGCTCTTTTATGACTCGTGGACTTCAACTCCCAGAATTCCTGAGCAAGCATGGCTCAGCATGGAAACCTCTCCCTGCCCCTCAGCATGGCTGGCTCAGGAATTCTGGGAGTTGAAGTCCACGGGTCATAAAAGAGCCAAGGTTGCCTACCCCTGGGAGAGACAATATCATCACCAGATGGATTTGTAACTGACAAACTGTATTCAATGAGGAATTTTTAATGTTACTACATCTACATGGAGGGGTGCCACAAGATTCCATCTTAGGCCCAGTAATCATCAAAATGTTCATCAATTACTTAGATGAGGGAATAGAAGGGGAATTCATCAAATTTGCAGATGACACTAAGCTGGTAGGAATAGCGAACACCCCAGAAGACAAGCTCAGAATGCAAAAAGTTCTTGACAGACTTGAACAATGGGGCCTATCCAACAACATGAAATTTTATTTGGAGAAAAGCAATGTTTTACACTTAGGCAGGAAAAAACAAAACAAAGGTACAAGTGCAGATTAGGTGAAACCTGGCTCAAAAGCAGTAACTGTGAGAGGGACCTTGGAGTCCAAGTGGGTGATCCCTTAAACATGAGCCAGCAGTGTGTGGCAGCAGACAAAAAAGCTAATACAATCCTTGGTTGTATAAACAGAGGCATAGAATCAAAATCACATGAAGTATTGGTACCACTTTATAAATTCTTAGTGAGACCACACCTGGAATACTGCATTCAGTTTTGGTCACCACAATATAAAAAAGATGTTGAGATTTTGAAAAAAAAAAGTGGAAAGAAGAGCAACTAAGATGCATTAAGGGCCTGGAGACTAAAACATATGTAGAATGGTTGCAGGATTTGGGTATGGCCAGTCTGCAAAAAAGAAGGACCAGGAGTTACATGATAGCAGTATCCCAGTATTTGAGAACCAGCCACAAAGAAGAGGGGGTCAACTTATTTTCCAAAGCACCAAAAGGTAAGACAAGAAGCAATGGATGGAAACTAATTAAAGTTTTGTGGCTCTTCTGGAGTATTTCAAAAGCACTCTTAAAGGCTAGTTTGTCTATTTGTAAGCAGGTGTTCTTTGCAGAAATTATTTCTCAAAATAATAGGACAAAAAAAAATTGCAGGACAAAATAAATAAATATAAAAATATAAAATAAAAGGTCAGGAAACAATGGATGGAAACTAATCAAAGAGAGAAGCAACCTAGAACTAAGGAGAAACTTCCTGACAACAATTACCAGTGGAACAGCTTGCCTTCAGACATTTATTTATTTATTTATTTATTTAGTTAGTTAGTTTTCTATACCACCCTATTCCCGAAGGACTCAGGGCGGTTTACAGGGCAATATTTAAAGACAATATAAATTAAGATAAAAATAGAATTAAAAAGAATTAAATTAATAATAGCCCAACAATAAAACAATGTTAAAATTTAAAACTAAAACCCCCCTCAGTCCAGGCCAGATAGATCAAAAAGCCAGGTTTTCAGGTCCCGGCGAAACGAGCGCAGGTTGGAGGCAGTCCGGAGTTCCACAGGTAAATCATTCCAAAGGGCAGGCGCACCCACAGAGAATGCCCTCCCTCTGGGGATCACCCGCCGGCATTCCCTGACCAGCGGCACCCTAAGGAGGCCCTCCCTATGGGAGCACACAGGACGATGGGAAGTTGATGCCGGCAGCAGGTGTTCCCTTAGATAGTCTGGACCCAAGCCATTAAGGGCTTTATAGGTCATCACCAGCACCTTGAATCTCACCCGGAGGGCAACTGGGAGCCAATGCAGCTCGCGAAGTAGAGGTGTTACATGGGAGTATCGGGAAACCCCCATCACAACTCGCGTGGCCGCATTCTGCACCAGCTGAAGCCTCCGAGTGGTCCTCAAGGGCAGCCCCATGTAGAGAGTGTTGCAGTAGTCTAACCGGGAGGTCACGAGTGCATGAGTGACTGTGCGTAGGGCATCTCGGTCCAAATAGGGATGCAACTGGCGCACCAGGTGAACCTGGGCAAAAGCCCCCCTGGTCACGGTTCCTATATGATCTTCCAAACTGAGCTGTGAATCCAGGAGAACACCCAAGTTGCGAGCCCTATCAACATTGTGGGTGCCCCATCACTGGAGGTTTTTAAGAAGAGATTGGACACAGCCACCTACCTAAAAGAGTATAGGAACTCCTGCTTGAGCAGGGGTTGGGCTACAAGACTTCCAAGGTCCCTTCCAGCTCTATTCTGCTTGATTTGTGCTACCTGCACAAAATTTCAGCATCTAGGAAACCAGGAAAAGGACACATTTTAAAAAATGAATATGGTATTCTTGTTTCCAAATGTATCTAGATTGCAAGCCTGTTGCTTTTTCTGGATCAGTTAGATCAGTATTTCTCATCCTCAACAACTTTTCAGATATCTGGATTTCAACTCCATGCATGCTGGCAGGGGAATTCTGGGAGTATAAGATAATTGGAAAGTCATTTAAGCAGACTGGGAAAAATTGCAGGTTCGCAGTTCAATGTTCCTGCTAGACAGAGGCCTCTGGTAATTAACTCACTGACGCCTTGAGCAGGCTTCCTTCCTACATTTCATAGCCTTGCAAAGCATAGGAAATAATGCAAGTCATAATGTCACAAAATTGCATGCTTATTTTAGCTAGCCTCATTAAATTGTCTATTTTAACTTGGGAAAGGTGACTATTAGAAGAAGGCCGAGGAAAGAAAAGAATGAAATTTAGCTGACAATTTGCTTGTGCAAAACATCTCTGACTAGCAATTTCACCAAATTCTGTGTCTTCCAAGGAAAGTGTTGTCTATCACTGTTTATACGTATTCCCAGTGAACCTATTACCGGTACCTCTCTGAGCATATTTTATATGATTTCCACCTTGAAATGTACCTCTCAAAAACTATCAAGGATGAACCTCCACCTGCTTTATAGTCCCTATAAAGCTAAATCCAAATTGTGTTATTCAGTTCTTGTGTCTCTGTGTAACTTCATCCAAATCTCTCGCTATATGTTCTTAAAGCAGAATCCCATGGATACTCATCAAACCTTTGTATTTACTGTATAATTATGTAGTGCAAATGCAGAAAACCTATTGTTATTGCAAGGAGTTAGTGACATATTTTGATTTCTCCTCATATTAAGAAAAGTCTAGAAGCTTAGAGTTCATCCTGAGCTAGCCTGTTTGTTTTCACTCTTGCTTGCTAAAGAATAAAAAAGAGGAAGCTTCACACCACTCCAAAGATTTCCCTGTTGTGAAAACCTCAGACTTTTGATTCCCATTCCAGAGTCATGTGTCACCCAGTCAAGTCAGGTCTTGCAGTCTCTTGACCGTAGGAAAGTCAGGGTGAAGTCATGATGCCACGTTCTGGTAAAAATTGTGATAAACCTTCTGCATGAAACCTAGCACAGGCATTGCAAAATAGGATCTTGGGATTTTGGAAAATCCTCTTGAAAAGACTTTGAAGCTTTCAAAGGACCCCAAAAACATTCCTTCCCCTTTTTCGAGAGCAAAATGAATCCCAGTTCTCTGAGGTCTCATGCCATCTGATCCAGCCCCATGCAGTGGGGGGATTCAGCCAGTTCGCATCACTTCAGCACAACTGGTAGCTATTTTTTTTGTTGCCACACCTCCCAGATTAATATAATCACAGCAGGATAACTATTCCTTTGTCTTTACCTTTTTTTATTTCAGGGATGTAGTTTTGACTTCAGTCATTTTCCGAACTGGGTTTTAAAATATGTATCTTTTCATAATGTGCATTTTTGAGTATTTTAGGTCAGATATGTTCAGAAATGCATATTTCTGACTTTCCCTGTCCTCACGCCATGCATAAAATTTCCACAGTCCTTCAGCATATACTCTCCAGTGATCCTTCTTCTTTAGGAAACTGTACACCAGGACCTTCTCAACGCTCAAGAGACATGGAGTGTAACAATAACTCAAGCAGGGCATTTAATTTGCATTCCACATCACTACTTCCGAATCTATTCTGAAATGATGCATCCATTTCCCATGTGGTTGATGATTGCAAGGAGGGCTGGTTCAGTCTGAAAGTGTCTTGAAAATCTCCTTGTCTTGCTCTTGAAAAATGCTGTGCCAGCTAACTGTGGCCTAAGGAGCATGTAAGAGAGGCTACCTTTGTGCACTTTTTTCTCAATTTCTGGGAATGTGCAGGGCTGAAAGGGAACAGATTTTAGGACAGGCCCACAACTTTGCAAAGTACAGGTAGTCCTTGACTTACAGCAGTTCATTTAGTGAACATTTGAAGTTACATACTGAAAAAAGTGACTTATGACTGTTTTTCACACTTACAACCCTTACAGTATCCCCATGGTCATGTGATCAAAATTCAACAGCTTAGGCAACTGACTCATATTTATCCCAGGGTCATGTGACCATCTTGTGACAAGCAAAGTCAATGGAAAACCAGATTCACTTAACAACCATGTTACCAATTTAACAATTGCCATGATTCACTTAACAAATGTGGAAAGAAATGTCTTAAAATAACCAAAACTCACTTAACAAATGTTTCACTTATCAACAGAAATTTTGGGTTCAATTGTAAGTTGAGGATTAGCTATATAAGAAAAAGCTGTGCTGAAATCCACCTTGGATTTCTGAGCTGATTTTCTTCCTGGAAGTGGAGAAGGTAACACTGGTAGGATTACTGCTATTTAAGGACAATGTATGCCATTAGTTCTGCCGAAAACAAGTGAACAGCCCTCAAGGAGACGTTTGCTTGTAAGGTCCTAAAGTCAGTGGTGGGATTCAGCAGAACTGGTAGCTATTTTTTTTATTTACTTCAGTGAACCAGCTGAAGCCCTAGCCCTTTTTCACAAGGCCCAGGTCAGACCACCAGGAGTTCTTGGACACCATTTCTGAAAATTTGTTCTGAGCCTCAGAGGGCCAGGTGAGGCTTCCAGGCCCAAAACAGCCCACCGGAAGTTCATGGATGCCACTTCCGAAAGTCCATCCTGGGCCTCAGAGGCCCAGGCCCAGAATGGACTTCTGGAAGTGGCATCCACACAGAGAACCACTTGTTCATGTATTTGAATTCCACCACTGCCTAATGTGATTTAATGGACATCCTTGGATGACAGCCAATTGCTTGAAATGTGAGAAACCAGGAGGCCTGCAGACCTATGTGAAATGATGGTTCTGTGAAAGACAGGATAAAGATGCAGGCATTTTGTCATCAAAGAAGTTCAAAAACTTCAAACTCAACTTGTGACAATTCCCCCAAATTTCTCTCAATTAAAAACACATTTTCTGCTATGATATTGAATGAGAATTGGTACAGATAGTCCTCAACATGCAACCACAATTAGGACAGGAACTTCCATCTCTATGGATTGTGGTCATTAATTGAGCCGTACCCACTTTTATGATTTTTTTTTTTCTGTTTGTTATGCAAATCACAATTGTTAAGCAAACCTGGCTCCCTCCATTGACTTTGCTTGTTGGAAGCTGACTGGGAAGGTTGCAAATGGTGATCCCAGGACACTGCAACAGTCATAAATACAAGGTCGTAGGTCACTTATTTCAGTGCCGTTATAACTTTGAACAGTCACTAAATGGATGGACATAAGTTGAGAAGTACCTGCAGAAAAAAATACTGAATTTTTGTATAAACATGGTCCTATTTACTAAACATTTATGCACCATTTAGGAAGAGATAGGTATTGTAGGGATTGTGTTACTCTATGGTAACCAAAATCAGAAGGAGCTTAAAAGAACTTTTTCCAATCAACAAAATATATTAAAAGGTACAAGCTTTCAAAAGCTGCTTTCACTTCATCAGATGCATAGACTGATTTTTGTTTAAACTAGGAGGGGTGAAAATGGGAGGGGAAGACAGGTTGGTTAACCAGATACAGGTTATTTGTGAAACCGATCACAAATACTTTATCAATGGACATATGTAATGTTACAAAAACATATTCTGTTTGCTGAGACCTTCTGAGATGGCCTTAAATCTCTTGACATATGTGAATTCAGCAATGTCTCATTCAACAATGCTGCTAAAAGTCCCATTTTTCCAAAATAAGTCACCTTGTAACCTGCCCCAACGTGTCCTGGCAGCTTGTCTTTGTTTTGAATCCTAATGTCAAATTCATATCCATTAAGAACAGACAGACCAATATGTAACATAAACAAAGTTCTACATTCCACACAAAGAAGCATTGATTGAACTGTACCAAAGCTCCCACCCCACTTTTCTTCATCTCCTTCTGCTTCTTTCTTAGGAAAAAATAAAATACATGTTGGAATAAAATACAAATTTAATTTTGGTCCAGCCCAAGCAACTGTTTCTCTAATCTAGTTCTTCATCCTTTTCTGTAGTCCAATCCTCTGTCCATCACACTTAATTTCCACTCTTCTTTTCAACTGCTGTTTATTTTTCTTTTGTTTAGTTTTAATCATCAACAAAAGAAGGTGGGAGGTCTCCAGCTGCATTCCTTCTAGGACATTTCCTGATCTGCAATCCAACTGTCGCTTTCTATTATAATCCTTCACAGTTCTAGCCACAAAGACATCTAACTTCAATTTCTCTCTGCCCTCCCCTCTCTATTTCTCTCTCTTGCTTCCCCCCCCCTCCATCTCTTTCCTTTTCTCTTTTCCTTATCCTTTCTTGGGAATCTTTACATTTCAATAAGCTTAGGCTTTCTCCTTTTCAGTTTGACAATAATAAGGTTTTGGAAATCTTTTTGAGACATCAAAGACTCTCCATTTCGTTTGTCGTTTGTAATGCACCAAATGAAAGAACTGAAATAATTCTTGCTTCCCTTTTGTGGGTATTGTGACAACTTTATTAGAGAAAAGAGACTTTTCATTACAATATGGGGCAAACAGTTTCTTTTTAAATTACTTTAATGACTTTACTGGGTTGTATTTTTTTAGAATAGTAATTCTTCCCCATTATCTACTTGTTTTTTTGCCTGATATTATCAAGAGATTAATTTTTTAAAAATATAGATTTTTACGAAAATGAGACTACTAGTATCTTAAACACTATTGATGAACCATTTTTCAAAAAAAACTTTAAAAATTACTGTTGGATATTTTTATTTTGTAATCAACCTTTCCCCCAATTTTATGTGATCTCTTTAAAAAAACATGCAGAGAAGAAAAAGTAAAATATATGCTAAAAATGGACTATCCACTAAATGTTCCTAATGTGTTAAGGTATACTATAAAAGATCAAGTTCATGGAAAGAAATAAATGAAATTGTCCTTGAAATAGCAGGTGTGGCTCACAATTAGCCACAAAATTGTAAATGTTGCTCACTGTTTTCTTGTTCCGCTTATCATGAATTTTGTAGACATAAACCTTTGAATGTTTTTCTCAAGTCTTTTTTCAAAAAGTAATTTAATAGTTTATAAGCTCATGGAGTGGAGGGGAAGAGGGAAGGGCTATGTACTTATAAGTCTGCCCTGCACAAAAATTCAAACTGGTGGCTATGATGAGTTGAAGCTCTGCCTGAATTTTATTGTGATATTTATGTATGACATAAAAGCAGAACTTTTGTTGCAAAGTCACTATCTTGACTTTTACTGGCCACACAAATAGTCCTCAATTAATGACCAATCCCACAAAAGGTGTTTATGATCTGATTTTAGGAGCGCAGTGGCTTACATGATTAGGGCACTGGGTTGGCGGTTGGCAAGCCCAGGTACTGCTGCATGATGGGGTGACGTCCCATCATTTGCTCCAGCTCCTTGAGGGGGGACATGAAAGGAGCCCCCCACAGGTGTCCTCCAGGCAATGATGAGTCACCGGCTAATCCTTTCAACCCAGAAGTGCCTTAAATGGTGCCTCTGACACAAATGGGTGGTGGGATCTGATTTTGAAGTTCTGATGTGGTCACATGATTTCATTTGGGGTGCTTGGAAATGGCTCATGTTGGCATTTTAGATATTTGGCAACCAACCCGCTGCAGCATCCCATAATCATATAGCTATAATTTTTAATGGTGTTTTTTTCTTTCCTGTCATTTACTTCCAGTTTCCAGCAAAGATGCCCATTGGATAAAATTGATTCACTTGAAGACTATCACATTCACTACCACTATCACAATCATAAAAAAAGATCCTCAAATTAGGCACGGTCCTGTGGTGACTCACTTAATGACTCCATACAATTATTCTGGGGTCAATTATGATTGTAAGTCAAGGACTATCTGTATAAATGTTTTCATTTACAACATTGAAGAATACAGATTTTTACTCATTGTTCCATTTCCAAGGGCTCCTTTCTCTATTATCACTTGAGAAGAGGTGAATGCTGTTTGAATGATGGATTTATGTGCTGACAGCTGTTGACATTCCTGACTAGATCTGGGCAACGTAAGCCTGGAGTATCATGGTTCTCATTCCTTTTGGTCCTCATTGTTAGTGATCCATCTTTAACTTTATTAATCACTACTCCTCACTCTTTTAATGATCACAGAAGATAAGCACCTTTCCCCTCCAGCAGTGGATCTCACACTACTGCCTTATTGGTCTTGAACTTCAGTCACACAAATTTCCAAATCATTCCTGTTTGCAATCAGTCCAGTAGAATGAACAAAGAGCTTTGTTTTCTTGTCAGTGTGGGTACGCATGCTTTGTGAATGAGACCCCCCTCCTTTTTCTTATTCTTATGGCTATGTAACAGTTGATGGCTATGTAACAGCCAACCTAGCAGTTCGAAAGCACGTAAAAAATGCAAGTAGAAAAATAGGGACCACTGCGGTGGGAAGGTAACAGTGTTCCGTGCGCCTTTGGCGTCTAGTCATGCCGGCCACATGACCACGGAGACGTCCTCGGACAAGCGCTGGCTCTTCGGCTTTGAAACGGAGATGAGCACTGGCCCCTAGAGTCAGAAACGACTAGCACACATGTGTGGGGGAACCTTTACCTTTACCTTAACAGTTGATTAAAACTCATGCATTAATCAAGGATGACTTTTTTGTTTTTTTGTTTTAAAAAAAAACAACAACAACCTGGCTGACAGGCTTATGGAAGTTGTATTTGAAGTGGGAGGAGGAAAATATATATTTTTGGCAAGGAATTATTAATGGTTTTGTTTTCCTAGTTAGCTATCCTGTGATGTAAAATTAGGGGAGTAAAGAAAAGTTAAGGACAGGAGCCAGTGCTTGTTTATTCAAAGGAGAGTGTTGTGTAGATTGCTTATTTTTAAGATAAATGCATATGATTACAAAACAGTTTACAAGCCAGTTCATAGGAATTCATCTGTAGGAATAAGCTATAGCTTAACAGTAGACGATATGAAATTTCCAGGAAGATACAACATATGAATTCTGCCTGAAAGCTTAAAGATGTAATCATTAATTCTAGATTGACCAATGTTTGATGCGGTGTAATATAATTTCTTATGTTCATTCATAGTTTTGTTTCCTATATTTCTATGCTACTGATTTTTATTACTATTAATATTAACATAATTGTCTGAAATGTTATAGGGTTTCCTACTTGAGCAGGGGGCTGAACTAGAAGACATCCAAGATCCCTTCCAACTCTGTTATTCTGTTACCCTGCTACAATTATTCTGAACATATCTCAGTACTAATATATAGTTTCCATGAAATTCCCAGCCAGAGAGAAGAATTATTAAAGGTAAAGGTAAAGGTTCCCCTGCACATGGGTGCTAGTCGTTTCCGACTCTAGGGGCCGGTGCTCATCTCCGTTTCAAAGCCGAAGAGCCAGCGCTTGTCTGAGGACGTCTCCGTGGTCATGTGGCCAGCATGACTAGACGCCAAAGGCGCACGGAACGCTGTTACCTTCCCACCGTAGCGGTCCCTATTTTTCTACTTGCATTTTTTTTTACGTGCTTTCGAACTGCTAGGTTGGCAGAAGCTGGGACGAGTAACAGGCGCTCACTCTGCTACGCGGCACTCGGGATTCGACCCGCCAAACTGCCGACCTTCCGATCGACAAGCTCAGCATCCTAACCCACATTATGTAGATCTTAATCATGGCTGTGCCTAACATTTTTAGTAAGCAGGTGCAAGTGCCACCTAAGGAAGATAGATGGATTAGGAAATTTCTTCTGTGATCATTCATTAAAAGAATGAGGAGTTAAAAATGGATCACTAACTATACGGCCAATAGGAATGAGAGCCAAGATACTCCATGTCCTAGTCAGAAAATATAGGATAGCTGTCTGATGATATTGAGCAGTCCGGCCCAATAGAAAGCTAGCGTGTGACAGTAATAAGAAATGTAGAGGTTTTAACCTGTGCAACACTTGATATGGATATTTCCCATTGGGAAATTAAGCTTTCAAGCCAGTTAGCTTCTGATTGTGGCTGAAATCCAAAGTCAAGTTGTACTGCTGAAAAAAAATATAATGGAATGAGTGAATGACCTTGGGGATTGAAGGGATGTTGCCTAGGAAACAAACAAAAGTGGCAGTTGTCCCCATAGTTAATGGCCAGAGAAAGAAACTTAGGAAGGACACACTCTAATGCAGGGGTCTCCAACCTTGACAACTTTAAGATTTGTGGACTTCAACTCCCAGAATTCCCCAGCCAGCCACAAGTCTTAAAGTTGCCAAGGTTGGAGATCTCCACTCTAATGGACTAAGCAGTTAAAAGTGGTAGTGGAAAGTATGTATCATCAAACTTGCAAGATTCGCCATTGAGCAATGGTGGCACAGTGGTTAGAATGTAGTATTGCAGGCTAACTCTGCTCACATTGGCAAAAGTTCGATTCTTTCAATCTTGACTGGCTCAGGGTCAATTCAGCCTTCCGAGGTTAGTAAAATGAGGAGCAAGATTGTTCAGGGCAATATGCTGATTATGTAAACTGCTTAGAGAGGGTTGTAAAACACTATGAAGTAATAGTAAGTAGTAGTAGTAGTAGTTTCGGACAAATGGCTGTCCAGTCTCTTCTTAAAAACTTCCAGTGTTAGAGCATTCACCACTTCTGGAGACAGGTTGTCCCACTGGTTAATTGTTCTAACAGTCAGGAAATTTCTTCTAGTTCCAGGTTGCTTCTCTCCTTGATTAGTTTCCATCCGTTGCTTTTTGTCCAACTGATGATACCTACCATTAAACCACATAGATGTCATGTTTCCTTTATTTAAAGCAGTAGTGTTGTATTAAGTCCTCAGTAATCTAGGAGCAAATGTTTACAGCTGAACAGAGAAGAATAACAGAGTTGGAAGGGACCTTGGAGATCTTCTAGTCCCAACTGCCTGCTCAGGCAGAAAACCCTATACCAGACAAATGATTGTGCAATCTCTTCTTAAAAGCATCCAGGGTTGAAGCATCCAAACTTCTGCAGGCAAGTTGTTCCACTGATTAATTGTTCCAACTATCAGGAAATTTTTCCTTAGTTCTAGGTTGCTTCTTTCCTTGATTAGTTTCCATCCATTGCTTTTTGTCCTGCCTTCAGGCACTTAGGAGAATAGCTTGACTCCCTCTTCTTTGTGGCAGCCCCTGAGATATTGGAACACTGCTATCATGTCACCCCTCACCCTTCTCTTCATTAAACTACACATACCCAATTCCAGCAACCGTTCCCTATATGTTTTAGCCTCCAGCCCCCTAATCATCTTGGTTGCTCTTCTCTGTACCCTTTCTAGAGTCTCAACATCTTTTTTACATCATGGTTACCAAAACTGGATGCAATATTCCAAGTGTGGCCTTACCAAGGCATTGTAATTAATACTTCATGTGATCTTGATCCTATCCTTCTGTTAATGCAGCCTAGCAATGTGTTGGCTTTTTTGGCAGCTGCAGCACACTGCTGATCCCTCTCACAGTTATTACTATTGAACAAGGTACCACCTATACGTGTGCATTTGGTTTTTCTTGCCTAAATGTAGAACTTTACTTTTTTCACAATTGAATTTCATTTTGTTAGATAGCACCCAGTGTTAAAGTCTGTCCAGGTACGGATGGCTTGACTGCGGCCTATTATAAAAATTTACAATTAGAAATGATAAAACCGTTAAAGGAACTGTTCCAGACAATCCAGAGGGGGGGAAAGGTGCCACCGTCTTGGAGAACAGCTTTTATCTCTTTGATTCCGAAGGAAGACCAAGATGTTACTCAAGTTAAAAATTATAGACCGATATCGCTTTTAAACACAGATTACAAGATATTTGCTAAGGTTTTGGCTAATAGACTGATGAGGGTTCTGCAACAGGTGATTCATGGGGATCAAACAGGGTTTATTAGTGGTAGGCAAATGAAAAATAATGTGAGGCATATAGTTGATGTGTTAGAGTTTTTGGAAAGGAACAACCAGATTGCTGCGGTGCTAATTTTTTTAGATGCTGAAAAAGCTTTTGATCAATTGAATTGGAAATTTTTGTTGAAAGTTTTAGATAAAATGGATTTTTGGGAAAAAATTTTACAACCGATTAGGGCATTATATCAAAAACAAACTGCCCGAATTATAGTTAATAATAGTTTGACAGAAGCATGTAATATTGAGAAGGGCACAAGGCAAGGGTGTCCGTTATCGCCCTTGTTATTTGTGTTAACATTAGAGATATTATTGGTTAAAATTCGGAATTCGGAAAAAATTAAGGGGATTCAAATTGGAGATCAGGACTACAGATTGAGAGCATTCGCAGACGATCTGGTTGTTACAGTGACCCAGCCAGAGAACTCTGTTGTGGACCTGATGGAGATAATAACACAATATGGGAAGGTTTCTGGATTTAAGGTTAATGTACAAAAAACAAAAATTTTGGCCAAAAATATGACAACATCGCAAAAGGCCCTTTTAGAAGGATTAACTGGATTTGAGATTGTTAAAAGGGTTAAATATTTGGGGGTGATTTTGTCGCCCTCTAATACAAAGCTATATAAAAATAATTATGAAAAATTATGGGGGAAAATTCAAAAAGAATTGGAGAGTTGGAAAAAATTGCAATTGTCTTTGTTGGGACGGATTGCAGCAGTAAAAATGAATGTCCTGCCTAAATTTTTATTTTTATTTCAAATGATACCGATTCTTAAGAAAGATTCTAATCTGGAGGAATGGCAGCGAGGTATCAATAAATTTGTGTGGGCAGGGAAAAAACCACGAGTTAAACTTAAGATTATGCAGGATACTCGTGAGAGAGGTGGCCTTAAATTGCCTAATTTTAAATTATATTATGAAGCTGCTGCATTAGTAGGAATAAGTGACTGGATTAATTTGACGCAAGGGAGGTTATTAAATCTTGAGGGCCACGATTTGTTGTTTGGCTGGCATGCATATTTGTTGTATGATAAGAAGGTAGACAACGTGTTTAGGGTGCATATTTTAAGACAGGCATTGCTGAGAGTTTGGAAGAAGTACAGACATAAGTTAAGTTGCAAGATACCATTGTGGGCAATTCCAAAACACGCAATAGAAAATATACATGCTGGCTTCAAACATGATTTGACTACATACAAGGAGATTCTCAGTTTGGAAAGAAATGTTTGGTGTTTGAAATCATATAGCCTCTTGCGAGAAGAGAAGGTTGTTCAAAATTGGTTTCAATATACTCAGTTACAGGCCAGGTGGAAAGAAGACCAGAAAAATGGATTTACAATGACTGATAAAAATTTGATAAAGCAAATTAGGAATCAGGGACCAGCACATATCAAACGGATATATCTTGCATTGATAGAGATTGACTCAGAAACAGAGCTTGTTAAGGATTGTATGATAAAATGGGCCCAAAATATCCAGGAAGTCATCACAATGGACACGTGGGAAAAGATATGGGTGAGGAACGTAAAATTTACACAAGCTCAAAATTTAAGAGAGAATTTTTACAAAATGTTTTATAGATGGCATTTAGATCCCAAAAAGCTTGCAAGTATGTATCCGAATTATCAGCCTAAATGTTGGAGGTGCGGTGATGAAGATGCAACATATTTTCACATATGGTGGACTTGTAAAAAGGTTAAGGCTTTTTGGATAAAAGTCTGGTGGAATATGCAGAAGATTTTTAAACAGAGGTTAAAGTTTTGTCCGCAATTTTTTTTGTTGGGAATAATTACAGATGCCACAGTTGTGGACACCAAGTTGATGTTGAATTTAATTACGGCGGCAAGACTTTTGATAGGCCAATACTGGAAGAAAGAGGAACTGCCGACCATGGAGGAGTGGACTTTAAAGGTTTCCGACCTGGCAGAGATGGCGAAGATTTCGGCCTATTTGAAAGATCATTCGCAAGAACGCTATATTATGGAATGGAGAAAATGGATTGATTTTATCCAGAACAAGTATAGGGTTAAGAAGTTTTATGTAGCATTTGAATAAGTCTTCTTTCGTTGTTTTTTTCTTTTATTATCTTAGTTTTTTTTATACATATTCAATATTATTATTATTTGTTTCATCTTATATAAGCTAGAGAGTGATGGATTTTAGAGTTTATAATTGTTAGCATATGATTGTTTATGATTGCTTTTTATATATATACCTTGTATTTAGCTCTGGGAAGTCGGGGGGGGAGGGGGGGAGGGGGGGAGGTAGGGAGGGGGGAGGAGGGAGGGGGAAGGGGGGATTCTTAAAGGAAAACTGTATTTTAAAACTCTTCAATAAAAAAAAAAGTCTGTCCAGGTCCTCCTGTATCTTGAGCCTGTCTTCTGGAGTGTTGGCTATTCCTGCCAGCTTGTTGTCTTCAAATTTGATGAGTTCCCCATCTATCCCCTCTTCCAAATCATTGATGAAGATGTTGAAGAGCACTGAGCCTCGAACAGAGCCCTGGGGCATCCCACTACACACTTCCCTCCATGTAGATGCAGTTCCATTGAAGACCACACACTGAGTATGGCGGAACAGCCAGTTAGGAATCTATCTGGTGGTGATGTTGTCTAACCCACATTTTTCTATCTTATCAAGTAGTAGGTTGTGATCTACTTTATCAAATGCCTTACTGAAGTAGTGTACAAGTCTAAGTGCTGTTGCTGTTGCTATCCTGTTAATGTAGCCTTGCAATAAATAGAATTAACTCATATAGTTGTGTTTCTTGTCTGGCTAACATGGGAGAGCTGACAAAACAAAATTGAGCCCTGCCCTCAAATTTGCTATCAAAAAGATTGCATAAAAAGCAGAAGTAGCAGAAAAAAATGGTTTGTTTGATTGGTTTCTGATAAGACAGATTTTAAAAGACATCAAAATGGACTTTGACTCACTTAGATCAAAATATTTTAACAGCTCATGTATAAAACAAAGGTATACATTCTAAAGCCTCAGGGCCAAATATGGTATCCAGCAGCTTTGGAGATGGTCCCACATTGCTATTTTTAAAGAAAGTTTTCAAAGAACAGCCCCCCCAAGGGCCATGTCTCAATGTCAACAAGTCCACTCAGATGTTTGTGTTAGAAGGTGAAAAAGATCAAGATAGCATAGCTAAGAGCTAAAATAAACATTTATTTTCTTATAAACAAACCAACTTCTTGATAATTCTTCAAATCACACTTCTGCAATGTGATCTTCAGATATGTAGACTCCATCTCCTGTTCAACAATTCACCTATAGAATTTGTAGACCTCAGGTGTACTAGGCTGGACATGCTTGATCTTATCACTCAATCCTTTCCAGATATTACAGCTTAATCAGAGATCACTAATATCTTTGAATCATTGGGATAAGAAAATCTATAGGTTTAATCAGCAATTTCTTTCATCAGTGCCAATAATTATTATTAGATCTAACCATAGGATCACATCATGTTTCTGAACCTTGGTGGCTTTAAGAAGGGTGGACTTCAATTCCCAGGAATGTGATTTGGATCCTAGGGAAAAGCACCAGGCCAATCAGGTATGAATTAAATCATATCCCCATTGAATATACAGTAGAGGTGACAAATAGATTTAAGGAATTAGATCTGATAGACAGGATGCCTGAAGAACTATGGACAGAGGTTCGCAACATTGTACAAGAGGTAGCAACCAAAACCATCCCAAAGAAAAAGAAATGCAAGAAAGCAAAATGGCTGTCTGAGGAAGCTTTGCAAATAGCTGAGGAAAGGAGGGAAGCAAAAGGCAAGAGAGAAAAAGAAAGATACGCCCAATTGAATGCAGAATTCCAGAGAATAGCTAGAAGAGATAAGAATGCCTTCTTAAATGAACAGTGCAAAGAAATAGAAGAAAACAATAGAATAGGGAGGACCAGAGATCTTTTCAAGAAAATTGGGGAGATGAAGGGAACGTTCAATGCAAAAATGGGCATGATAAAGGACCAAAATGGCAGGGACCTAACAGAGGCAGAAGAGATTAAGAAGAGATGGCAAAATTACACAGAAGAACTATACAAGAATGAGCTTAATGTCCCTGATAATCACAATGAGGTGGTCACTGACCTCGAGCCAGACATCCTAGAATGTGAAGTGAAGTGGGCCTTAGAAAAGCTGAGCAACAACAAAGCTAGTGGAGGTGACAGTATTCCAGCTGAGCTATTCAAAAGACGATGCAGTAAAAGTGCTACACTCAATTTGCCAGCAAATTTGGAAAACTCAACAGTGGCCACAGGATTGGAAAAGATCAGTTTACATTCCAATTCCAAAGAAAGGCAGTGCCAAAGAATGTTCAAACTATCGCACCATTGCACTCATTTCTCATGCTAGTAAAGTTATGCTTAAAATCCTACAAGCTAGACTCCAGCAGTATGTGGATAGAGAACTACCAGAAGTACAGGCAGGATTTCGAAGAGGCAGAGGAACTAGAGATCAAATAGCCAACATACGCTGGATCATGGAGAAAGCTAGAGAGTTCCAGAAAAACATCTACTTCTGCTTCATTGACTATGCTAAAGCCTTTGATTGTGTGGATCATAACAAACTGTGGCAAGTTCTTAAAGAGATGGGAGTACCAGAACATCTTATTTGTCTCTTGAGAAACCTATATGCGGGCCAAGAAGCAACAGTGAGAACTGGACACGGAACCACTGATTGGTTCAAAATTGGGAAAGGAGTCCGGCAAGGCTGTATACTGTCGCCTTGCCTATTTAACTTATATGCAGAGCACATCATGAGAAAGGCAGGGCTAGATGAATCAAAAGTTGGAATTAAGATTGCCGGAAGAAATATCAACAACCTAAGATATGCAGATGATACCACTCTAATGGCAGAAAGTGAAGAGGAACTGAAGAGTCTCTTGTTGCGAGTGAAGAAGGAGAGTGCAAAAGTTGGGTTGAAACTAAACATTAAGAAAACCAAGATCATGGCATCCGGCCCTCTCAATTCCTGGCAAATAGATGGGGAAGAAATGGAGGTAGTGACAGATTTTATTTTCCTGGGCTCCAAGATCACTGCAGATGGGGACTGTAGTCAAGAAATTAAAAGACGCTTGCTCCTCGGGAGGAAAGCCATGGCAAATCTAGACAGCACACTAAAAAGCAGAGACATCACCCTGTCAACAAAAGTGCGTATAGTCAAGGCTATGGTCTTCCCAGTTGCAATGTATGGCAGTGAAAGTTGGACCATAAGAAAGGCTGAGCGCAAAAGAATTGAGGCCTTTGAACTCTGGTGCTGGAGAAGACTCCTGCGAGTCCCTTGGACTGCAAGGCGATCAAACCGGTCAGTCCTAGAGGAGATCAACCCTGACTGCTCTTTAGAAGGCCAGATCCTGAAGCTAAAACTCAAATACTTTGGCCACCTAATGAGGAGGAAGGACTCACTGGAGAAGAGCTTAATGCTGGGAAAGATTGAGGGCAATAGAAGAAGGGGACGACAGAGAATGAGGTGGCTGGATGGAGTCACTGAAGCAGTAGGCGTGAGCTTAAATGGACTCCAGAAGATGGTAGAGGACAGGAAAGCCTGGAGGAACATTGTCCATAGGGTCGCGATGGGTCGGACACGACTTCGCAACTAACAACAACAACAACAACAACAAGACAGAGTGCCTGAATAACTATGAATGGAGTTTCGCAACATTGTACAAGAGGTAGCAACTAAAACCACCCCAAAGAAAAAGAAATGCAAGAAAGCAAAATGGCTGTCTGAGGAAGCTTTGCAAATAGCTGAGGAAAGGAGGGAAGGAAAAGGCAAAGGAGAAAAAGAAAGATACACCCAATTGAATGCAGAATTTCAGAGAATAGCTAGAAGAGATAAGAATGCAAAGAAATAGAAGAATACAATAGAATAGGGAGGACCAGAGATCTTTTCAAGAAAATTGGAGAGATGAATGGAATGTTTCATGCAAGAATGATAAAGGACCAAAATGGCAGGGACCTAACAGAGGCAGAAGAGATTAAGAAGAGGTGGCAAAATTACACAGAAGAACTATACAAGAACGAGCTTAACGTCCCTGATAACCACGATGAGGTGGTCACTGACCTCGAGCCAGACATCCTAGAATGTGAAGTAAAGTGGGCCTTAGAAAAGCTGAGCAACAACAAAGCTAGTGGAGGTGACAGTATTATAGCTGAGCTATTCAAAATGTTAAAAGACGATGCAGTAAAAGTGCTACACTCAATTTGCCAGCAAATTTGGAAAACTCAACAGTGGCCACAGGATTGGAAAAGATCAGTTTACATTCCATTTCCAAAGAGAAGAAGTGCCAAAGAATGTTCAAACTATCACACCACTGCACTCATTTCACATGCTAGTAAAGTTATGCTTAAAATCCTACAAGCTAGACTCCAGCACTATGTGGAGCGAGAACTACCAGAAGTACAGGCAGGATTTCGAAGAGGCAAAGGAACTAGAGATCAAATTGCCAACATACGCTGGATCATGGAGAAAGCTAGAGAGTTCCAGAAAAACATCTACTTCTGCTTCATTGACTGTGCTAAAACCTTTGATTGTGTGGATCACAACAAACTGTGGCAAGTTCTTAAAGAGATGGGAGTACCAGACCATCTTATTTGTCTCTTGAGAAACCTATATGCAGGTCAAGAAGCAACAGTGAGAACTGGACATGGAACCACTGATTGGTTCAAAATTGGGAAAGGAGTCCAGCAAGGCTGTATACTGTCGCCCTGCCTATTTAACTTATATGCAGAGCATATAATGAGAAAGGCAGGGCTAGATGAATCAAAAGTTGGAATTAAGATTGCCGGGAGAAATATCAACAACCTAAGATATGCAGATGATACCACTCTAATGGCAGAAAGTGAAGAGGAACTAAAGAGCCTCTTGTTGTGGGTGAAGAAGCAGAGTACAAAAGTTGGCTTGAAACTTAACATTAAGAAAACCAAGATCATGGCATCCGGCCCTCTCAATTCCTGGCAAACAGATGGGGAAGAAATGGAGGTAGTGACAGATTTTATTTTCCTGGGCTCCAAGATCACCGCAGTAGGGGACTGCAGCCAAGAAATTAAAAGACGCTTGCTCCTGGGGAGGAAAGCCATGGCAAATCTAGACAGCACACTAAAAAGCAGAGACATCACCATGTCAACAAAAGTGCATATAGTCAAGGCTATGGTCTTCCCAGTTGCAATGTATGGCTGTGGAAATTGGACCATAAGAAAGGCTGAGTGTCAAAGAATTGAGGCCTTTGAACTATGGTACTGGGGAAGAGTCCTATGAGTCCCTTGGACTGCAAGGTCTTCAAACCATCTGGCCACCTAATAAGAAGGAAGGACTCACTGGAGAAGAGCCTAATGTTGAGGGCAAGAGAAGAAGGGGACGACAGAGAATGAGGTGGCTGGATGGAGTCACTGAAGCAGTAGGCATGAGCCTAAATGGAGTCCAAAAGATGGTAGAGGACAGGAAGGCCTGGAGGAACGTTGTCCATTGGGTTGCGATGGGTCGGACATGACTTCGCAACTAACAAAAAAAATAGACTAAGGATTAAACATTTTATCACTTTGGTTGTGTGTTGTGATTATGGTTATCCTCCTTTCAGAAGAAATCTTACTTCTCTCCTATCCCTCTTTCATATCCAAGCTAGGAAAAATGAAGATAATTGATTTGTAAACATTTCCATTTCAATTAATCAAAAATGTTTGTGACCAGTGAGCATTTTCCAACCAATTGATGGGCAGAGAAATTGGATGAGCAAATGCACTCAATATCTTTTTTTATGACTGAACCAAGTATGTGGAATCAGGATTATGACAGGCTAATGGAGAAGGAATTGATGAGTAAAAGATTCTTACACATGGATCCCTCATCTGCTATGTAACTGAATAAATACAAGGATACCACCCTTTGCCCAAACAGAATTTCACCATACAGCAAACAAACAAACAAATGAACGAATGAATGAATCAATGTCTAGCCTACAAGGAAAGGGAGGGAAAGGAAAAGGAAAAGGAAGGGAAGGAAAAGAAAGGAAAGGAAAGGAAAGGAAAGGAAAGGAAAGGGGAACGCAGAATGAGGAAGGGGGAAATGTATAAATCTAATACATAATTTAAAATTATAAATACTTATGTTAATTATATGATTTATTATTTATGAGCATACATTGTTTCCATGTATGGAGAGCAAAACTCTGGAGAACCTGAGATGACACAGAAGAGTAAAAATTTCCAAATTTTTGGTATTTAGTAGTTAGTGGGATTTTTGTAGTTCATATTTAGTAGCTCAGCACAATGCATAATCTCAACAAAGCTGTTGAACATGTTCACAAACTATATTTTATATCTTAATTACAGCAGACTATGCCTAAAAGCCTATCATTAAAAATTGTATTTTTCTGCCATATTAAATCCAGCAATATTCTATTATTGCCTCTCTACGCTAAGGAAACATGACCATTAATTTTGTGATGTAATTTCTCTGTGAAGATTCTTAAAGATATTTAGATGTATCAATTACATAAAGGGTTTCATATATTTTAGCTGGATCTTAATATTCACAGTAAGTGGTATTTAATAGTCTCCTTCTGTTCTTCTTCATTTGGTGTGCATTTCAGTTATGATGGCATACAATAATACATTTTGTTCACACTTAACTTTTGGAAATTAAGCAAAAATATATCCACATGTCAAGTCTCTGTATAGATTCCAATGATTCTATGATGTTAGGTCTAATTAAAGGCAATTGCCACCAAAGGAGCTACATTAATGAAACAGAGGCATCAGACTATTAGCTACAGCCCTTTGGTTTGGTCAACTGTACAAATTAAAAATGCATCTGATTGAATGCAAAAGGTCAGAATTAGACTTCAGATATTTTCCATCTAAAACTAGACCTGGTATTTGTGTTTGCAAGCTGGCTTCCTTACCAGTTGAGGTTCCATAGTCCAGGTAAAGAAGAAGACTAAATGAAGTTCATATGAAGATGAAGCTTTGAGCTGCAACCTAGAGAAGAACAGGTGAAAGACCATAGGCATAAAACAGAAGACCAGAATCACCATATTATTCTTAACTGGCTTTATCCTATGGCTTTCAGAGGGCTAATATTGCACATTCTATTCTTTGAGAAAGAATAGACACTTAGACACTTAGACACTTTCCAAATAGGTGGGCCAATTGCCAGAATTCTTAAAAATGGACATGCTCATTAGGGAATTGAATCTGGGAGGACATCGAGATTTGTCCGAGTTGCTTTAGAATCAAGCTAGGGAATCTTTGGGTAGCTGGAGTCTATTCATAATATTTTGGAAAAGGTTCAAAGGCCATAATAGGCAGAGGGATATTGCTTAGTGGATTGGACCATATGAAAATAGAACAGAACAGAACAGAACAGAACAGAATAACCAAGTTGGAAGGGACCATGGAGATCTTGTAGTCCAACCCCCTGCTCAGGCAGGAAGCCCCATACCATTTCAGACATATGGTTGTCCAATCATTTCTTAAAAACTTCCAATGTTCGAACATTCACAACTTCAGGAGGTAAGTTGTTCCACTTGTTAATTGTTCTGACAGGAAATTTCTCCTTAGTTCTATATTAGTTCTCTCCTTGATTAGTTTCCATTGTTTTCTTATCCTGCTCCAGGTGCTTTGGAGAATACATTAACCCCTTTTCTGTGTGACATCCCCTTAGATATTGGAACACTGCTATCATGTCATGCCTAGCCTTTCTTTTCATTAAACTCGACATACCCAATTCCAGCAACTGTTCCTTATATGTTTTAGCCTCCAGTTCCCTAATCATCTTTGTTGCTCTTCTCTGTATTCTTTCTAAAATCTCAACATCTTTTTTACGTCATGGCAAGCAAAACTGGATGAAATATTCCAAGTGTGGGCTTACCAAGGCATTGTAAAGTGGTATTAACACTTCACGTAATCTTGATTCTATCCCTCTGTTAATGCAGCCTAGTACTGTGTTGACTTTTTTGGCAGCTGCAGCACACTGCTGGCTCATATTGAAGTGATTGTCCACTAGGATCTTCAAGTTACTACTATTGAGCCATGTACCACCTATACTATACCTGTGCATTTGGTTTTTATTGCCTAATTGTAGCACCTTACCTTTTTCACTGCTGAGTTTCATTTTGTTAAATAGGGCCCAATGTTCAAGTCTGTTAAGATACTTCTGTACCTGGAGTGTTGCCTATTCCTGCCAGCTTGGTGTCATCCACAAATTTGATGAGTTCCCCATCTATCCCCTCATCTAATATTAAAGATATTAAAGAGTACTGAGTCTAAGACAGAGTCTTGAGGTACCCCAATGAATGCTTCCCTTCATGTAGATGCAGTTCTACTGATGATTACACATTGAGTGTGGTTGGTCAGCCAATTATGAATCCATCTGGTGGTGATGCTGTCTAACTCACATTTATCAAATGTCTTACTGAAGTCCAAGTTAATTATATCCACAGTATTTCTCTGGTCCACTAATTTTAGAAATAGAAACATTTCTTAGCCTAGCTTTGGAGGTGTTATCTTGTTTGTTTTGTTTGTTTTCAAAACTAGATTAAGTCAAATTCAGGATCTATGGATTTTGTATTTTTATTGAACATCACTTTTTAGCAGTTGTGTGGGTGGTAGGTATTCTATGAGTTCTTTAAATTGAGGAGGTTCATAAGTGGAAATGAGCTATCAGCCATTTTCCAGGCATTGCGGAATTCCATGTCTTATTAGCAATAGCCACCATGGTAACATGAAGGTTGATACAGCAGTGATATGATACGATAGTACTTAAAAGACTACACATTGTGACCCAAAGAATTTGGTCTTGGATACAATAGTCTTTATCTTAAATGGCATTCCATTTGAGAAACATCTCTGAAATAACTTCCTAGATATCTTCAACTTTTGAATATCTTATTTTATTTTGGAAATGCATGATGCCATGACATTTAAGATAATCCCTTCATGGAATTGTTCTATAACTCTGTATTTATTCATGCAGCATTAATTAAGCAGTTTTAATGGAGATAACTGTGCGGCGATCAGCCTCTTGCTGAAAATTGGATGGGCCAACATGTTAGGCTTTTGGTAAGCA
This sequence comes from Vipera berus, assembly GCF_964194415.1. Taxonomy (NCBI): domain Eukaryota; kingdom Metazoa; phylum Chordata; class Lepidosauria; order Squamata; family Viperidae; genus Vipera; species Vipera berus. The sequence continues at coordinate 119,069,534 of NC_138205.1, read as the reverse complement.
TTTAAAAACTGAATTTTTTCAAAGAACCTATAAAGGATGAAATGATACCTTTGGCTTATTTTTGTAGTTTAATATATTTTATTTTATGATTGTTAATTTTGCACTACAGCTACTTTATTGTATTTCCATTTTAATTGTTTTGTATTGTTGATTGACATATGGGTATTGTTAAATGAGAATGTATCAATTCAATAAATAAACAAAACATGCAACAGTTTGCAGCCTTTATTTCAACTATTGAATGGAAAATTGAGAAGCTACAGAAAAGAGACTGAGGTAGTATGTTTGGGAACCTAATAATTTCAGATAAAAGCTATTTGTAGGAGTTTGTATTGTATCCCAGGATCAATTTCTGAGCTTGAATTAAAATAACACTTCCAGGTTCATGCAAACCCCTCCTTTTGTTTTTATTTTACATGGAAGCAGATTTTTTTTTTAAAAAAAACAAAACAATTTGCCATTGCAGTCGGAATTTGTATTGACCCAAATTCAACAAACTGCAATCCATGTTAACTCAGAGGGACAGGTTCTCTCGGCATCCTTCAACACTATAATCTCACCAGTACCGTTTAATATGCCAATATAGTAAAAGTTTCTTTTAAAGTAACTGCTTTGCACACTAGTAACATGGGTGCTTATCACCTCTATGCATTCGTGCTGCTGTGCAAAGATTAACTAATCACTGCGAGCAAAAGCAATCAAAATGTCAGGCACTCTTTGGCTAATATCCTATCATGAGTATTCATAATAACAGATATGGATAGCTCCGGATTGAAGCAGAGGAAAACAAAGGATGCTGTCTAAGCTTGGTTGTTTTCTTGCAGTAGGGGCAGCTTTGATTGTTCAGTGGTAACTACAGGTTGCCCTTGGCTTATTTATTTATTTATTTATTTATTTATTTATTTATTTATTTATTTATTTATTTATTTATTTATTTATTTATTTATTTATTTATTTATTTATTTATTTGATTTGATTTGATTTGATTTGATTTGATTTGTATACCGCCCTTCTCCCTAAGGACTCAGGGTGGTGAACAGTGACAAAAAACAGAATGCACAAATACACATATTGAAAACAAATTAAACCCTAATTTTGCCCAAATGCAGAAGATAGTTATCTTAAAACAATAATTAAAACAGAACCCGTCAGACCAGACCGGATTGCTTAAACAGATATGTTTTTAGGTCGCGTCGGAAGGAGCGAAGGTCGGGAGCCATCCGGAGCTCAACCGGTTATGATCACAATTTAACCCAAACTTTCTGCTGTTAAGTTAAAACACATATTAAGTGAGGCTTGCCCCATTTTATGACCTTTCTTGCCACAGTTGTTAAGAGAATCATTGCAGTTGATAAGTTAGTGACCTTTTATTAAGTGAATCTGGCTTCCCCATTGACTTTGCTTGTCAGAAGGTCGCAAAAGGGGATCACATGACCTTGGCACACAGCAACAGTCATAAATATGAACCAGTTGCCAAGCATCTGAATTTTGATCACATGACCATGGGGAGGCTGCAAAGGTCGTAACTGTGAAACAAGGTCATAAGTTACATTTTTCAGTGCCACTGTACTTTGAACATTCACCAAACGAACTGTTGTAAATCAAGGACTACCTTTACCATCTCGATTCTTTTGATACCCCCTCCAAGATGTCCCCAAGAGATTCTGTCTTATCTGCAACAGAGTGCTCCATGATGTGTCTGCTCATTCATTTTGGAGAACAGACTTTCTAGTCCCGGTTCCTGATCAAAATACATAGATCAAACAATCATATGATTCACCTCTTAATTTTCTTCTATTGCATCTGTTTTCTTGCTGGAAAAGAATAAAGTCAAAAAGGGCATAGACTAAAATGAAATCAAAGCTTCTTTCTTAAGCTTCAATTTAGACAGTGAGACAAGGATGTTTACTCTGTCATTTCAAGGTTAGGGGACATTACAATTCTGATGAGACAGAAGGAAGAGGATTGTGAAGCCCTTTAGCATTACTGTATGAAATGCACTGAGTAAATGGGGAAGATGCCAAGGGAAATTACAAACACCACCCAAAATGTAACCCTCAAAGCCATGATTGAGGTTTGAGCCCTAGAGGAGAAATAATAATCTAAAGTAGAGAGAAGGATTCCCAACAAGATGAAATAAGTGGGTGGAAATGGTCATCAAGA
>NC_138205.1:118214871-118362371 GCF_964194415.1 Vipera berus | reverse complement strand
TATCCTATCCTATCCTATCCTATCCTATCCTATCCTATCCTATCCTATCCTATCCTATCCTATCCTATCCTATCCTATCCTATCCTATCCTATTCATTAAAAAGGAGAAGAAAAAACCCAATATTTTCCAACATTCCTTTTGGAAAGACCTGGGTGGAGAACATCCAACAAATTCTTTAAATATGTTCTAGTAGGTACCTCATCAATTTCTGGGTGGAAAGATATCCAGAGCAGGGGCACCCTGAAAGAGAAAGTCCCCCCAAAGCAACTGCTGGATAGCATCCATCAACTCACAAAAAAGGACCTTACTAGGTGTCTTAATGGCGAAGGTGATCTGATATATACTTTGATCCTAAGATGTTTAGACGTTACACCTTGTGGTGGACTAGAAGGTAATGTAAATTAAAAGAAAGGGAACAGACCTTTTGAATGTAAATCATGTCTAGATTGTTCCTTTATAAAGAAAGTCTTAACAGAATGAGATGTATACTCCAAAGACATATGTATACATACGGTATATGTATATGTATATGTGTATGTATATGTAATAGATTTATCTATACATGTACACATGCCTTGGTGTCATTTTTGTATAAATTGGAATTTTTGGATGCTACTGCTGTTATAATATTGTTGTTATCATTATCATCATCATCATCATCATCATCATCATCATCATCAACCTTGGGATGGTGACATTGTTGGTGAGTAGTTTCTTTCTCTTTCCAAAGTGAGGCATCAGAATTTCATTTTAATACATGCATTATGCATACAGGAAAATGACAATAAAGATTATTCTACAGTATTCAATTCAATTCAGTTCAGATAAGAATTGTCTGGGATAATATCTCTGTCAATCAGACTGACCAGTTTTGCTCACTTGGCTAGTCAATACCTCAAAGATGAGAGCTGACCTCATCATCATAGTCATGGTTTTAATAGGTCTGTCTCTGCTACTGGGACTGGAACTTAAACTAATGGAGGGAAATTAGAGTTGGGTGATTTACTCAAGAATCTTTCTTCAAAATGTTGATTTTAGCTGACAAAACAATCCCTAGAAGTTAGTCTTTCAGAAGTGTTCTGGAGAAATTGCAAGAACAAATGTCTCCAGTGGGAAAATCAACAGAAGGCAGTCCAATACATTAGCAGAGTGGATTTTTTTTCCTAAAGTGTGAAGTCTTTGAGAATTTTTTTTCTTTTCTACTCTTCTACATGCTCCAGTGCTAAAATGCTGAAGGGGCATAAGAGATGCAGCCTCCAGGGAGGTTCCTTATATCTGACTAAGAACAGACAACTTGCACCAGATTTCAATAATTAGAATATACAAAGAGAAAAAGAGAACTCAACCACAATTTTATTTAGTGTTTTAATTATACCAGCAAAAAAGCAGCTGAACACAATACATTAATTCAGTATTTAATCCACAGTTAAGAAAAGAACCTGTACCTTTTTACTTCCAAATTACAATCCCACACTTCTGGCTCTTTAAGCACTTGAGACAATTCCTAGCCAAAACTATTAAAAATCAGGATATTTGTTTTTTTCCCCCTTTTGTGACCCTTTAATCCTTTGTTTTGGGGTGAGCGCCTGTTACTCGTCCCAGCTTCTGCCAACCTAGTAGTTTGAAAGCACGTAAAAATGCAAGTAGAAAAATAGGGACCACTACGGTGGGAAGGTAACAGCGTTCCGTGCACCTTTGGCATCTAGTCATGCCGGCCACATGACCACGGAGACGTCCTCGGACAAACGCTGGCTCTTCGGCTTTGAAATGGAGATGAGCACCAGCCCCTAGAGTCGGAAATGACTAGCACGCATGTGCGGGGAAACCTTTACCTTTACCTTTTTTGGACAAATGAACGGAGCTGTTTATGGGCTGGATGCCCTTTCTGACACCTATGTGGAGTTTGCAGGAAATATTTTCTCTTTGCACCCAGAGAGAGAAATATCTGCCATTGCCTAGGACTGAACTCTTAACCTTCTGAGTGGGAGGCAAGTGACTTCACATCTAGGCCACCACACTACTCCTAGGATATCCACATAATGCAGTTGAATCTCATTTTGATATATGCCACCTATAATTTCCATTGTCTTGAAAAGTCCTATTTATTGCACTTCCTTCACTCCATTTCTCCATATCAAGATACCTCAGGTGATGCACAGATAATTTCAATAAGGGGAAAAAAGAAATAGTAGGGGGGGGAAGCATTGGATGGGAACCTCAAAGGATCCCCTTGTTCTTTTTTGCTTTGTATATACCTGACATGCTCACCTTGGATGACATAATGGGAAAAAAGAGTGGAAAACATAATTCTCTTGATGAGTCTCATAGAGAACCACCATATGCAACTGATTCTGCTGTCATAAAAAAGAAGATAATTTAAAAAAATCCCAGCACATTCTCACAAAATGAAACAAAATAAAGCTCCTAATTTAGCAGATCACCTAATTTGCCTGAAAGTCTTCTAAATAGGAATAGCTTCTCTATTTTCCAGTCTATCAGGGATGACCTAATGAACATTTTGAATCAACAAAATCATATCTGTCATCAGGTGTAACCATATACTGGGTTTTATCCTGCCTCTGCCTGTTACACACTAATTAAAATTCCAGGTTGCTGGAACAGTATTTGGTCAACACATTTTTCTATTTGTCTATAGCTAGCTTTATTTTTTTTAAAAAAATCAGATCTTCAGAGATATACATTGTTCATTTGAACAAAATAATACGTAATACATTTCTCAGAGCCTGGGAAAAAGGATAGCATTTTGCAAAATATCAGAGAGTGGAACATTTGCACATACTTCCCCAATCAGGAAGGTAGGTAGAGATCTCCCTTCTGTATCAAGAGTGATAAGGAAAAAGATCAAAGACTCCTATCCAATACATTTACTGATACGTGGGAGTCTAAAATACACACATCCAGTTTCCATGATTTTGTAATTTAACCACTTTTCCTGTCAATAAATTGGGCTAATTAGGCGTTATGGGAATCTAGCTTTCTTGGCTGCCAACAGCTGTTGAGGATTTAACACAATGCTAGAAAGCAAAATAATCCCCCCCCTTTTAATATGAAAAGGCCATGCTTTATTCATTTCTGCAACAACAGCCTTATGCAGAGTTGAATAGTCTGACTGAGGCAGCCTGATTGCAAAAAAAAAATATGTTTCACTGAGGCACAGCAGTACAGCTTTGTGATATATATTGCCACACAAAACAGGTAGTCCTCAACTTAACAACTACAACTAAGACCAAAATTTTCATTGTTAAGAAATCTGGTGGTTAAGTGAGATGCTCAATTTTACAACCTTGTTTTGGCCACAGTTCTTAAGTGAATCACTGCAGTTGTTAATTAAATCATGCGATTGTTAAGCAAATTTAGATTTCCCCAGTCACTGGTAAACTTGCAAGATTTGTTTTTCTATTCTATTCTATTCTATTCTATTCTATTCTATTCTATTCTATTCTATTCTATTCTATTCTATTCTATTCTATTCTATTCTATTCTATTCTATTCTATTCTATTCTATTCTATGCTATGCTATGCTATGCTATTCTATGCTATGCTATGCTATGCTATGCTATGCTATGCTATGCTATGCTATGTTATGCTATGTTATTCTATTCTATTCTATTCTACTCTACTCTACTCTACTCTACTCTACTCTACTCTACTCTACTCTACTCTACTCTACTCTACTCTACTCTACTCTACTCTATTCTATTCTATTCTATTCTATTCTATTCTATTCTATTCTATTCTATTCTATTCTATTCTGTGAGCTTGTTTGCAGAATCCCATTGGAAAGATTGCAAATGGCAATCACATGATACTGGGATGCCTGCAACAATCATAGATACATTCCAGTTGGCAAGCACCTAAATTTTGATCATGTGAGGGTGGAGATGCTACAACAGTTGTAAGTGTGAGAACCGATCCTAGGTCACTTTTTCAGTGCCATTGTAATTTCAAACAGTCATTAAACAAATTGAGAACTAGCAGTAGTGTATCTTAACAGGGCACATGTTGTCAAAGCTCCTGATATGCACACCCATAATAAACAGTGAAATGTGTATGATATGTTCAGTAATGAACATTCATTTCTAATATATTTAAATTAATATTTTCATGTAAAACAAGAAAAGAAAAGAAAGGTAACTGGAGTTTTGATTGAATCTGTCATGGATGCTGCCACAAAGAACAGGAGGTCAAACTATTTTCCAAAGCTACAGAAAGCAAGATAAGAAAAAATGGAGGGAAACTAATAAAGAAGAGAAGCAACCTGGAATTAAAGAAAAATGTCCTAATTGTGAGAACAATTAACCACTGGAATGACTTCAGAAGTTGTAAGTGCTTCATCACTGGACAGTCACTTATAATAATAATAATAATAAGTTGGAAGGGACCTTGGAGGTCATCTAGTCCAACCCCCTGCTCATGCAGGAAACCCTATACCATTTCAGGCAAATGGCTGTCCAGTCTCTTCTTAAAAACCTCCAGTGTTGGAGCATTCACCGCCTCTGGAGGCAGGTTGTTCCACTGATTAATTGTTCTAACTGCCAGGAAGTTTCTCCTTAGTTCCAGGTTGCTTCTCTCCTTGACTAGTTTCCATCCGTTGCTTCTTGTCCTGCTTTCAGGTGCTTTGGAGAATAGCTTGACTCCCTCTTCTTTGTGGCGGCCCCTTAGATATTGGAACACTGCTATCATGTCCCCCTCACCCTTCTCTTCGTTAAACTACACATACCCAATTCCAGCAACCGTTCCCTATATGTTTTAGCCTCCAGGCCCCCAATCATCTTTGTTGCTCTTCTCTGTACTCTTTCTAGAGTCTCGACATCTTTTTTACACCGTGGTGACCAAAACTGGATGCAGTATTCCAGGTGTGGCCTTACCAAAGTGGTATTAGTAAAGTGGTATTAGTACTTCACTTGATCTTGATTCTATCCCTCTGTTAATGCAGCCTAGCACTGTGTTGGCTTTTTTGGCAGCTGCAGCACACTGCTGGCTCATATTGAAGTGATTGTCTACTAGGACTCCGAGATCCCTCTCACAGCTACTACTATTGAGCAAGGTACCACCCATACTATACCTGTGCATTTGGTTTTTCCTGAATAGCATAGGGGAGTTTGACTAGAAACTCTCAAGATCCCTTTCAACTCTGTTATTCTGTTATCTAGTGAAAGCAAACTGACATGGTTCATTCCAGCATCCATGCCATTATTCTCTGCCCCCCTAGAATCCCAGTGTTAGTCACACCTCATTGGAAAATAGAACAATTTCAAGATACAATCACAACAATACCCAAGCTTTTTTTCTGGATCTAGGTGAAGCCTCAGATAGGTTACCAGATTCGTATGACATTGACCAGCATTGCCCCTTCAAACCTGTCATCACATCAACCAAACTGCGTGAAAAAAACCAGATCAAATCAGTTCCTTTAAAGGACTTTGGAGTGCTTTAGCTATTTTGATGATTCAATGGATTTGTTGATGCTGTTGTTGCATCTGGCTTTGTGGAGAGATCAAAATATTGTTGCAGGTTTTCTTCCCTATATGGACAAAGGTGGGTGGGGAACTGAATGGTGTGATGAGTTGTCTGATATGGACACAAGCCAGCCAATAAGTTTTGTCACTCCACAAATCCTACCTATTAGAGGACTAGGGGGTTGGACAGTCTGCTCATGTCTTCTGACTGTCTCATTTGGTCAACTATTTTTCTTGCCAGTCATTCTCACAAAAGAGTCCCTTTTTCAAGAAATTGTGCTAAAGAACTGGCAGACCAGAGGAAATTGTGATCTCAGGCTGATCCTTTACTGGGCAGTTTGGAGCCTATTTTGTTCTCACTCCTATTCAGTGGTGAGATTCAACCAGTTCGCACTAATTCAGCAGAACTCACGTATTTGAATCCCACCACTGCTCCTATTCATTTTTGCCTTAAAGAGATGCTAGAAGAAATATTTCAACAACCTATTGTAGGGAAATCAGCTGGCTGAAACTATATGGATGTCAGATTCTACCATCCATATAGTTCTCATCCCTGTTGATAAAAATAAAAAAGAGAGAAGAAAGCAACCACATTTGTATGCTTTCCCAATATAAGAGGTGCTAAAGCTTTTTTTTCCCTCTTCAGATTGAATCACAAACTGGATGGAGTCAGACTGTGTCCCCTTCAAATCTCAGAGCAGAAAACATATTGAACTATATCATTTCCAAATAAACAGACTTCCAATCTACAGATCAAATTAGATCAGAGTTGATTCATATATTCCAGTTTTTTCATTAGTTGGATACCATCCATCCCTATTATATTGCTGGTCCAAATGCGGACCCTTCTCCATATTCTGTTTGAATGAACCAAGTAAGTGCAGTTAAGTACAGCATCAAAATAGGTTGCCTTGGAAACAAAGATATTTTCTCTTTTTCTGTGAAATCCACTCATTACGAGCAGTCTTTTATTAAAAGGAGAGAGAGAGAGAGAGAGAGAGAGAGAGAGAGAGAGAGAGAGAGAGAGAGAGAGAGAGAGAGAGAGAGAGAGAGAGAGAGAGAGAGAGAGACTAACTTAAAGATGTTAAACATGTCCTGTTCCCTGATGATTATGGACCCACTTTAGTGACCACAGTAGTGAGTCCAGAGTCCAATAGTTGGCCAAAGATCATGTGGGACAGTGTTTCTCAATTTCAGCTACTTTAAGATATGTGGACTTCATCTCCCAGACTGAAAAAAGCACATAGATAAACTGTGCTTTTGGAATTACTTTTTCAAATCGGTTTCAAATTCATGACCAGCCTATTGGCTGTGGAATACTTAAAGTACACCACTTGAGGTTGAGAAATACTGAACTGGGGGACAAGATGGCATCCTTCTATGCATTTCTATGCATTGTATACTGCTGTATTGTATAAACAATATGGTCATTATAAAGCCATTTCCCCATTATTTAGTGATGTGTGCTGCAGATCAAGTGACCTTATAAATTATTTCAATAAATTCAAAAAATAAATTATTGTCCTTTCGGTTTGTGAGAGTCAAATTAATGCAGATCTACAATAGGTTGTTGTCACATCACATATTGATTATGAGTTTGAGTTGAAGAGTGAAACCATACATGGAAAGGACCACATTTTACAACCTTGTAAAAGTCAAGGAGGACATGACAGCCATTAAATCGACTCCTCAGGGTTAAATGATGTGGCCAGCTAGAAAGAGGCAACTGTGACAACATGACAGATTGTAACAGTTAAAGAATTTACCGGTTATAAAAAAAGGATAAACCATCTTTGGTCTTTTCCATTTTTTTTTCAATAATCATTGATATTTATTCAGCTCAGCATTTGGGTTACAAAGAAATATGAAAGTGGCACAGGACATGAATCAGAAAGTCCTCCTCACCATGTAAAAGATTAAATTGATCAATAGTGGTCAATAAGCATTGACCTTACTATGACCCAGAAATGGCCAGCTATCATGAGGATGTAAAAACAGTTTTGGAATTCTGGGAAGTATCTAATGCCTCATATTTGTGCATGTGATGGATACATGACTCATTCTCCCTCTTCTCCCCCACAATATGTCCATCTGCTTACCAGTTGAGAAGTCTTAGGGCAATATATGGACAAAAATGTGCTTTTGGAATTATTTTTCACCTTAGTTTTGTATCATAACTTCAACTCACAGACTTTTGGAGAGAAGAAGAATTAATGCCTTCCTAAGGCTATACACATCTTTAAAGTAAAACAGAAGGGCCCCATTTCTATTGTTAACACTATTGCAAGTCATATATTTCAGGTAACATAAAGAAGTGCATTTGTATAATTCATAGAATTTGAATAGATAATTCCTTGATAATTCCTTGAACAATGAATTTAAAAATGCTGGTTTTTATGGAAGTTGTCCACTTATAAGTGATTCTGAGCAAAATATAAGTAACTTTTAGGTCTTGAATGATGCTTATTCTGTACCAATTGCAACATAGGAATTTGAAGATTCCCATGAGAGCAAGACCAGTAAGATGACCAAAATAGCTGCTTATCCCAATAAGATCTGACTCAAAAGAAGAAAGACATCTGAAAACCTTGGAAGCATAACCACATAAAATTCTCTGTATATCTGGAATGTTTATATAAGTGTACATTTTAACAAATTAAGTCTGTGCTAGATTCATAACAGGTTATTTTTGGTGTATATTTGGAGGGATGGAGAATAGTTTGTTTATAAATTCTGCTATATTTTTATACTTCCTAGAAGTGTCATGTAGGAAAAAAAGAAACCAAGGAAACTAAAGCTTGAACTTCTAAATGAGAACTGTTCTAGACTGAAGAAAACATTATTATCGTTGTTGGTTGTATAATCAGTTGGATGTTTAGATGATATCTGGCATTTTTGTCCATCTATCAAGTGCTTCCCAAGAACCTGGGATAAGCAGATGTTTAATAGTATTAAAGGTTTCATCACAGGATGCAAGCAGGTCCAAGTAAGCCTGCCTTTCGCAATTGACTGATGGAAGTTTTGTCAACACTGATGATGTTCAAGTGGTCCTCCAGAGGTTTTGAGATTGCACCCAAGGAGCCTATTACTAATGGCAGTGTTTTCCCTTTCTTTTACCATAGTTATTTTATTTGGAGGTTATTATATTTTGGGATTTTTTCACAAATATTATAACAACAACAAAAACAAAAATAATGTGTTACCTCTGTCACTTTGTCACCTCTGTTATTTGTACTTTCGATGGTGCCACTAACAAGCATTTTGAACAAGACAAATTATGGCTATCCATTGGCTACAAAGGCTTGAAAATTTGCTCCACATGGATGATTTAAAACTGTTTGGAAAAATGAAAGCTGAATTGAGCTCACTGCTGAAAAGCATTGAGGAGTTTAGCGGAGACATTGAAATGCAATTTGGCATTGACAAATGTGCAAGAATTGCTGCTAAGGGAAGAAAAATGGTTGATGATGGATTTGAACTTGATACTGAAGAGTGGATAAAAGCAGTTACACCAGAAGAAGGGTACAAGTACTTAGGAGTTTTGGAAGCCACTGAACTGTTGCACAACTAAGTTAAGGAAGCTACTACAACAAAATACAGAAAGCAAGTCAGGAAAATCTTGAGATCAAAGCTAAGTGAAGGAAATATCATAAAGGCAATTAACATACGGGCAGTACCTGTAATACGATATCACCTGGAATAATTGATTGGACTCAGCTAGAACTTGGATCAAAAGACAAGAAAGCTAATGACAATGCACCATGCTCTGAACCCAAAAAATGATATTGATCAATTGTACTTGCCAAGATCTCAGGTTGGCAGAGGTCTCTTACAGGTGAAATAAACTGTGGAAGAGGAAAAACATGGCTTAAATGACTACATCAAAATCACAACAGTGAAGGAGGGGCTGGGCCAGCGCCGTGGTGGGATGACATCCTTTGGAAGTTCCCAAAGGTTTGTCACATTTCAGCTGTTTGGGGAATCTGTCTGAGTTTCAGACAGATCAGAGCTGTCCTGTAGGGATGGTGAAGAAGGGAGGCACAGTTTTGGCAGCACAGGAGGGATCACAACCTTCTAGAGAGACGACGGAAGCAGCTGTCAGACGGCCATTGTAAGCCGTCATAAGCCAGGGCAGCCACTTGGAAGATCTTGAAAGTAAGTTTGGAGGATTGCCTGGGTGAGAAGATTGAGAATCCTTAAATGCTGGAAACTGTGTGTGTGTGTGGGGGGGAAATAAGAAGAATTTGATGCCATGGAGAAGTGGTGGGGGGGAGCGGATTTTTAAACTGCTCCTCTCCTGGAACTGCAGTGGCTGATAACAATGGAAGGCAAAAGAAGGTAATGAATCAAGTATCTTGGCTGAGAAATATTTATTTATTTATTTATTTATTTATTTATTTATTTATTTATTTATTTATTTATTTATTTATTTATTTATTTATTTATTTATTTATTTATTTATTTATTATTTATTAGTTGAATTTATATACCGCCCTATTCCTGAAGGACTCAGGGCGGTTCACAGGGCAGTTAAGACAGTACAAAAAAGAGAATAAAATGGAATTAAATTAGTACAAGCCCACAATTAATAATAACAGTAAAAATTAAAATTTTAAAATTAATTTAATTTAATTTAATACGATTTAATTAAAATAATTTAAGAATTTAAAATCCCTCAGTCCAGGCCAGACAATTCAAACAACCAGGTTTTTAAGTCCCGGCAAAACGAGCGAAGGTTGGGGGCAGTCCAAAGCTCCATCGGCAGTTTGTTCCAAAGGGCGAGCGCACTCACAGAGAACACCCTCCCCCTGGGAATCACCCGCCGGCAATCTCTAACCGGCAGAACCCTAAGGAGGCCCTCCCTGTGGGTGCGCACAGGACGATGAGAAGCTGATGCTGGTAGCAGGTGCTCCCTAAGGTAATCCGGACCCATACCCTTGAAGCTTAAGAAAAAAAGGGAGAGTAAGAGACCTTGAATGACAGCTGCTGGACTCACTGATAAGTATTTACAGAGTCTGTTTTTTTAGTTTGCAGAATGGTGGATTGTATTTTACTTTGATTTTTTTTTTCTTTTGGACTAAGGCACAGAGACTCTGAAACGAACAAAGAGCGTAACCTGTATGGATTAATTTCTTTCTTTTTTTTTTAGATATAAGGATATTTGGCTTTTTCCTTCTCTTTTTCTTTCCTTTTCCCTTTGTTCTCACCTTTACTTGTTGCTGAAATTTTTCTTACTCTTTTTTTTTGGGGGGGAGCACATTTGGATTGTAATACCCCATCGACATTTGGATTACAAACTACTGGAGAAAATGAAGAAGACCACAACACACCCAGCAACAGCTGCCCTTATATCACAGAGTCTGGTGGCACAAAAATCACTGGACAACACAACGCAGCAAGATAGATCCAACATGGAATTGAAAAATATGATACTGGCTCTACACACAGACTTCAAAGAAGGGATTGGCAAACTAGAAGAGGACCTAAAAGAGGTCAAAGAACTGATGGAGAAAAATGAACAAAGATTGCAACAAGCGGAAGAAAGAATTGAATTAACAGATAAGACACTAGAGGAGATTGATAAACGACTTACATTAACAGACAGGAAACAGGAGAAAATGATCATTGCTTTAGAGATGGATAGAGCTGATTATTATTTAAGATTCCAAAATGTTGAAGAAGAAAAGGGAGAGAACCTAGCAGATGTAATGGCGGGAATATTAGCAGAAGCATTGGAGGAAAGCAAGGAAAAGGTAATTAATGATATAGATGAGATATTTAGAATACACACTAGATATGCAATGAGAAATACTCTCCCCAGAGAGGTGCATGTAAGATTTACTAAAAAAAGCATTAAGGGTAGATATACTACAGAAGCTGAGAAATGTTAAAATAAAATACAAAGGAAGAGAGATAGTGATGTTAAAACAGATCCCAGGAAGAGTGAGAGACCTGAGAAAGGAGAATCAATTTCTCTCAAAATGCTTAATTAAAAAAGGGATAAATTTTAGATGGTTAATACCAGAAGGAGTAATGATAAATTGGCAAGAGCAGAGACATAGACTAGAGCAAAGAGAGATGAGAATAACGAGAGCAACTAAAACTTCAAATAAATAATCATGGAAGAAGAAATAAAAGCAATTTCGATAAACGTAAATGGACTAAATTCGACTATAAAAAGAAAAAGAACACTAAATAAATTGGGGGAATTAAAAATGGATATAATTTGTTTACAAGAAGTTCATATTAAAAACAACATAAAAATCTACTAGAATATCCAAAATTTTGGAGAATTATATACCTCACTTTCAGATCAGAGTAAAAGAGGTGTGGTATTATATATTCAAAAAGCAATACAAGCTACATTGTTATATTCAGATGAAGAAGGGTGAATTTTAATGGTGGAAGTAATTATGAATTGTAAAAAAACTTTATTGGTAGCAATTTACGCCCCAAATGAAAACCAAGAAAATTTTTATTCAAAATTACACCAGAAAATAATAGAACTGGAATTCGAAAGCAAATGTATGATTGGAGATTTCAATGCTATTTTAAAGGCCGGGCTGGATTATAATATGACAAAAAATAAGACCCTAAGGAGAACACTTCCAAAATCTTTTCATAATATGGTGGACGAATTAAATATACTAGATGTTTGGAGAGAAAAATATCCAGAAAAGAAGCAATATACATTCTATTCTAACAGACACCTGTCCTGGTTGAGAATAGATATGATATGGACATCAATAGACTTATTTACAAGTACACAAAATATAAACATAGAAACAAGCACATGGGCGGACCACAACCCAGTCACAATTACATGGAAAGGACAAAAAAAGAGAACAAGATGGACATTAAATCAAACTGTATTGAATGAAAAAGACTTCCAGCAATATATGGAAAAAGAAATGACTTTCTTCTTTAAGGAAAACAAAACAGAAGATACCTCACTTCAAAATGTCTGGGATATGGTGAAAGCGTACATGAGAGGACTTGCTGTATCTTATATGGGGAACAAGAATAAAGAGAAAAGACTAATTAGGGAAAAACTGGAGGAAGAATATAAGACTCTTGAGAAAGAATTACAGAAAGATACACAAAACAAAAAGATAAAAAAAAATAATGGAGTTGAACAAGCATAAAATGAACTTAATAGAAAATGAAGAGAAGAGAATGAAAGAGAAGAGATGGATTAAACAACTGGAAGATGCTGAGGGGACTTTACAACACTGGAATGAAGAAAAGAAAAAAATAGCTTGGGAATATTATGAGAATTTATATAAGCAACAAGTAGTTTCAGATGATAGGATAAAGCAATTCTTGGAAAAAACAGAGATACCTAAAGTATCAGAGAAATTTAAAAAGCTACTAGAAGAGAAAATAACAATGATGGAATTAACAGAAGCAATTAAAAAACAAAAGAATGGCCTGATGGGTGATGGGTTTGGGTTTTATTGTCATTTTAATTTATTTTAATCTACTGTTTTAAGCTTGGGCATCTTGTTTAATTCTTTTTAATTTTTGTATTCTTGTATTTTTTATATGTTTGCCCTGTTCACCGCACTGAGTCCTTCAGGAGAAGGGCGGTATACAAATAAAATTATTATTATTATTATTATTATTATTATTATTATTATTATTATTATTATTATTATTATTATTATTATTATTATTATTATTATTATTATTATTATTATTATTAAAACACCAGGACCAGATGAGTTACCAGCGGAACTATATAGAACATTGCAGGAACTGTTAGGCAATATAATAATGGAACTCTATAATGAACTCCTCTCTGAAGCTAAGATACCAGATTCGTGGTTGGAAGCACTTATTACCCTGATACCAAAGGAAGAAACGGAAACACAGAAAATAAAGAACTATAGACCGATTTCCTTGCTGAATGTGGACTATAAAATATTCGCATCAATCATGGCTTAAAGGTTTAAAAAGTTCCTAAATGAATTTATACATATGGATCAAAATGGGTTCCTGCCCAAAAGACAGATTACAGACAATATGCAAATTATATTAAACACATTAGAATATTATGAAACACATCCCGAAAAAAAGATGGCTTTGATGTTTTTGGATGTGCAGAAAGCATTCGACAATGTGAATTGGCAATTCATGATAAGACAACTACAGAATATGGATTTTGGGGAGAAATTTATAAATGTAATTAAAGCAATTTACAATAAGCAAATAGCCAAAATAATAATTAATGGAGATATGACTGAAAAGTTTAACATTATGAAGGGAACAAGTCAGGGATTCCCTTTATCCCCATTATTGTTTGTATTGACACTAGAGATACTAAATAGAACTATAAGACAGAATAATGATATAAAAGATATAAAAGTTAAGAAAGAAGAATATAATCTACAAGCTTTCACAGATGATTTAGTATTTACCTTGGAGGAGCCACTAGAGACAAGACCTGTATTAATAGAACAAATAGAAAAATATGGTGAGGTAGCAGGCAAAAGGCAAAACAATATGACGATGGAAGATGACCCTCTCAGGTTGGAAGGCATCCATTATGCTACTGGGGAAGAGCAGAGGGCTAGTACTAGTACTGCCAGAAAGAATGAAGCAACTGGGCCAAAGCCAAAAGGATGCTCAGCTGTGGATGTGTCTGGTGGTAAAAGGAAAGTCCGATGCTGTAAAGATTTTTTCTCCATAGGAACCTGGAATATAAGATCCATGAATCAAGGAAAGCTGGACGTGGTCAAACAAAAGGTGACAAGACTGAACATCGACATCTTAGGTATCAGCAAACTAAGATGGACAGGAATGAGTGAATTTAATTCAGATGACCATCAGGTATACTTGTTCTGAACCAGCCCTCTTCTCGCACCCCTAATCAAAAGAAGAGTCTGGAAAGCGTCCAAGGCTAAAAGGCTTCTGCCAAGATTTAATTACGCAGTTAACAAAAACACAAGAGCTTGTCTTCTCAAGCGGAAAAAGTTGCTTTCAGCAACCAGCCCCTCCCCAAGCACTTCTTTTATAGAGAGCTCAGGGCGTGGTCTCCCTGTGCCTCCTCCCGAGGAGTCCCATAGTCTTTCTTTGTTTGTCCCTGCTCGTCTGCCTCCTGCGTCGGGCGTCCTTGAACAGGGCCAGCTGTGGGTCATCATCCTCCGCACTCTCGGGCTCACACAGCTGAGAAGAGGTCCCCGGCTGAGGGCTCTGCAAAGCCTCCAAATCATCATCATCAGCCGGTTCGTTTCCCTCCTCCCCCACATCTGAGTCCTCCGATACATCGGAGCCGGCTGTCGGACCCACAGGCTGGCCCTGAGTCACAACAATACTACTGCGGGCAAGAATTCCTCAGAAGAAATGGAGTAGCCTTCATAGTTAATAAAAGAATAGGAAAAGCAATACTGAGATACAATCCTCAAAATGACAGAATGATCTCAGTTCAAATCCAAGGCAAACCATTCACAATAGTCCAAGTCTATGCCCCAACTACCAGTGCTGAAGAGGATGAAACTGACTGGTTCTATGAAGCCCTACAGCACCTTATAGAACTAACACCAAAAAATGATGTCCTTATCATCATGGGGGATTGGAATGCTAAAGTAGGAAGCCAAAAGATAACCGGAATAACAGGCAAGTTTGGCCTTGGAGTACAAAATGAAGCAGGACACAGGCTGATAGAATTTTGACAAGAGAATACACTGGTCATAGCAAACACTCTTTTCCAACAACCCAAGAGACGGCTCTACACATGGACATCACCAGACGGTCAACACAGAAATCAGATTGACTATACGCTCTGCAGCCAAAGATGGAGAAGCTCTATACAGTCAGTAAAAACAAGACCAGGAGCTGACTGTGGCTCAGACTATGAGCTTCTCATTGCAAAGTTTAGACTTAAACTGAAGAAAGTAGGGAAAAGCACTAGGCCACTCAGGTATGAATTAAATCATATCCCTGTTGAATGTATGGTAGAGGTGACAAATAGATTTAAGGAATTAGATCTGAGAGACGGAATGCCTGAAGAACTATGGACAGAGGTTCGCAACATTGTACAACAGGTAGCAACCTAAACCATCCCAAAGAAAAAGAAATGCAAGAAAGCAAAATGGCTGTCTGATGAAGCTTTGCAAATAGCTGAGGAAAGGAGGGAAGCAAAAGGCAAGGGAGAAAAAGAAAGATATACCCAACTGAATGCAGAATTCCAGAGAATAGCTAGAAGAGATAAGAATGCCTTCTTAAATGAACAGTGCAAAGAAATAGAAGAAAACAATAGAATAGGGAGGACCAGAGATCTTTTCAAAAAAATTGGAGAGATGAAGGGAACGTTTAATGCCAAAATGGGCATGATAAATGACCAAAATGGCAGGGACCTAACAGAGGCAGAAGAGATTAAGAAGAGGTGGCAAAATTACACAGAAGAACTATACAAGAATGAGCTTAACGTCCCTGACAATCACAATGAGGTGGTAAGTGACCTCGAGCCAGACATCTTAGAATGTGAAGTGAAGTGTGCCTTAGAAAAGCTGAGCAACAACAAAGCTAGTGGAGGTGACAGTATTCCAGCTGAGCTATTCAAAATCTTAAAAGACGATGCAGTAAAAGCGCTACACTCAATTTGCCAGCATATTTGGAAAACTCAACAGTGGCCACAGGATTGGAAAAGATTGGTTTACATTCCAATTCCAAAGAAAGGCAGTGCCAAAGAATGTTCAAACTATCGCACCATTGCGCTCATTTCACATGCTAGTAAAGTTATGCTTAATATCCTACAAGCTAGACTCCAGCAGTATGTGGATCGAGAACTACCAGAAGTACAGGCAGGATTTCGAAGAGGCAGAGGAACTAGAGATCAAATTGCCAACATACGCTGGATCATGGTTAAAGCTAGAGAGTTCCAGAAAAACATCTACTTCTGCTTCATTGACTATGCTAAAGCCTTTGATTATGTGGATCATAACAAACTGTGGCAAGTTCTTAAAGAGATGGGCATACCAGACCATCTTATTTGTCTCTTGAGAAACCTATATGTGGGCCAAGAAGCAACAGAGAGAACTGGACATGGAAGCACTTATTGGTTCAAAATTGGGAAAGGAGTCCGGCAAGGCTGTATACTGTCGCCTTGCCTATTTAACTGATATGCAGCGCACATCATGAGAAAGGCAGGGCTAGATGAATCAAAAGTTGGAATAAAGATTGCCAGAAGAAATATCAACAACCTAAGATGTGCAGATGATGCCACTTTAATGGCAGAAAGTGAAGAACAACTAAAGAGCCTCTTGTTGCGGGTGAAGAAGGAGAGTGCAAAACCTGGGTTGAAACTTAACATTAAGAAAACCAAGATCATGGCATCCGGCACTCTCAGTTCCTGGCAAATAGATGGGGAAGAAATGGAGGTAGTGACAGATTTGATTTTCCTGGGCTCCAAGATCACTGCAGATGGGGACTGTAGACAAGAAATTAAAAGACCCTTGCTCCTTGGGAGGAAAGCCATGACAAATCTAGACAGCACACTAAAAAGCAGAGATATCACCCCGTCAACAAAAGTGCGTATAGTCAAGGCTATGGTCTTCCCAGTTGCAATGTATGGCAGTGAAAGTTGGACCATAAAAAAGGGTGAGTGCCAACAAATTGAGGCCTTTGAACTGTGGTGCTGGAGAAGACTCCTGTGAGTCCCTTGGACTGCAAGGCGATCAAACTGGTCAGTCCTAGAGATCAACCCTGACTGCTCTTTAGAAGACCAGATCCTGAAGTTGAAACTCAAATACTTTGGCCACCTAATGAGAAGGAAGGACTCACTGGAGAAGAGCCTAATGCTTGGAAATATTGAGGGCAATAGAAGAAGGGGATGACAGAGAATGAGGTGGCTGGATGGAGTCACTGAAGCAGTAGGCGTGAGCTTAAATGGACTCCAGAAGATGGTAGAGGACAGGAAGGCCTAGAGGAACGTTGTCCATAGGGTCGCGATGGGTCGGACACGACTTTGCAGCTAACAACAACAACAAGCAGGTTTGAAGATTAATAAAGATAAAACAAAAATGTTAGTGAAAAATATTACTGAAAAAAAAAGAATTGATGGGAAAGTTAGAGATACAGATTGTAAAGCAGGTAAAATATGTGGGGATTCACCTGACCGCAAGATGTACAACAATTAAAGAAGATAATTATTGCAAATTGAAAAGACAAATCGAAGTAGATTTGGATAAATGGAAAAAGGTACAACTATCATTAATGGGTAGGATTGGAATAATCAAAATGAATATATTACCACGATTATTGTTTTTGTTTTCAGCAATACCAATAAGATTGGAAAAGAAATATTTTGAGGGGCTAAATAAAATAATTTTGAAATATATTTGTCAGGGGGAAAAGGCAAGGATTAATTTAAAAATGTTACAGGATGCAAGACTCAAAGTTGGGTTTAGCTTACTTATTTGGGAATTATATTACCAGGCTGCAGTAATGTCATGGATGAGAGAATGGATTTTACTGAGGAATACTAGATTATTGACATTAGAGGGACATGATTTACAGTTGGAATGGCATGCGTTCATATGGTATGGTAAAAATAGAATACACAGTTATTTCCAGAGATATCATATCAGGAATTCTTTATTGATGGTTTGGGGAAAAATAAAGAGAAAGCATTACTTGAGGATTCCAGATTGGCTCTCAATGATGGAAATGTTAATACACCCCAATATGTTTAAGATGGGAAACATTATAAGATATAAAGACCTGCTAACAGACACGGGGAAGCTGAAAACCAAACAACAATTAGAGGAACAAGGAATAAAGATGGATTGGTACATGAGAACGCAAATACAATCTAGAGATGAAAAAGATGCTAAAATAGATGTTTTTAATTTGGGGAGAACAGAGTTAGATGAAATACTTATGGGAACTGAAGAAAAATGGATTAAAAAATGTATAGCTACTTATTATATAGGGAATTAGAGGAGGAGCAAGTTAAGGAGTCAATGATAAAATGGTCAAGAAATTTTGGATATATGATTGAATTAGATAGATGGCAGCAATTGTGGGAAAGAAACTATAAACTGACAATGGCGACAGCGTATAAAGAAAATACAGATGGCATATGTCTCCAGAAAGACTAGATAAAATGTTTAAGGACAGATCTATGAAATGTTGGAAATGCCATCAAATACCAGGCTCTTTCTATCGTATGTGGTGGATGTGTGCAGAAGCTAAAACCTATTGGAACATAATCAAATCATGGATAGAAAAGATGATACAACAATGTATAGAATTAAGACCAAAAATATTCCTGTTGGGTGTTTTACCAGAGAAATATAGCAAAGAGAACACATATTTGATTATTCATATAACCACAGCAGCTAGGATTGTGTTTGCACAAAACTGGAAGGCACTGAAAGCTCCTCCAGAAGAAGAGGTGATCAGGAAAATAATGGAATGTGCAGAAATGAATAGATTAACAATGATAATTAAAGATAAGACAGAGTCAGAGTACTGTATTATGAAATTTGGGGAAAATTTTATGTCAATCATGACATTGTAGATAATCAGTTTGTGAGATTTTGCTACAGCCACTGATAAGGTGATCCATTGTTTCAACTAAGCCAAGAAGCTGAAGAAACAGTGGACCACCTAGTAAGCTATTGTAAGAAGATTGCACAGACTGATTGCATGCAGCGGCAATACAAAGAAGCAACAATGCTGCATTGGAAGATCTGCAAGAAATATCATTTGCCTGGAAGCAAGAATTGGTGAGACCATAAAATAGAGAAAGTAATAGAAAATGAAGAAGTTAATTTGCTCTGGGACTTTAGAATTTAAACAGACAGGCACCTGCCCCCATAACACCCTGAACTTAACAATTGTCAATAAGAAAGACAAAAAAGTCTGGATAGTGGATGCAGCAGTGCCTGGAGACATCAGAATAGAAGAGAAAGACCTGGAGAAGATAACAAAATACAAATACTTGCAAATAGAAATAGAATGGCTGTGGCAAAGGCAAGCAAGGGTAGTACCAATAGTAATAGGTGCCTTGGGCACAATCCCAAAACAACTGGAGCATCACTTGGATACCATTGGCATTGACAAATTCGCCATCAGTCAATTGCAAAAGGCAGCCTTATTGGGAACAACTTCCATCCTGCAATGATATCCATAACACAATCAAACATCCAGATGTGCCTATCCCAGGTCCTTGGTAAGGACTTGATAGGTAGACAAAAATATCAAATCCAGTCTGGATGACTGTGTGATGATCAATAACAATTCTGTCTCTTCTAGTCTGCCATCACAAACAATGTCCACTATCCAGACATCATTAATAATTAATTAATTATACATTTATTGACCACTTGACTGCAGTGGATTTTGATGAAAGAGGTTACTTGTTGGACAGTCTTTAAAGGAGATGCAAAGTCCAAGCAACTCTATTGTGCTATTATTAATCTCATGTTCTTACATGGAGTTGTTAAAATAAACACCATTAACACCATGATTAATACCAGACAAGAAATCAAGAAGTAAACAATACCCCAATCAAGGAATTATCACTCAGGCAAACAATGAAACAGTAAACAACAGCCTAATCAAAGAACTACCAAGAAGAAAGCAAAATTCCCACCAACACTGAGAGGGCAAACCATTGTATATAAACAAAGCACTGACGATGTTACCTTGTTGGGTAATGAAATATTTACAAGCAAACAACCAAGTTGAGAGAGCACCAAGGACTCCACAACTCAACCCTGAGCTATAAATATTCTTTTCACTGGAATCTGTTATATCTCCTTTTTTGTGACTTTGCCCCATTCAGTCTCACTCTCAGCAACATTCTGTACCCGTGGCTGCTATGCTCAAGCTGATTCATTGGTCAGCTTTGCTACAGTGGCACACTAAGGAATTCCAAAAAAATATTTTATTTCTTTTTCGGACCACCTTTCTTCAATATGCTGGTATTCTTCTCCCTTTTCTCTTTTTGTAGAGTTACCATTCTAGTCTTTAGCACTATGGATAGAAGAAGTAACTGGATTTAGAAACTGTACAAAGAGCTGGAATAATGCATATGAATACAGTTATTATACATTGTGGGTAAGTTTATATCAGAATGCATATTTTAATATATGAACGTTGTCTGCCCCTCTGACTCATGTGTGCAAGTAATGGCCAGTTGAAGAAGGATCTCTGGGAGAGGCAACATGAAGGACATGGATGATTGATGCTTTTGGGAAGGTCTTTACAACTGAACTTCAGGCTGAGACAAAAACAGAATTGTTTGGCCCCCAAGAGTGGCGCCTGCTTCAGAATTCCTTCCTTTGGCAGCCAAGAAGCATGCATCACTGTTCATGAATTCACTTGACACTAAATAAAGAAGTTCAGACTGACAATTTCTTCTCTTTCCTTGTCAGGTCTCTTCTCAAATTATCTATTACTGTTTGATTCACTTTGACATTTTCTTGTATACAAACCTGGAGGAGAGGGTGTTCTAATCATAGCCTCCTGCAGCCAAATGACCATCTCTTCATGCCCAGCTTTTATTATTATTATTATTAAAGAATCCTCAATTGGTGCTGATTATTTCTCAGGAATACTTTACAAGTCAGTCTTGCATTTATTCTTCACTTTGGTATGTTCTCAATGGCCCTTTATTAGCTTGCTTGCTTTTTCCCATAGACGGAGTACAAAAAGTTGAGTTCAAAATAGTTTCTTTGTGTTTGTTTCAGGATTGTTGGGAAATCCATTATAGTGACTAATATTAGCATCTAATTATAAAAATATGGTAGTGCTGATGAGCTTTGTTCAATTACTAAAAGAATGGTACAGATAACATTTGACTTTCTCATATTCCTTGTAAGCAATTCAAAAATCCCTCAATTGTACAAGTACTAAATATATGAATTCCTCAAGTATTACAAGCCCAACACCATATTTCTGAAAAAGGAGGTTTATTTATCAGATGATTTCCTGCAAAATATACAAATGATATCCCAGTGCCAATGCATAAGCCAGGATAATTAACTAAGATGATTTCCAACATTGTAGTTTCTTGTTCTCCTTTTTTAATTTAAAGAATGAAAAAAGAGAAATAGATAGCAAACTTAACTGTATCACTGCGGTCTCTTATTTTGTTTTCTTATTACTAGATATGAAAAACATTTACATTCAGCTTCCAATTGCACAACATCCCAAAGCAGTTTATAATATTCTTAAATGCTTTGGTGTTCTCTGATTGAAATTGGTCTCTGCTTTACAAACAAACAAACTAACAAACTACACTAAGCCTAGCATTTGGCAGCACATGGCCAAATTTGTCTCAGATCAGAAGCCAATAAAGTTAGATGTAATTGAAATATTTAATGAAAAATATGAAGAAAAAAAGAAAAGCTAACAGAGTTTACTTGGTTGAGATTCCATGAGGAAATCCTGGAGTTGTAGGCTGAAATGAGACACTTAAAAAAATACACTATAATGAAAAAATTACTAGTGTCCTATATTGTGCCAAAAATTCCATGCGGTCATGATGAATAAACTGGATTTGTAGGAAGCTTTACATGAGAAGCAGAAATCTAAAACAGCATCATAACAACTGGACTAGAATAATATTCCAGAATAAACTCTCTTATTTTTACTTAGAAATGGAGTAGAAAAAAGCTGGAGCATATAGGGGTGTTCAAAGAATGTGGTTAAAATAAAGTATGATGATGCATCAATGCTCTGCCAATTATTTATGTGAGATACACATAAAGAATAGGTTGAGTTTCAATCATGCCATAAAACTTATGAAATTTATTGCCATAAGACATGGTCATTATCTTGGATGACTTGAAAAAGGGGCTGGATACTTTCAGGGCAGATAGGTCTAACAAAAATTATTAGACTTAAGACTCAAGTTGGCACCTTGGAATAATATATAGAGAGGGCCACATCTGGATGTCTTGCTTTGAAGCCTACAGACGATCATTTGATTGGTCATTGTGAGAAACAAAATCCTGGGCTAAGGTAATAATAAAGGAGAATATCTGTAAGGGGTTGAAATGAGGGTCCTTGGTTCTCTCTGAGCATGGTTGTTTTCTTGCAGATGTTTCTTTATCCAAATTAGATAACATTGCAGACATTTTATTACCCAAACTAGGTAACATCATCAGCTAGCACTGATGATCTTACCTTGAGTAATGAAACTTCTGCAAGAAAACAACCATGCTCCGAGAGCACCTTGATCCAATAGCCCAATATTTCTCAATCTTGGCAAATTTAAGATGCTGGGTAGAGAATTCTGGGAAATGAAGTCTACACATTTAAAAAGTTGCCAAGGTTGAGAAACTCTTTAGTAGCCTATTCTTATGCCTTTCTTTAGTGCATCAGTTTGAAAATAGGACATTTTTAAAAAATGAAAGTAGAAAAACTAGTATGATAATGAACAGAATATTTTTTTCCTGTGATATATATCATTTCTCCAACCTGCTGTAAAAGCAACCTGTGCTCTGATATGAGAAAAGCATTCCTTTTTTTCTGTAAATGTCATCCAACTCATAAAATTAGCTTTTATCCAAATAAGGCAATAGTAGGAGCAGTCATGTAAAGAAATAGAGTAATACCCACATGCATGCACACGGCACCTCTTTCTGTTAGCAAAGGAAAATTTTATATAGCTTGTACATCAGTCAAGATAAATGACTGGAAAATAATCACAGGTAGGCACTAAGCAGACAGATCTGATGAGCAATTGTATGCTTTCTTGATGTGTTGGTGTATATATTTAGAGTGCATTAGCATGTTCCATGTCTCACCTACTGTCCCTTGATAATTTGAAGAATGATGAGTACACTTCTGATGCTTCTGTGGATGGATCCATTATGCTCTTTCATTATTATAAGTAATTTCCATATTGACCAGATAAATCCCACCCTCAACCCTTTTGTAATGTAGCATACAAGGGAACCTCACAATTTGCCCCATAGGTTGAATTGTCCTCCCCAAACTATTTTAAAATTAGGACGATTCAAAGAGGAGGATGAAAAGAACATCACGATGTTGGAATTTTGTAGGATTTCTTTGTTATGTGCTGTGCTTTGGAGCTAGATAGATTCCATGTTTTGTCCTTCAGATTTTCAGTTATGACTCCCATAATCTCTTGTTATTGACAGTCTTGGCTGAGATTAATAGGAATTGAAGTATGAAATATATGGAGGGCACCAGTTTTCCTGTCCTTTATAACTTCTTTAGCTGTATAATTCAGGTGGCTCCAGCACCTAATCCAGAAATACAATAATAAGGATGTCTATTCTAAAGATAGTAGAGAGCCAGTTTGGTGTAGGGGTAAAGACATTATGGTTGAAACTCATGAGTTCTAGCCTCAGCCTAGGCATCAAGGCAGCTGGATGACCTTGGGTCAGGCCATCTCTATCAATCCTAGGAAGAAGGTAATGGAAAATCAGTTCTGAAATCTTGCCCCCCTGCCCCCCTGCAAGGACTAGTCCTCAGGAGTCAAGCTAGCATGACACTCTTAGTTTTATCCCAGTTATATCTGAGGTAGGCAGGTTCAGTGTTAGGGAAACTACACTAGAGTTCTTTGTCCAGAAGAATTTGGTGCTAGGAATTGTTAAGATACTGCATAGGACCCACATATTCCCAGATAGAGGACCCAAAATTGGAGCTTTGCTATTGCTATTGAGGAAGATGAATACCATCTAAATAAGAAGTGATATTTTTTTACATTTTTTATATGCATACATACATACAATTTAAACATAGAGATTGTGTTTGCACTAGAAGCTAAAGCTTGTTTCATAGACCTTAGAGAGTTCAGGGTGTTATGCAAAGCAGAAATACACAGTGAGTAAACTACAGTTATAGGGACACAGTGGCTCAGTGGGTTAGGACGCTGAGCTTGTCGATCAGAAGGTCGGCAGTTTGGCGGGTCGAATCCCGAGTGCCGCTTAACAGAGTGAGCGCCTGTTACTTGTCCCAGCTTCTGCCAACCTAGCAGTTCAAAAGCACATAAAAATACAAGTAGAAAAATAGGGACCACTACGGTGGGAAGGTAACAGCGTTCCATGTGCCTTTGTGTCTAGTCATGCCGGCCACATGACCACAGAGACGTCCTCGGACAAGCGCTGGCTCTTTGGCTTTGAAACGGAGATGAGCACCGGCCCCTAGAGTCGGAAACGACTAGCATGCATGTGCGGGGGAACCTTTACCTTTACCTAAACTACAGTTAAATGAACCATAAACAAGAATATTGTGTGTTCACAGCTGATGTATAATCAGTGGGGAATTTCACAGATACTTAACTGTAAATAACTTGCATGCATGGAGTTTATTTTGCTTCAGAAGTTTATTAACTGTAGTATACTTTAGCCTGTTATGCATGTTAAAGCCACAAATGAGATTGTCTTATTGCTGTAATTATTGTTGGACTTTGGAGAACTTTTGTTGAAGCCAATGCTGCATAAAGTAGATTTGACCAAAATCTACTCAAAGGAAAACAGTATATGTTGCAATAAAGAATAAAGTGATAAATCTTTGATCAACTTTAAAACAAAATTAAAGTATGCATTGTGTGGCATATCCACACTCCAGGACTGATATCATGATGAATATCATAAGTAAAGGCTCTCATTAAAGGGAACATATTTACATTGATCATGAGATATGGTATTGATGTAACCAAATCTCACTCTAGACATTGAATTATGTTTTTGTGATCTGCAAAGTTTTTATATTTATGTATTTATGTCTTTTAGTTGTATTAATTATAAACCACTTATGTGAAGAGAAGAAGATATAGTAATAATAAATGATATAAATGCTTGTCTAGTGTGCTCAGTCATGGCTTAAATCCACCATAGAAGGACTAGGGGTGACATGATAGCAGTGTTCCAAAATCTCAGGGGCTGCCACAAAGAAGAGGGAGTCGAGCTATTCTCCAAAGCTCCTGAAGGCAGGACAAGAAGCAATGGATGGAAACTAATAAAAGAGAAAAGCAACCTAGAACTAAAGGGAAAGATCCTGACAGAATAATTAATCACTGGAACAACCTGCCTCCAGAAGTTGTGAATAGCTCCAACACTGGAAATTTTTAAGAAGAGAGTGTACAACCATTTGTCTGAAATGGCATAGGATTCCCTGCCTGAGCAGAGAGTTGGACTAGAAGACCTCCACGGTCCCTTCCAACTCTATTGTTATTGTTATCATTATCATTACTACTATTATTATTAATAATAATCTTCCTTAGCATTCTGCCTGAGGAGCATATAGAGGGATGAGGAAGGGGTATCAAAAAAAGTCAAGATGGTTTCTTCAGCCAACAATCAGGATGCAATGCATGCTGGGAATTGTAGTGCTAATATATTGGCAGGACATCAGGTTGGACAAAGCTGCTATAGAATATATTTAGGAGGGGGACCAATTAATCTCAAATGAGATTGTCTGATCTTCACTTTAGAAAATCATCTTTATCACAGCATCAGGTTGTGATTTTACAAATTTCAAAATGTTATTTTTTTTTAAAAAAAAGCTTGTGATGGAAGATAGCCTCTCCATCATTTCCTTCATTAACATTATATTGGTTTTACAGTTTGTGCTCTGGTTTCCAGCTGCTGCTTATAGAGATATTGTCTTTGCTACATTTCCCTAGGGAGAAATTAACAAAATATTACTGATTTACTAAAAGTAACCAATTAGGGGAAGATAACACAAATAGGCAAAAGTCCAAGAATTGTGCTTATTGGTTTTTTTTCTACCATGTTCATCTTTCACACCAATGTGAATAGGTTCAAAGGGATGTTTTTTTCACGAGGGATCACTACTCTTTGGAATATTGAGACCAACAGAGAGTGTCAATTTGGTTTCCCTTCAGAAAATGACAGTCATCTACAGCCACCTTTCATAATTTCAGAGCCAACTGGTTTATCCACAAAAGTGAACACACATCTAATTCAGAATATTTATTGCTGTACGTTTATTGCGCTGCATAAAGGGGCACTGACTAACCATTTATGATTATTAGGGCTGTTAACTGATTAAAGTATTTTTCATAATATGATAAATTAGCATTTAGAGAGCATTTTTCCAAGACAAATTAGCATTCCTCAAATATCCTTCCAAGACTTCAGAGAACTGCATAAAGAAGTTTTTTTAAAAAACCATTTAGCCTCTGTGTCTTATGATTGCCAAGAATGGAGGCATTTGGTTCTGGAGCCCCTGATTCTATGCCTTCTTCAACACCTTGATTAGCCCTACCCTACTATTATTCATCCATTGGTGGAGAAACTCTTATACTCCTTCAAGGTCCAATTCATATGAACCTTAAAAGAGTTTAATAGTCTTCCTATTTCTCATCCAATGGGTGGAACCTTGGGGCAATTCCAACAGAGATGCAACTCAATGAGAACCTTTTCCTCTCCCCTAAACTGTTTAAAGCAACACACAAGAGTAATGCCTACATGCAGCTATGATATTGGATAAATCCTTGTTATGTTTCCATAAGATCCATGTTTTTTTCTTCTTCTTCTCATCTCTTTTTTATTGCCAATAAGATTAAACATTCTGAAATTATATTATTCTGCCAGTGCTATACTTTGCTTCAGTTAATTAGTTTAGATTGGTTCAAAATGCATTAAAAAGATTAATTTTGGTGTGGTGATACACAGCCAAGCTGCATATCTGACTTATGAGCTAAGCAAGATGATTTTTAAGTGACGTCAATCCTGATTGTCCAGCCTTTTTTTGAGTCATGCAGGTTGCTAAACAAACCCATCTTTTCTCACTGATTTTCAATCAATCAGAATAAAGCCGGAAGGGACCTTGGAGAACTTCTAATCCAGACATGTGAAACTCACGACATCATGTGATGTCACGCTACATATCGGAGCTTTTTCTCCATTACCAGTAATGGGGTGGGCATGGTTTCCTGGTGATGCATTTGGCCTGTGGGCCGGCAGTTTGACACCCCCATTCTAATCCAACTCACTGCACAAGCAGGAGACCCTATTCCAATCCAGATAAATGGCTGATGAGCCTAGTCTTCCGGATGGCAAGGCGTCGCCGGAGGCAGCCATTCTTCGGCTGTCAGCCTCGCGGCTCCGTAGAGCTGCCGAAAACAGCGCCGATCAGCTGTTTCGGTGGCTCAGAAGCCCCCACCTCGGGAGAAGAGAAGGGGGTGAGCGCCCAGGTAGGGGTAGAGCTCTCCGGGGCCGTCAGAACTCAGAGTTTTGGCGGCTGAAGGATTGAGCCCCCCCGAAGCCTGGGCATGCTCCGGACTGCGAGGCGCCTCTGCTCCGGGGTTTTTGGAGCAGAACAGGGCATTCGCAACCATCCCTGCTAGCAAGGAAGAGCTATTGAGAACGAGGACGCAGGCAGAGCGATGCAGGAGATTTTGGTGAAGATGGTGTTTTGATCTTTAACTCAATGGACTTTGCTGAGTTCGTAAGTGAAAGTTCGTAGCTAACAATAGTGGGTGAAAATGGTGGCTATATCTTCTAAAGTTCCTGCTTTGGTGCAGCAGTCTTCGCTGAAAACTTTATTGTCCCCTACATCCATATCTGCATCAGCTTTTACAGTAAAAGATTTGCAGAATCTGCTGCAAGAGACTATGGAAAAGCAAATGCAACAATTCGTTGAGATAATGGAGAAAAAGTTAGAGGAGAAGTTTACAGAGAAATTAACAGAAATGAGAGCAGACATCGCATCTGCAATGCAAAGCGTGGTTAAATGCATTGAGAATTTGGAGGAAAGAGTGGAAGATCTTGCTCAAAATGATATTAGACTGGAAGCCAAAATGACAGAAACTGAGAATGTGGTAGAGAAAATTGATTATGATTTGATTTCGACACAGTATTATCAGATGGAGTTTGCATTAAGGATTAGAGGCCTAAAAGAAAATCCTAAGGAAAATTTGAAGAAAATGGTTTCTGAGGCTTTGGAAGGGGTGTTGGGGCGACCAGCAGATGAAATAATGGAAGATATAGACAAAATCTTCCGTGTTAATTCGTGGATTGCAAGACAAAGGAAATTACCCAGAGATGTGGTGGTTTATTTTACAAAGGGAATGATTAGAAATGAAGTTATCCAGGCCTCCTATAATATTGATTTTGTAATTGCTGAGCAAAAAGTTCTGATTTTAAAAGAGATCCCTGCAAGAATTTTAAGAAAAAGGAAGGAATTTGCTTTTTTGACACAAGAATTGAGACGACGTGATATCAAGTTTAGATGGCAGATACCAGTGGGTATGGTGGTGACCTATGAAGGTACGAGGCACTGTCTTACTATGGTGATTCAGGCACGTGACTTCTACAGTAATGTTTTAAAAGCAGTCCCCACACCACTTTTGGAATCTACAAAGAAAAAAGGTGAGAGAGAGTCTCAACGTTCCAGAGAGAATCTACAAGATGCTGAAGGGTTAATGCAGACAGATGTGAAAGCTACAGGAGTGGGTCAAATTTCAGTACCACGGGAGAAGGCTAGAAATTGGAAGAGGCGTGCTGCTTCTGGACGAATGAATCAAGCCTGATGAATGATCTCTGGCAGGCTCGGGACAGGGGTCATTCCTCTGTCCTGGTCCTATTAGACCTCTCTGCGGCTTTTGATACCATCGACCATGGTATCTTACTTTGGCGTCTCAGGAGATTGGGAGTGGGAGGCACTGTTCTTCAGTGGTTCTCCTCCTACCTTCTGGAACGTTCACAGTGGGTGTTGGCGGGTGACCAGAGATCGACCCCGAGGCCTCTCATTTATGGAGTTCCTCAGGGGTCGGTCCTCTCACCTCTCCTGTTTAACATCTATATGAAGCCGCTAGGTGAGATCATCCGTGGTTTTGGAGTGGGCTATCATCAGTATGCTGATGACACCCAGCTTTTCATCTTGACCCCAAACCACATCAGTGATGCCCTTGACGTGATGTCCTGTTGCCTGGAAGCGGTCCGGGAATGGATGGGGAGGAACAGGCTTCAACTCAACCCGGACAAGACTGAATGGCTGTACATACCGGCATGTCAGGATATTCAGAGTATTCCATCCCTTAATATTGGGGGCGAGTTACTGCCCCCCGTAGATAGGGCTTGCAACCTGGGTGTCCTCCTAGATTCACAGCTCTCCTTAGAAGATCACATAGGAGCTGTGTCTAGGGGGGCTTTCACTCAGGTTCGTCTGGTGCGCCAGCTACGACCCTATCTGGACCTGGATGCCTTACATACAGTCACCCATACACTTGTGACCTCTCGTCTTGACTACTGCAACGCTCTTTACATGGGGCTGCCCTTGAGAATCACTCGGAAGCTTCAGCTGGTACAGAGTGCAGCTGCACGGACGCTTTTGGGGGCTCCCCGATACTCCCATATTACACCTCTGCTTCGTGAGCTGCACTGGCTTCCAGTTGCCTTCCGGGTGAAATTCAAGGTGCTAGTGATGACATACAAAGCCCTACATGGCATGGGTCCGGAATACCTACGGGAGCACCTACTGCCAGCGTCAACACCCCTCCGTCCTGTGCGCTCCCACAGAGAGGGCCTCCTCAGGGTGCCACCGGTCAGAGAATGCCGGCTGGTGACCCCCAGGGGGAGAGCATTCTCGGTGGGTGCGCCAATCCTCTGGAACCGCTTACCAGCCGAAATCCGGATGGCCCCCGACCTTCGCACCTTTCGGCGAGATTTAAAAACCTATCTATTCCAGCAAGCCGGCCTGGCCTGATAGATTTGGGGTTTTATTTGTAGATCTGGGGTTTTATTTGTTTTATTGTTGGTTTATTGTATACTTACTTTGCTCTGTACACCGCCCTGAGTCCTCCAGGAGAAGGGCGGTATATAAAACGAATAAATAAATAAATAATAAATAAATAAATAACTGCAGGAGATAATAATGTAATAAGGATTATGGGAATTGGAATTTTTAGGACTAAATATTTGGGGATATATTTTTCACCCTTATAAAATAATTATGTAATATTTTATGTTGCTTTAGTTTTAAGATGATTATGAAAATTTAATTGGGAAGATTTGTAGTAGTGTTTACTGATATTCTGTAGGTTAAGATTTGTTATTTGGATGATATGTATAGTTACGGTGTGCTAAGAAGGTGGATATTGTGTGTTAGGTATGTATTTTGTGATATGCTTAGGTGTAATTCTGGGAAAAATTATAGATGAAGTTAACTTGTAATTTTTCTTTTTTTTCTTTTTTATGGGTAATAAGGAAACAGGTAATAGAAAATATAAGAATGATGTGATTATATAAAAAAATTTAAGTTTGGAAGGTAATGTATGGTATTTTAAGTTGTATAATACATTAGGAAAAGGGAAGGTTGTATAAATCTGGTCTTAGTATGAATCTAAAGCCTAGTTGGATAGAAGAATAGTTTTATAAAATTGATATAAATTGTGTTATTTGTGATTGAAGCTAATTTGTAATATTTTTATGGGTAATACTGGAGTAGGTAATAGAAAATATAAGAACGATGTGATTATATAAAAAAATTTAAGTTTGGAAAGCAATCTATGGTATTTTAAGTTGTATAATATATTAGGATAATATGAATTTAAAGCCCAGTTGGAAAGAAGAATAGTGTTAGAAAATTGATATAAATTGTTTTATTTGTGATTGTTTTTATTGGGTATTAGATTGAAAAGTATTATTTTGTATTTGAATAATTATTGATATGATATATATATGTTTGGAGTTTATCTATATGAGTTAAAGTGCGATAGTTTAAATAGTTTAGGATTGTTTGCGTAAATTAGATTATGATTGTTTGTATTTTTAAACCCTGTATTTTGCTCTGGGAAGTGGGGGGGGGAGGGGAAAGGGAGGGAGGGGTTGGGGAGGGTTGGGGAGGGGGAAGAGGGTGGGAGGGGAGGGGGTTGGAAGGGTTTTTGTTTGTTTGTTGGGGATAAAATGTATTGTAAAACTTTTTAATAAAAAAAATGGCTGATGAGCCTATTCTTAGAAGTCTCCAGAGATGAAGCACCCACAGCTTCAAAATGCAAGCTGTCCCACTGGTTAATGGTCCTCACTGTTAGGAAGTTTCTCTTTAATTTCTTAATTCTCTCCTTAATTAGTTTCCATCCATTGTTTCTTGGCTTGCCTTCTAGTTCTTTGGAAAATTATTTTACCCCCTCTTCTTTGTGGCAGCCACTCAAATACTGGAATACTGATATGATGTCAAACTTGGTCCTTCTTTTCTCTAGACTAGACTTTGTTGAAGCTGGTTGGTAAGGTCACAAATAATTATCATATGACTCTGGCATAGTGCAACCTTCATAAATAATGCTAGTTGCCTAGCACTGGAATTTTAATAATGTGACTATGAGGATGCTGTTATGGTCATAAGTTTAAGGACTGGCTGTAAGTCATTTTTTTCAGAGCTGTTGTAACTTTTAAGGGCTGCTAAATGAATGGTTGTAAATTGGAGGACCACCCTACATACCTGGTGAACTCCTGTGTGAAAGATAAATAAACCAAATAATTTCACAATGATGACTATATCCCACTGTAATTCATTAGTTTAGAAATGCTTACAGATTTCAACTGAGGTATCAGTGTTGTTCAAATCAAGATCCAGGTTTATAAAGGCATTCAATGGCCTCAAAATCAGGAGAGTGAGTTTTAGTTCCTACCTTAATCATGAAAGCCAGATGGGTGTTTTTGGGCCAATCACCAGGAGATTATGAATTCTAGTCCCACTTTAGGCATGAATGCTGGCTGGATGGCTTTAGGCCAGTCACACTCTCTCAGTTCAATTCACCTCACAGGATTGTTGTGAGGAAACTTGAAAGAGGAAGGAGTATTAATACTCTAGCTTGAATTAATTATTAACATAATAAAGGTAGGATAAAAATAATAAAAAATAAAGTGCTAAATTAGGAGCATTGAAACCCAGTTTCTTGTCCTCCCTTAAGGACTAAACCTGGTTAGATGGTTTTAGGCCTGGCATTCCCTTTTAGCCCTAGACTAGGAATTGGTTGGTAGCCCTAGACTGCTCTAGCTGGTAGGTTAGGATGTGATGGATCATTCAGGCTGTTGTTCTTTCTATAAAATCCATTTTCTTTTTTTAACAAGACCTTGCAATACCTAATTTTGTTTCCAGAGCTCTATAGAACTGAAGATTATAAAATAAGTGCAAACTTCTCTGCTGGGAAACTGGCTTGGGACTTAATGTCCATTTGGGAGTCCTGGGCCAGCAACTGCTCCATTAGTCGCTGGTGCAACTGATCAATATGTTGGCAAATGACTCACCCATCTTCCAGGACCACCTCGTAGAAGAGTAGTCCTGACACCTTAACAACCTTTGCTGCCAACCACAACTGCCCTTGCCTGTAATTCTGGGTCCAAACCCAATCCCTCACTTGTAAATTCCTTGGTGCCTTTGGACGTGCCATGTCGGAGGCTACTCTATTGGGGTGCAGTCTGTCCAGTTTGGTTATTAGCCTCTTGCCCCAGCATAGCTCTGTGGGGCTGTTGCCTGTAGCCATGCAAGTCATTGTATGCTGGCACAACAAGAAATTGGCCAGCCTGTGGTGCCAGTCCCCTGTAGTAATGCATTTGAGGGATTCTTTGGTTGTGTGAATCATCCGTTCTGCCTGCCCATTCGACGATGGGTGAAAGGGAGCCTACGTGGCATGCCTTATGAGGTTGGCCCTGAGAAAGGCCTATAATTCTGACGTGGTGAACTGGGCTCCATTGTCAGAGACTATGATATACGGAAGCCCATACATTGCAAACAGTGACCGCAACAACTGGATAGTCCTTGCAGTAGTCATATTGGGATTTGGAACCACCTCCAGCCATTTAGAGTTGCTATCGACCACTATTAAAAACAACTATCCCTGAAAGGGCCTGGCAAAATCTACGTGGATTCTTGAACACGGTGTGTGCATATCCTTCCATTGGTGCCTTGACTGCCTGGAAACTCCTTTTGTGGAGGTTGGTCCACTTCCATTGAGTATTTTTGTCTAAGAGCTAGTGTAGCAGCTCTGCCACTGCGGCCTTGTTGGGGAGGAATGCATGATAAAAGTTTAGGAGGCCCAAGGAGGCTTAAAGCTCTCCCTTGGACCTAGGGTTTGGTGTCAGCTGAATCACTTTCAGCTTTGACTCTGCAGGATTGATGTCCTTGGCATCGATTCAAAACCCAAGGAATTCTGTAGACTGAACCCCAATCTTGCATTTGTCTTTCTTTAATCTAAGTACCGTGGCATGGAACCACTGAAGGATGGCTGTAAGCCACTCAGCCAGAACTTCTGTGGACTCCCCAGTAATGAGTACATCATTGGAGTAGGGGCAGACCCCCAGAATGCCCTTGAGCATGCTCTCCATGATCCCCTGAAAAATCCCTGGGGCCACACTCACCCCAAATTGAAGATGCTTGACCTTGAAGGCCCCCCTGTACGTAACAATCATTTGGGCAGTGGCCGTGGCCTCGTCCACCGACAGCTGTTGATAGGCCTGTGGTAAATCTAATTTAGTGAACACGTGGCCACCTTGCAATGATGCCAGATATGGCTGATGACTGGGACAGGGTATATGTGCTGCTGTAGTGCCCGGTTAATGGTACACTTGTTGGCCTTGAGTGGCATTACAATGGGGGTCTCCCACTCCCCACTGTCTACGGGCTGCAAAACCCCCTGACTGACATGGTGAGAAGTCTTTGCAGCTCGTGTCTTGCATTGCCTCGTGCTGCTAGCTTCTGTGTAGGTCCTGGGATGGGTCCTCAGGATGGGGTGGTCTCCAGCATGGCTTGCTAGGCAGACCGTGGTGGGAGAATGCTGTTCCCTACCAGGCTCTGTGCTGGTCTCACCCCCTAGTGACTTCAGGCTCTTACAATGAAGCAGCACATCCCACCTTCATCGCCAGTTTTGTGTAGCTGGTTCTTGCAGGCATTGAGCGAGATGGAGGGTTCAAACAGCAACAGGCTTTATTGAAGGTTAGAACATAACAGAAGCAATGTGGAGCTGCTGCACAGCTATTTATACAGTTGGCTGGTAGGCGGTGGCCAATAGATTCAAAGCAGTAGTTTCCCACCCAGCAACATACTTAAGTGGCTGGAGACAGCCAGTCTAGGCTGGCCCAGCAACCATTACAAAACATACAAGTGTATTTAGTCAACAGCAAAAGAATGCAACATAAGCAAGTACTTACAGCATATAATGCTAATACATTACACTGGTTATTATCTAAGCATTGTTGTTGTTAGTTGCGAAGTCATGTCCAACCCATCGCGACCCCATGAACAATGTTCCTCCAGGCTTTCCTGTCCTCTACCATCTTCTGGAGCCCATTTAAGCTCATGCCTATCTAAGCATTACATCACCACATACACACACAAAAACCTTTTTTAAAAAAATAATCCATTCAGTAATTTGCAGCTATATATATAATCTCTCTCTCTGCCGGTGATGTCAGGCAGCAACCGCCCCAGCTCCTGCCTTGCCTTGCCTTGCCCATGGCAATGGCACCCCTGTCCTGCTCCCTGCCTCACCCCACAGAATGAGCCTCCTGCCCACCACCCCACCCACCAGAAACCCCTTGGATCTCCCGCAACCTTGCTCAGCCCCCACAGGCGTCCCCCCCATGAGCAACATCGAGCTGGCCATGCCCACCCTGGCCACACCCACCCAGCCTGCTGTGACCACCACAGCCATGCCCACCCAGTGGGCCTCATACCCCACCCCCCCTCCCCCAGTGCTGATGCAGCCCTGGCACTTTGCAATAAATAAGTGGGTTTGGGCACTCCATCTCTAAAAGGTTCACCATCACTGATCCATGGCTTATTTTTGTGATTATTACAAGAATGTGTCAATATACACATATTCCTCTCTTGGTAGTCAGGTATTTTGGGAAAACCCATTAATGATGTAACGTTTTTTTAAATTTAGTAATAATATCAAACATGTGGAAGTCCATTGTTACATTCTTGGTAGCAGATATTGCATGAGACATAAAAGTATTACTGGTTAACTAGGCAAAACCTTTAATTCTCTTACCTTGGTTTTATGAAGGTTTTAATAAAGCTGTCCAATGATGTGGATTCAAATGTGATTTGGAGTGTGCCCAGCATGCATACAGCACCTGAGAGGAACATCTGAAACTCAAGGAATGTTTTTCCCAATGGCATGTGTAGGCAAAAGCTACATGAACTTAGGAAAAGATGTTGACTTAAGATGTTCCTGATAATTCCTGTGTGCATGTCAACATGCACTCTGCATCACAAGCTGACTTACTTACACATAGGCATTTGAATATTTCTGGTTCATTGTGTTTCAGTTTTCTACATTTATGGTTGCAACCATTACAGCTGAAATATCTGGAAAATGAATCAGAACTGTCAGAACTGAAGAAGCTTCTCAGATGAGAAGTGAATGTCTTTAAGGAAAAACAGAGTCCAGTCACCTTTTGAAAAGCCACCTTTGGGGTAATCGTGACCTGGATGACGGGATCTCTTACTTCAATACTTTAAACCCATCATATGTTTTTAATAGCAGCCTACTTAATGAAGAGTCTTGGAAAACTCAGAAGCTTCCAAGGGAATAGTGATGTTTAGTAAAAAAAAAAAATCAAGTTCACAAGTCAGAAGTTCAAATTCATATGATTGAAGTCCATCCTATTTTTACGTATGTTCAGTCCATGAAAAGTGTTATTTTTGGATTATTTTCCTCCATAGATTCACACAGGACTGCTTGTTATGTATTTTATTTTGGGGGGCAAACCTAGACTTCACAAGGCTTTTATTAAGCCTTGGTGGCGCAGTGGGATAATGCCTCCTTAAGTAACACCAGCTGCCTGCAATTAGTGCAGGTTCGCATCCCACCAGGCTCAAGGTTGATTCAGCCTTCCATCCTTCCAAGGTAGGTAACATGAGGACCCAGATTGTTGGGGGCAATTAAGCTGACTTTGTAATAATGCCACTTGGGGGGGCCCCAAAAGCCCTAATAAGCAGGCATATACATAGAATGAAGGCTATTGCTAAGCACATTGGTTTGTGCTTAAATTGTAAGCCGCCCTGAGTCTTCGGAGAAGGGCGGGATATAAACGGGATTAAAATTAAAAAAAAATAAAAAATAAAATTAACAATATAGCAGAAACAACTCAACATTTTTAGTTCTTTAAAACCTGGGATGAATAATGTTTAATCAAAGATAGCTTTCAGTTTTCTTTCAGTTGGAACAATACCAACTTAACCTCTGGCTTTTAAGAATGATAGAGATTTACTCTAAGGATCAATGCTCTCTTCAAAAGATTCTTACCATTTTTATTACCTTGTAGCATTTTTACAAAATGATATCATTTCTATTTGGAGATCAAGGTTTAAAGAGAACAGATAGTTCAGTAGATAATTTCAGGCTATCAAAGGGGTATGGTAGCATTGCTAATCATGAAAGGAGCAGTTATTCAAAATGACCATATATTTATAGTACCATCTGATACCGCAGGTGGGCTTTGCTTCTTTCTCAAAATTGAAGGACTTCTCCACCACTCAGGAAGACCACTTGGAGATTCTTTCCAGGTTTTCTGATCTATTTGGTCAGCTTCAGAGATACTAGGAAGAAAGTTTTTTATTCCAGTAGCTAAGGGGCTGCCACAAAGAGTGGGGGGGGGGGAAATCAACCTATTTTCCAAAGTAGCTGAAGGCAGGATAAGAAGCAATGGATGGAAACTAATCAAGGAGAAAAACAACCTAGAACTAAGAATAAATTTCCTGACAGTTATTACAATTAATGAGTGGAATGACTCACCTCCAGAAGTTGTGGGTCATCCAACACTGGAAGTTTTTAAGAAGATATTGGATAATGATTTGTTTGGAATAGGTTTCCTGCTTGAGCAGAAGGATGGACTAGAACATGGCCCCCCAATCTTTCACTACCAGGGAGCAGGTGCCTGGAGAGATGTTTTTCCATGGACCAAAGGGAGCATGTTTTTGCATGATGCCTGCCTCCTGCAGATGGGACGTCACTTGTTTGTGCAGCCCGGTACCAGTCCACAGCCCATGGACTAGAAGATCTCCAAGGTCCTTCCAATTCTGTTATCCTGTTACAATGCTGGTTATAGTGGGTGATGTGGCATTAGGTCGATCAGATAGGAAACACAACTAGATGAGCTAATACTACTTTATTATAAGGTTACATTAACAGACTCTTGCAAGTCTTAAAGTACAAACCTCCTGCTGCTTCTTTTTAAAGTTAGAGAGGTTAGATAAGTTAGAGAAGACATTTTTTGACATTCGTTCTCTAGATAGCATCTCTTTCCCGTCATCTCTCAAAGTCATTTCCATATGAGTGGTGTCATGAAAACCTAAATATTTTAGGATCAACCATACCCATCTCTAACTTATAAGTAACCCATTTACTACCTTGTTGTTCTCTTCAAATTCTGACCAAAGTTTTTTTTTAAAAAAATCTCTCTATCCAACCACACAAAATTGCAAGCATCATCAAACTTTTCATGAGATCTTCATTAATAAAATGGTAAAATATGGGCTTGACTACACAACTGTTAGAAGGATTTAATCTTAGTTAACTGATTGCACTTAGAGAATATTGATAAATGGCACCACATCAAATTTGAGAAGAATATAAAGTAGAGTGCCCTAGGCCCTGTATTGTTCAACCTTTTCATTAATGTTTTGAATGAAAGAATGATTATTATTTGTTCAGATGATACAAAACTAGGAATGATTAATGAAAAAAAAATATATAGCCTTGAAAACTAGGCCAAAATGAAGAGGAAGATATTTAAGAAGGAGAAACACAAATGTCAGCATCTAAGGAGGAAAAAAAAGAAAGTCACAAGTAAAGGGTAATGTGAGACCTATCTTAGTAGTACAACAATATGGGCATCTCTGCTGACTTCTTGATATATGGTGCATAGATCTGGGCAATATATTCTAAAATTAGGCATTGAAAACCTATTGTGAATTCAGGGAAGGGCTGCCTAATAGGGATGGAGAGAAAACTGGAAACCAAGTCCTATTATGAATAGTTTAAAAAGCAGACTATATTTAGTCTTGGAAGAGAAAGTAAAGTCTTAACCAGGCTGCTTTCTTCAGACAACTAAAGTGTTGTTGTGTAGAACTTGTCTTCTGTTGCTTAAGAGAGCAAGACAAGAACCAATGGATTGAAACTATAGGGAACAGATTCGTGTTAGAACCCAAAAGGACATTTCTGATGGGAAGAGTGATCATCCAGTGGAATAGGTTGCCTCATTCAGTGATATGTTGACTTCACTGGAGATCTTAAGAGGTTGAAATCCTTCAGCTAATCCTACACTTTGACTAAGCTTCTCCCAACTTTGTGATTCTGAGATATGTCTAGAAATTTTATTAGTCCAGAAACAAATCAGTTTGCAGCTTTTCTTCAGGAATATTTCTCTCCCTTTGGATCCATATCTGAAGAAGGCAGAACAATAGCAAAAGCACTTAAACTTACATACCACTTCACAGTGCTTTACAGCTCTCTCTAAGCAGTTTGCAGAGCCAGCATATTGCCCCCAACAATCTGGGTCCTCATTTTACTGACCTCAGAAGGATTGAAGGCTGAGTCAACCATGAGCCGGTGAGACTTGAACTGCTGAACTGCTGGCAGTCAGCAGAATTAGTTGCAGTACTGCATTCTAACCACTGCACCACCTTGGCTCTAATAAGAGAATGAACAGTTCTTCGAATTGTAGAAGACAAGTCATTTTTCAACCATTTCTGCTCTTAACTGAAGGAACAAAGCTACATGTCAGGAAAATAGGTTTAGCTGCAATGTATAAATAATTAGTCATTCTGAACTTGAACAATTAAGAATATTAGAAAATTTATTGGTCAAGAATAGCAAAAAAAAACTTACATGGAGATGAATGGAAATTATTCTGCATTCTAATTAAGAAGACTTAATTAGAATGCCATTTATCCTAATTAATCCAAATAATTAGTTTATCCTAATTAAGAATGTATTTATTTATTTATTTAATTTATTTATAGACATCTTGGGCAATTCACAGTGGAAAGAGTTAATGTTTATTTTTCCTAAGTTACTTTTTAAAAATGTTTTAACATCTTTTTATGTAAAATGTAAAATTGCCAGGAAAATGCCTGTGTAAGAACCATTTAGAAAAATTGTATTGTATTTTTGTTCTGACTAATTTTCAGTCACTAATCCAAGAGAAATTGCTTCTCACAATTCTTTGAAAGTAAAAAAATAATAATAATTTACTGAACAGAAATGTGGATAAATTGCAGTGTTCTTAAACTTTTTCCATGCTGAATAACCAAGGCATGTGCATAACATTTTTTTTCTTTCATTATTTAATTTTCTTTCCAGTACTGTAGTCCTTCCATGTTTCCCTTAAGAAAAGATTACATAAATGAGTTCCTCCCAGGAGGAAGGGGAGTATGATTTTCCAAGAGGCTAGTAAATGATGCAAAGATTTGCAAAAGAAAACTAGTCTAGGCCAGTTTTCCACCTCCAGAAATAACATTTAAAAACACTGCTGAGCAGAATTCACCAGAAATGCTCAACCCTCCCCTTAAATTTAAGGAAGAATAACAGGAGCTAGGAATAAAAAGCTTTTCAGAAATTGCACGGCACAATTTGGCTCTATGTTGGTTTTTTTTCTGAACCACAATTTTTCATTGTAAAGTAGACAACAGTGAAAAGAGGCCACAATTGTACTACATTCGTACAGTAATACCCTATTAAAACTCATTTGGGCCTTTTTCAAAGCTGATGGGCATAGCCTAGCTATGTTAACAAAGCTGTTAAAAACAGGAACAAAAAAAGGAACTGACATTCCTGGTGCCACTAAGTCCCAGTTGTCGATCTCAATTTTTACAAAAGAAAGAAAGAAAGAGAAAGAAAGAAAGAAAGAAAGAAAGAAAGAAAGAAAGAAAGAAAGAAAGAAAGAAAGAAAGAAAGAAAGAAAGAAAGCCATGCTGTGACATCAATGGTTACAAATTGGTTTTTCTCCAGTTGGAATTGCTTTTGGCTGCTTTTAGATTTTTTGGCAGCTTTCATTAAGCACTTACATTTTCATTTATTTATTTGCTTTGTTTTGTTTTAAAATGACTTTGAAAGAAAAAGAGATGGAAAGAAATTGGAAGGATTATAATAAGCTCATAAATAGCTTGAAAGGCTATAAACTGCTATTGTAAATACAGATTGCTACATCAGCTAGTCCAGGTTGTAGCAAAAACTGGATCAAAATATGATGTACAAGAAACTCTTGAAGATAACAGGAGACTAAGGGAAAGGTAGAACATAGGTTGTCTGGTGAGAAAATTGACAGTTGGTTAAAATTTCTCATTTCCTTAAAAAATTACCTGACAAGGAGGGTTCTGTTTTTCTACCCCCTTCTCAAATTCAGGTTTTGGGGGATGTGGCTTTTGTTTTAATGTTTTTTTAAAGAGTAACTTATAGATCAGGGGTCTTCAAACTTGGCCTTTTTATGACTTGTTGACTTCAACTCCCAGAATTCCTCAGCCAGGCATGTTGGCTGAGGAACTCTGGGAGTTGAAGTCTACAAGTCATAAAAGGGCCAAGTTTGAAGACCCCTGTTACAGATGCATAGTCCTAGAGAATCTTGTTATTTTTGCTTTGTCTCTTCAGTCTTTATAGCTGCCCCAATTCCTGATCAGAACAAGCACAATGGAAGGAATGTCTTCCCCAATTTTTTCCCTTTTTGGTTATTACTTATTTAAGAACCAGAATTCTGCACCAAACCCAAGTTAGCCAGCATTTTCTTTTCTTGTGGCATTTGAAAGCAGTGAATTTTCTGTCAAACTGAGTCAATTTAATACCAAGGGATGGAGAAGCAAGGTCCTCTGGATGCTGAGACAAGAATTGATGTTCTCACTGTAGCTCAGATGAAAGTAGCTGATAGCTCTCTAGATGATGCTGAACTTTAATTCCCAGAAATCCTAAGCAGCCAGTGGTGATGGTGTAACTCAGTGACATCTTCTGTTTGGGTGTCAATTCATATTCGAGGTGGATAAGGCTGATTATGGAATACAGGACTGTTTTCTCAGCCTTTAACACATACGGGTGTGATGACTGGCAAAACTCTGGGAGATGAAGTCCATGGCTAAGATTGAGAAATACTAGAATAGACAAGCTAAGAGCTTTAGAGGAGTTGCAAGATCCAAATGATACTTTACTACACTTTCATTTGTTTGAAGTATCTAAGACTAGATACTCTCTCTAAGGCATGATTTCTGGTGCATTATCATGCCTTAGAGAGATTTTTTTTTATCCAAGAGGGAAAATGCCTTATGATGGAAGGAGATGGCTCCCCAAAATATGCCAGGTCAAAATGATAATCAACCAGATTAGAATCTGTTCTCATTAGATGTTTTGATTTTCCTTCCAAAGTGATTATGTCACTACTGGAGAAAACCTTTATTGCATTGTAACTGGTTTTTTTGTTGTTGTTGTTTCAGTTTTTTGATTTAAATTCACATACATCCAAGGGATAGGGAGAGAATCATTTGAATGGGCTGAAAGATATATGAGGAATTATATACTTCTATATCATTGGCACAGATCAAAATCTTTGGCCAAATCAAAGGTATCTGCAAGGGAGATGTGACAGCTGC
Organism: Vipera berus; assembly: GCF_964194415.1. Lineage (NCBI taxonomy): Eukaryota > Metazoa > Chordata > Lepidosauria > Squamata > Viperidae > Vipera > Vipera berus. The sequence continues at coordinate 118,320,356 of NC_138205.1, read as the reverse complement.
ATTAAAGCCTTACCTCACAATGCATGTAAAAAGGGGTGAGACTTTAATCTCGTGGTGTGGTTCCCTATCTTGAATTTATTTACCCTCCCCTGAAGAAACCCCTGAGCTTTGGTCATACAATTTCAGTAGTTAAATACTGGAAACCTGCACAAATAGTCAGTCACCAGCCTTCTTTGGCAACCCCTCTCTTAGCAATCAGTTCAAGACTTTGGCAAGAATAACCTCTTCCTCCAGGCATTAAGAGGAAGAAGACTGGCAGAGAGAGAAAAAGGAATCTTGGTTCCTTTTTTTTCCCTCTTGGTCCCAATTCCTGGGGGCTTCAGCTCTCTACTCACTGTTGCCTGTTAACCTCAAGGATGTCCAATTTGAACGAACCATCTACAGGTAGTCCTTAACTTACAACCACAACTGAGCCCCAAATTTCTCTTGCTAAGTGAGACATTTGTTAAGTGAGTTTTGCCCTCATTTTATGACCTTTTTTGCCACATTTGTTAAGTTAGTAACACAGTTGTTAAGTGAATCTAGCTTCCTCACTGACTTTGCTTATCCAAAGTCACAAAAATTGGTTACATGACCCCAGGACACTGCAACCATCATAAACATGAGTTGCCAACTGTCTGAATTTTGTTCACATGACAATAGAGATGTTGCAATGATTGTCAATGTGAAAAAGAGTCATAAGCAGGGCTTTTTTTTCTCATAGAACGCTCAGAATGGAGTTCCGGCATCTTTTTTGGATGGAACCTTGTAGGGTAGGCAAGGCGGGTTGTATGACATGTGTGAGTTCCGGCACCTTTTCCTTTTATAAAAAAAAACACTGGTCATAAGTCACTTTTTTCAGTGCTGGTGCAACTTCAATGGCCATTAAAAGAGCTACTTGTAAGTCAAGGACTACTTGCATTTCAAAGAATTGATCAAAAATTGGTCAGTTGTTTTTAGTTTTGGCCTTTTTAATGTTGTGCTTCCTTTCTCCTTGTCCCCCCCCCCCGATATTTATATATAATATTTTACAATAGTAAAAGCTACCCTTCCCACATCTGGCTCAGTAACACCATCTTGCTAATGGAACATTTTCTTTGAGGAAGCCCAAAGGATTTGCTGCACTTTGTTTTGACTTTCTAAAATCAGGCTGAGATATTTTTTGCTTCAGCTGATTATCAAAAAGTACTTTTCACCCTCATCCTTCCCCCCCCTTTTTTTTTTGCTGCATCTCTGCTGGATGCATTAGAATGATTTTTAAAAAGTAAAAGTAAAACAATGGATAGAATTAACATTTTTAATTTCTATCTAATGAGGCCCCAATGAGGGAAAGAAGGAGTAAAAATAAAAAAGAAACATTTTAGAATTGCCTGCATCCAATTTATTGTGACTATAAGTCAATCCCATCAGTGAGCTTTTACAGTGCCATTGTTCAGCCATTTTAATGCTCCCTTCTTAAGACGCTTAACCTTCCCTCTTCATCTTTACTTATTATCTACACCGTGGTGCCCTCTTTTTGGCTCACTCTGTAAAACATGCCTGGAGGCCATCACAGTCTTTAATTAATAAAATCAGGCCATAGTTCAACAAATCTTCTTGCAAGAAATATCCATGAAATCACTTCTTAATCTTTCCTTTCTTTTCTCACCATGTGCAATGAAATGTGCAGCTGGAGAAGATGTATGTGTGTTTAGGGTGAGGATTTTGGCAACTGCACTATGGCTTCCCAGGGAAAAAAAATAGCACATTCCAGAGAAGAGCCAAAGAAAACACACTGCACAGTCCTAAACTGGATATGAGTGGGAAGAGTAGCCGTATCCTAGAATCTCCCGGGATATTCTGTATTTGTTAGACATTAAGTTAGAAGTTTAGCCAGGCAAGATTCTGTTTGTTGGATGTAAGCAAATAAAGAATTGGACTTGACTTGATTCCACTGTGTTGTCAATCTCTCAACAGATTCAAGTTGTAAACTTCTAACCTAATAGATATACCTTGGGAGGGTATACCTTGGGAAGGTATACCTTGGGATAGTCTACAGTGATATCTGAATCTTTACTTATCTTCCCCATCCAGTTCAGGAGTGACCAATCTCTTATTTTGGGCCTCTCTCTGGAATGGGTTGTCCCCTACCTGGGAAGGTGCAATGCAATTGCCAAGATTCTGTCCTCCACTTCTTCTCCAGCTGCACATTCTTCAATAAAGCCTACAGAAAACCAAAGTGGTAGCATCAACAACTAACTCAGCCAAAGAGGCAGAGGCTCTCCCAGCCACAGCAAGGGATTGCAAATTGGAAAAAGTGAAATAAGTATGCATTATGGGTTCTTGAAAGTCTTCAAATCCCAAGTCTAAATAATTGTACCAATGTGGCTAACCAGCAATTCAAATGAACTGACAAAACATGAGGTTGGATCAACCACTTTTCACCCCAGACTAAGAACTAGTTATCAGATCATTGTACTGTAAATGTCTATGGAGATTCTCAGTCATCCAGGTCATAGTTATCCCTCTTCTATCCAAGCCTACATATGTCCTTGTTACTTCACAAGGCAACCCCTCTTTTAACAGTAGACTGGATAAATAAACCCCTTTGATTAAAGTTACAGCCCTTGTCCACAAACAAAACAGAGCACGAGCCAACAGGAAATAATTCACTGGTAAAATAAACAGACCGTTATCTCTTGACACAGAAGTTCTTTGCAAACAGTTGCCTCCAGCAACCAGCCCTGCCCACATATTGCCTTTTTGTTACGCATCCCCCAAGGTGTGGCTTCTCACTGCTTTCTCCTTCTCCCCTGGAGTTGCCCCATTGCCTCCCTCTGATTTACTTGTGTGACCTGTCAACATTTTCAGCGTCTCTGAGGTCTCTGAGGTCTACCAGCTGTGCTTCCTCCAAGTCTGCCTCTGCCTCCCAGCACAGCTGGCTTTCAGCTTGACCACGACTGGAGGGGCCAGGTTCTTCCTCTTCTTGTAAGTCTGGTAACTCATCAGAGCCTTTCTCTGACTCTGATGGCTCCCCAGGCCCCTCCTTCTCCTCCTCTGATTCCCCAGACTCAGCTGCTGGGATCACAGGCTGGCATGGAATCACAGCAATCCCAAATATGTTTTTTCATGAGGCAACTGGACTTTCTTGTTTTCTTTGAAGACATTTCACTTCTCATCCAAGAAGCTTCTTCAGCTCTGACTGGATGGTAGGGAATGGAAAGACTTATATTCTTGCAGACAGCTGTTCATTTGCATTCTTTTAGCAAGTCGTTACCTGGAGGCTTATCTCTGTCTTCAGGGTCACCCAAGCAGTGCACATGGGAATGGAGCCTTCTTGGAATTGTTGAAAGGACAGTGTTGTAGACTGGATATAAATGGTGTCGTATCCCTCCCCCTCTTGTTCATCCCAAGGTACAAACTGAGCAACATATATTAACTGCATTGTCTGACTTTTCCAAGGCCCTTGTCAAGACAATGACTTCAGCTTTCTGAGCTGAACTACCTGCAGGGAGAGCTGCTGCTTCCACTACCTGATCCAATGTGACCATGGCATAGCCAGCTAGCCTTTCTCCCTGTCTCATAAAACTGCTGCCATCTGTATACAAGCCCCTTTCCACATCCTCTAGTGGCTGGTCAGTTAAATCCAGCTGGCCAGTAAGTACTACAGTAATAGTTTGCACACAATCATGATCACCATCCTGTTCCAGTTGGGAAAGAAAGGTCGCTGGATTGAACCTGCCACTGCACTTGATATGAACCTGTGGGTTGTCAAGGAGAGAAATTTGATACTGCTCCAGATGGGAGGCTATAAGCCAATGCCCCCCCTTGGATGCTAACAAGTCCTGGATGGAATGAGGTATTTCCACTGTGATAGGGGCCCCAAAAATTAATTTGCAGCCTCCAAAATGAAAACAGCAGCTGCTGCAGCCCAAAGGCATGCCAGCCATCTTTGAGCAATAAGATCAAGTTGTTTGGAGAAACAGGTCACTGGGTGAGACCAAGTACCAAGGGTCTGAGTAAGGACTCCAGCAGCCACCCCTTTGCTTTCAGCCAGATATAAGGTGAACGGTTTCCTGTGGTAGCCTGATACAAGGGCTTAGCCATTAGAGCAAAGATGGTGGCTTATAACTTAGCAAGCAAATCACATCCTAAAAGGGGCATAGGGCAGTCTGGAAGGTAAAGAAATGGATGAGTAAGGCGGATACCACCCATAAAACATTCCAAAGGGTTGAGTATTGCAGCTGACACAGAATGGTCATTGGTCCCAAAGACCTGGAACGTTTGTGAGGAAGGGTTTCCAAGGGGCTTATTTAATACTGAATGTGATGCCCTGTATCAATCAAAAAGGGTATTGTTTTCCTCTGACTTTGAACTTTACCAGGGGTGAAGAGGAAAACTCATCCACAAGGGCAGGGAGACAAAGGCCGCCAACCCCTCACCCACCCCCCTTATATCTGGAGCATGGTTGTGGAACAGCACCCTATAGGACAGTTAGGAAGGAAACATAAAAGACATTCCCTGCTCCAGTGGCAAAATGTAATGCATATACAACATTGGTCATGTCTTAGGGCAAAAGACTGCAGTGGGTGGTCTGGGGGGGGTACCTGGAATCTGGGTAACATTTCTCTCTTGAGGGGACCCTACCATTACTCACCATCCTCTTCTGCAAGTCCCATTTCTTCCCCCTTCTACTAGGAGCACCTATTGCAGAGCTTAAGCCAGCAAGACAATACTTTGTTTTTCATACTTTTTAGCTTCCCTGATTATCACTTCTGGTCATGTCATGTAAGTTTTATAAGCTCCTTCCAACAATTTTCCTATCGTCAACTGAAGTCCCCTCCATCTTCTGTAATTCATGCTTAACATCTAGGGCAATCAAGGAAGTCACTGGGACTTTCATCTGGCAACTGATGAACATCATAAATTTTGCCCATTTTTTTCTGTTTAGGGAGGGAAATCTGCAATGCAGTGACAATAATGTCTTGGAAACCTTTTAAGTTGCAGGACAAAGGACCTTCCTTTCTTTTTAGCAGCATTTCCTACCCAGATGCCTTTCTTCTGTTGTTAAAAAGACATCCAGCATGGCTTGAAGGTCTGCCCAGTTAGTGGTATAAGTTCAAATAATGGACAGAACCAATTCAGAATATTTGTGTGAGGTTTCAGTGTAAAAATGCAATCGGTCCTCCCATGCATAAAGGTTAGATCTGGGAAGGGGGTATGAACCAGGACCTTATTGGTGTCCCCTCTTCCAATGGCTACCTGCCTGGTGAGGGAGTAGATTCCCTTAGAGGGTGGTGGAGCAGAAGCTAAAGCAGGAAAAGAGGGTACCCCGGAAGGTGGTACAACCCACAGTCTTTCAGCACCTGCTTATTCTTGTGTAAGGTCCAAAAAAGTGCATATTAAGCTTGCTGATCATGATCCATGCCTCTTTAAGCATAGTCTCCCATGGTTTCAAAAACTCCCAAATCTATGGATCCCCCTGTGGGCCAAACAGTGGGTATGTCCTGGTAACAGATGGCATTGCATTTAATTATAGTTTCAATTTCATATCCTGATGGGTTTTAAGCTTACCAAAGTTCCTTATGTCACACTCAAGGGGGCTGAGGGCACATTCCTTCTTTTTATTCATTCTAACAGGTCTTCCTGGGGCTGAGCCCATGTGTTCAAGTCACTCACACCACTTACACAGCCTGTTGGGCCATAAGAGATCCATTGACCTTCGGCTAAGATCAGTATCATGCCTAGGCCTGGTCAACAGTGGGAAATATATATAAGGAACAACCACAAACCTTAGAGAAACTACAAGTTTAACACTCAACAACCTGTTGGAGAATAAAAGGTTAGCCCCTCTTGCTTTCTAAACACCCCCGGAATTGGGGGGGTCTAGGTGCGGCTAAGGCAAACTCTTCCACCCAGCTCTGGTCAACAGTGGGAAATGATTCAGGAAACAAGCACACTTTTACACACACACACACACACTCCCCTAGGCAAGCCTGTGCAACAAAGCAATGTGTATCTTTGTATCTTAAATTATCTTCAGCCCTCCTGAGTATGCAGGAACCAAGTAAAAGGCAACCCAAAAGAAGAAAAAACTGGTTCATGTTAAAAACCACATTGAAGAGTCAAGAAGGGGGGCACCTCCAGGAAATCCCAGAGTGAGCTTGGTGCCTTCCCCTTTCCTGAGCCTCCCTAGGACCAAGCACCACTCCTGGAAGCCTGGCTCGCCAAAAATGCTGTGCAGGTTCTGAGGTGTTTTTTTTTTTAATTCCATTTATATCCCGCCCTTCTCCGAAGACTCAGGGCGGCTTACAAGCTTAGCAGTAGCCTTCATTCTATGTATATGCCTGCTTATTAGGGCTTTCGCCCCCCCCTCAAGCGGCATTATTACAAAGTCAGCTTAATTGCCCCCAACAATCTGGGTCCTCATTTTACCTACCTCGGAAGGATGGAAGGCTGAGTCAACCTTGAGCCTGGTGGGACGCGAACCTGCAATAATTGCAGGCAGCTGGTGTTACTTAAGGAGGTATACAGGAAACCAGAAGTTGCCTTTAAGGTTTACTTTTTTATTCAGCTGAACAAAGACGGGATCCTGTAAAAGAGAGAAGCCCTGAATGACAAGAAATCCTTGTATATATTCTTTCTGATTACATAAGCGATCCACCTAGCAAAGCTGACACACATAAGATAAAGATTTCACCCAGTAAGTCTGGCACACTCTAGATAAGAAAGGAGAAAGCAGGCCGATGTGGCTCCTATGGACATTAGAAGGCAAGCTCCATCTTCCATGTCTGATTTCGCACCACTGGGGGACCCTGGAAAGGATCAAAAGTCACCCTGTAGGGTGACAAGCAAGGAGGGAACCCCTGCTTGATCGCAGGAGGGCAGTAGCCCTTCTGCTGAATACAGAGCAGCCCTCCAAACCGGTGGATGAAAGACCGGCCATAAAAATATGGCCTGTCGCTAGGTACAGACAGCCAAACTTACCACCAGGTACCTGTAAAGCAGCATGGATGAGACTGGGTGAGATCTGAAACTTTCTTCAATCCTAACCGCCCTGAGTCCTTCGGGAGAAGGGCGGTATATAAATAAAATTATTAAATTAAATTAAATTAAACTACCTGTATATCTGCCCAAAGTATTTTTCCCCTGTGAAGAGAGGGAAGGGAAATTTATCCCACCCTCTAAAAACAGCAGTGACTGACTATCCAGAGGAGTTTAAAATGCTGAAAGAATAACCTGATTTTAATTGGATTTCTATCTTTTTAAAATTTGAGGACAGAAAGATCTTTTATTCTTATTGAAGATTTGGGTTTTTACTTACAAAAAAAAGTAAAATTGGAAAAAGGATTATAAAATTTTTGGACTTAAAAACAAACTAAATGGTATGGGTGACATCTTGTGGCTAAACCTGATATTACAACTTGTTATTGTCTAAAAGAGACTTGGCTTGAAGCCCAGACTACAGATAAGACTTTTGCAACCTTGGCAGATATCAGCTGTGAGAAGCTCAGCTGTGTTCTATACTCAGTGACAAAATTATTTTCATTCTCTGATTGTAAAGTTTTTAATTTAACACACCACTAAGAGAACATGGATGAAGATCAGGAACAGATTGTCTCTATGTTGAAAGCAATTTATGAAACTCTTCTTACAGCTTCTGATGAAATATGATGCTACAGAAAAGAACAAGATGGCAGCCTAGATATATGAACCCAAACTTTGATTACAACCAAAGAATGAACTACACAGAACATAACAGAAGAAGTGGAACAATCAAATACTATGATAGAAGATTCAACTGATCAACAAACACACTTAACGGAAAACCTAGAAAAGGGACTGGCAACACTGAAAAATGGGAAAGACTTTCTATATAAACCAGAAGAAAAACTAATTAGGACATTGATTGTCTATAAAGACTGAAAGTTAAAATAACCAGGATATGTATAAACTAAAAATTATTGATACATGTAAGAATGTTATTTTTATTTAATTGATATAATAAGAATTGTATTAGTTTAAACATGAGGGGAAAAGAGGAAATATTTAATGTGGTAGTTTGAGACTTGTACTAAAGATTTTCATTCTCTGATTGTAAAGTTTTTAATTTAACACACCACTAAGAGAACATGGATGAAGATCAGGAACAGATTGTCTCTATGTTGAAAGCAATTTATGAAACTCTTCTTACAGCTTCTGATGAAATATGATGCTACAGAAAAGAACAAGATGGCAGCCTAGATATATGAACCCAAACTTTGATTACAACCAAAGAATGAACTACACAGAACATAACAGAAGAAGTGGAACAATCAAATACTATGATAGAAGATTCAACTGATCAACAAACACACTTAACGGAAAACCTAGAAAAGGGACTGGCAACACTGAAAAATGGGAAAGACTTTCTATATAAACCAGAAGAAAAACTAATTAGGACATTGATTGTCTATAAAGACTGAAAGTTAAAATAACCAGGATATGTATAAACTAAAAATTATTGATACATGTAAGAATGTTATTTTTATTTAATTGATATAATAAGAATTGTATTAGTTTAAACATGAGGGGAAAAGAGGAAATATTTAATGTGGTAGTTTGAGACTTGTACTAAAGATAATTGTATGTCATTGAATTATTGAGTAACTCAGCCACCACACTGCTTTTTAAATACTTAAATGTAAAATTAGAAAATCAATAAAACATTTTAAAAAAGAAGATGGGAGAAAGGAGAAGTGGCTAAAAATGTTCCCTTTTGGGTGTTTCCCTAAAGACCTCATACATTCCCAGGTAGGTTAGGATATTGGGTGTATTCCTTGCTGTCCTTTCATGACTCTGCAAGTGCTCAAAGACAGCAGGGCCATCTGCACAGATTCACAATTAATACTTCCTATGCTGTCTCCTAATTCTGGGTCAACAATGGTATATGCAGTACAATACAAAACAACAACTTCATAAATGTATGGCACAACATAGGAGAACAAACCCATCAGGACAAAACTCAGGAATCCATCTTCACTTAAAAGACAAAGGCCACTCTTTCAAAGTCCACATTTTGGACAGAAAGGACCATTGATTTGAAAGAGGTGTCAAAGAGGCCATCTATGTCAAAACTGAACAGCTCTTTCTCAACAGAGGAGGATGGATAAAACATCTTCTATCTTCAATGTACAAATGTCCTTTCAACAGTTCCAAGAAAGCTCCACACCCATTTGAACTACTCAGGTGACCGTGATGACACAGATATGCCTCCAGATGGCCTCAACCACTCTCTCAAAGAATGCAAATGTTCAGCTGTCTGCAAGGAGTATAAATCCTTCCATTCCTCACCATCCAATCAGAGCTAAAGAAAATGAGAAGCAAAATGTCTTCAAAGAAAAACAAGGAAGTCCAGTTGCCCTGTGAAAAAGCATCTTTGGGATTACTGTAAATCCTAAATGTTTCAACCCAATCTGTTCTCCTACCCTTTTGCAACAATCAGGAGAGTTTCCACTCCTCTTAAAAGCTGGAACTGTGAAATAGGTCACTGGGTCAATAACTAAATAAATTTCATCGAGCTCATTCCAGAAACCTTGGGGGAAATGTTGACTTATTAAAATGATCATCACAAAGCAATCCTACAAATGTTTTTATATTTACTTTTATTTAAGAAAAATCTAGATGCAGGTAGTCCTTGACTAATTACCACAACTAAGTCCAAATTTGCTAGGCAAGATAGTTGTTAAGTGAGTTTTGCTCAATTTTATGACCTTTCTGGCCATAGTTGTCAAGTGCATCACTGCAGTTGTTAAGTTAATACACAGTTGTTAAGTGAATCTGGCTTCCCATTGACTTTGCTTGCCAGAAGATTGCAAAAAGTAGTCACATTTTATGAGACAAAAATTATCATAAAGCATTTTCTGGCAGAGCATAAAATGTCACAAAATATTTTATGTGATCAACTCCTGATGCTTGACTGTACTGTCATCACAAGTTGTTTTCAAGGCAAATTACATTTATGAAGGTCTCCCTGAATTTTTAAGGATTTTTACCAACGGAGGCAGTACAGTAGAAGCTTTGCCATGTGGAATGAATTTGTTGAGGAAGTTATCCCTTCCCTAGTAATGTGGCAGACAGTTCCACAGTTGGGTCAGACAAGGAGGAACTGGAGTAAGAGGAGAAGTCCCTAATTTTAGATGCATTCTATAAGTTAGCTCATTTTAGATGCATTCTATAAGTTAGCTCTCTTGAGAGTCATGAAGGAAGGAGAAATGGTGCAAGACTACATTATATATGGGAAAAACAATGATGCGATGGGTCACAGTTTGTACAGAATATATTTAATATTCCAAATGTAATGCACCTTTATTGGTCAGAGATGTTTTTCACAGGAATAAGTTCTGGATCTTCATGGATTCTCTGTAGACCAATTGCTTGCAGAGATGATATGATTTGAACAGTGACAGAGCTAAGAAAATTAATAACTGGAATGGAAAGGGGACTTCAGCCTTGGGATTATGATGCTGCAGGAAGAAAATTTATTTACTCTTCTTGCATAGTGGAAGTAAAGCAAATATTCCAAAGCAATTCTATGTCAGCAGCTTTTTCTTATCCAAGTTAATGAAATTTTGTTCATGACTGAGGAATTTCACATATTGCCCTCCATGTCTGCTGGACTAGAAATCCAAACAGGGTTAATAGATGTGATTTTTGAGGAACTTTCTCTAGTCACCATTTGAACAACCTCATGTGTTTATGCAGGATTGACATGGCCTAACTAAAATAGTTGTTTAAATGTAGTTCAAAAGGTAAAATATAATGAAAACATAGTGCAGAAAGAACCAGATTATTTTGAGACCTGCATTTAGGCTACGTAAATAGCCTATTCTGTTCTAGGTCACTTGGGAGTACATGGATCTGAATTCTTGCATTATTTACTATGTGAAAAAAGATGTAAACTGTTTTATATGGATGAACTTTACAAGAAAGTTGTACTAGCATGAGGAAAAAAAAATCCATAGAAATCAATACATCTTTTTACAACAGAGATTTAAAATAAGCAACTTTTGGTTTTTATTTCAGCCTTAGAAATGAAATGAAAATTGCAATGAAAATGGGTCTCACAATGAAGACAATTTATAGAAAATTTCAGATAGATTGAAGGTTATATATGCAAAGGGTATGTGCAGTGGTAACCAATAAAAATGTCCCTTTATGACAGAAATAGAGCTATATAAAGCATAAGAGACCAAAAGAGATCTTTTATTTTCCATAAAAGATAACAATTGTTTACGCAGCTCAGAAAATAATAATAATAAAATAGCTGCAAATAGTTGCAAATAAAAAACAACAACAGTGAAACAAAATATTTTCCATTACTCCATATCTCTCCACTGCTTCCAAGATGCTATAACTGGAGCAATGTTAACCTGATTGCAAGTATTAAATAAATAAGTAATTAAGCAATATATGAGAAAAAGGACTTTGGCAGATCACAAACTAAACACGTTAGCAGTGTGACTATGGAGATTCTCAGTTATCCAGGTCATGGTTGTCCCAAAGGTGCTTTTTCAAAAGGCAACTGGACTTTCTTTGCTTTTGCCGGAAGACTTTTCGCTTCCCATCCAAGAAAGATTCTCTGTCATTTATTCAGAACTGAGCTGAAGAAGCTTCTTGAATGAGAAGAAAACATCTTCAAACAAAAACAAAGTCCAGTTGTCTTTTGAAAAAGCACCTTTGGGATTAATAATGTGAGATTCATCTGCAAGGGCAAAATCCAGCAATTTTAGGCTAGATCAATAGAATATCACATTATGATTAAAACAAAAATAAGCCAATATTTCTTATTATTGTGTGCTCATTATATACTTCCTAAACCAGGGGTGTCAAACTCAATTTCATTGAGGGCCGCATCAGCATTGCGGTTGCCCTCAAGGGGCCGGGTGGGTGTGGCCTGGGTGGGCATGGCCTACTGGGTGGGCGTGGCTAGAGTGCGTATGGCCTACATCGTTCGCCTCAAGGGTGCCTATGGGGGCCTGGGCAGGAGTGGGACAGATCTGAGGGTCTCTAGCAGAAGGAGGGTCTCTGGGCCAGGGCCAAGGCAGTGGGGGCCGTTCCCTCACTGTTTCCAGGATGGCTTCGCGGGCCACATGAAACCACTTTGCGGGCCGGATCTGGCCCCCGGGCCTTGTGTTTGACATGTCTGTCCTAAACTATTGTGTCCAGTTCTGTGAATCATATATTATAAAGACCTTAAAAACCCTGAATATATACATAGTAGAATAAGCATGATGATAAAAGGCCCAGAAAGAAAGAAAAAATGTTGCAGATTCTGTTTATCCTAGAAAAGGTTGAGAAAATAATAATAAAAAAATGTGTTCTTCTTCGAATATGTGAAAGCCTATCCTGCAGAAAACAGAACAGCATTATTCTGAGTTTTTCTAAAAGACAGCATATCATGAGTTAAATTAGAGGAAACAAATTTTGATTGGAACCCAATTTGTGCTAGGGGTAAGGCATAAGGCTGGAAACTTGGATCAATGAGTTTTAACTCTGCCTTAGGCCAAAGTCAGCACAGAGACCTTGGGGTACTCACTGTCTCTTAGCCCTAAGAAGCAGGCAATGGCAAACCACATCTGCAATCTTGCCAAGAACATAGAATAATAAGATTGGCAGGGACCTTGGAGACCTTCTAGTCAAACTCCCTATTCAAGCAGGAGCCCTTATACTATTTTGGATAAATAGCTGTCCAGTCTCTTCTTGAAAATCTCCAATGATGGAGCAGCCACAATTTCTGGAGCAAATGATTTCACTGATTAATTGTTCTCGTTGTCAGGAAATTTCTCCTTAGTTCTAAGTTGGATCTCACTTTAACAATCTTCCACCCATTACGTCTTCTCCTGTCTTCAGGTGCTTTGGAAAATAGGTTGACTCTCTCCTCCCTGTGGAGAAAAAATCATTGATTTTTTCCCAGATTTAGCCGCCCTGTTGGGGGGCAAGGAGATGAGAGGGAAAAAGGCAAATAATCTGGAGTTTCAAAATAAAAGTATACATCCTGTCTATAGGAGGCAAAATTCAGTTTTTCTTTAGAGACTTTAGATAATTTCGGTGAGAATTTAATTTCACTGAACTAGAAACAAGATTTGGTTAAGATCACAATTTTTAAAAAATAAGCAGAGAGTTGAAAGAGGGAGTAGGCTTTGGAAGTCAAAGATATAAAAGGAATAGAAGAAAAAGAAGAAAAATCATTTGAGTCCCTGCTGCAATTCTAAACATGGAATCTGGACAACAGTATCTTTGGAGAATTTGACTTTGAGGTTGTTAATTGTGCTGCAGATGTGTGATGAGCTGCTATATTTAAAAAGGCTCCAGGGCATATTGTCTCACAAAGAGTGTAAAATATGCTCATTGTAAAGGGGAGGAACCAATTGGCTAATATGTACAGAGCAAGAGAGGGTGGCATAATTCACTCTGTAGCTTGTCCTAATTGATGATGGGAGAATGGCAAACGTGATCTGATAGCAGCACAGGATGGGAGCATGCTGAGTTAATTAATGGCTACAGGCCATTGCCTGATCATAATGAAGAGAGTAATAAAAACATAATTAATGATGTACTCGGGACTTTTATTTATTTGTTATAGCAGCAGCTAGGAAGCAGCCCTGACAATGGGAACACTCTCTGCAAACTTGTTCCATTAACAAGGCTCAAAAAGAAGGTCTTTTAAATGAAAGAATAATACTTTAAGAACTCAATATCCCCTCCCCTGGTGTGTGTGTAATTCCTATGTGGGGAAAACTAGGAAAATATATCAAAATGATACATACAGTTAGATTTTGTAAGAATATAAAAACTATTGTATTCTTTTTAGAGTCTCTGTTTGTCAGTCTCTCTCTCTCTCTCTCTCTCTCTCTCATTCTCTCTCTCTCTCTCTCTCTCTCTCATTCTCTCTCTCTCTCTCTCTCTCTCTCTCTCTCTCTCTCGTTTCTCTGGGATTACTCTTGTCTTGAAATATTATGGATATTGTCTATAGTCACCGTTAACCATTAAAAAAAAGGAATCCCTATGAATTTTACCACCATGAGTCATTGCTCATCTCCATTTCAAGAGTCATTCAGCCATCACTGTCCAAAGACATTTCTGTGGACATGCTGGCCACACACGAACATGGAAATATTACAATAGTTGTGGGTGTGAAAACCAGTCATAACTCACTTTTTTCAGTACCACTGTAACTGAATGGTCACTAAACGAATGTCAGCAATGTCTCAATGTCTCTCAACCTCAACAACTTTAAGATGTGTAAACATCAACTCCCAGAATATCCCAGCCAACATGCTGGCATTTGAAGTCCACTCATTTCAAAATCGTTGAGGTTGAGAAACACTGGTCTACTTTATCTCAAACATCAGTAAATATACATTAGCACTTGGCAATAGCCTTTAGACTTATGTACAACTCCACAGTGCTTTACAGCACTCTTTGAGCACTGTCAGCATATATTGCCCCTAACAATTTGGGTCATCATTTTACTGGCCTCGCAAGGGTAGAAGGCTGAGTCAACCTTGAGCTGATCAGAATCGAACTCTGACGGTGAGCAGACTTAGCCTGCAATATTGCATTCTAACTACTGGGCTCCTTATCCATAACAATTAATTTATAACACTTCCTATCTCTACAAGAGAAAAAAAGGAAGAGGCTCAGGAAGGTTTTCCTTCTTAATTCTGCTGCACTGATCTTGCACTGGAAAGTTTTCTGGGACCACCAGGTACTCTATTGTCAGGATATTTTCGTTGTTTGACACTTCCAAATGGAGGATTCCTCTGTCAGTACTGAAATAGAACTTGAAGATACAAGCATAAGGCATGCAGGCTGGTTCAATCATTGGTTTTTTTTCTATAATCAATTTCACAATTTTGGTGCAAAAAATGCAAAGGACAGGATTGATTAAAATAAAATAGTTGAAAGAAAAATTTTCATCAGGGTCCAGTCCAAGCTGGGAATAAACAAAATGGAGACTGCTTTAGAAAGAAGGTTCTTGCTTATTTAGTTGCCAGAAACTTCAGTGAAACTTCGGCAGCATATTTTTGGGGTGGCTGACCACATTTTGCTGGGACTGGTGGGTTTGTATACCTTCTTGGGCTTTTGTGTTTGGAGTTGCTCCTGTGGCATGAACTTTGACCTGAGCTTTTGAGTATGTCCTTTTTGTATTCTGATAGTGGTGGGTTAATCCTATTATGTCCTAAAAGTCATCTCCTGCTTCCTTGGGGCAGTGGCTGATGGCTATGTCCTGTGTTGGATTTTTTTTTGGTTGAAGGGTTACTGGTTCTAATTCTATCACTCTGTTATTGTTAATTATCAGTTTTGTTCCAAGGGATTTTGAAAGATCCTGTCTTGAATGGGTTTCTGCAGGCAGCATTTGCAGACCATTGATCCTTCTGGTTGAAAATGCTGTCATGCTATTGGCTTGCAAATGATCTTTAGATGGCTAAAAGGAGCAAGATGAATCTCCAGTTCTGAAATTAAAAGCTAGACCTTTATGCAAAGCATGAGGCAGAGTCTTGACCTGCTGTTCCTTATTCTATCCCTGGAGATTCAACCACCAAATCAGACACTTATTTACCTGGATGGTGGAAACATCAACATCTCCATGAGAAATTCTTAAAGGTTAATTGAAAGAGTCTTGCTCTTATGCTGTAAAACCTGGTGTTACCACAGTTGTAGACAGATGTCTTCATCCCATAATTTTCTAACCATTTCTAAAGAGGGAAGCAGAGGCTTAATTTAAACAAAATAGAGAGTGCACAGTGAAATCATATGCACACATTTCCAGCTGGGCAGCTGGTTTTACATCTCCCAGATGTTCAAGTGTTACATGCATTGCCTTACTATATTAATGTGTATGGAATAGATCCCTGACAACCTACTGATATAACTCAGTAAAAGAAGTTCAAAGCTGATGAAACAAAATTCATGGAGTGTTGCAGAGATCCCCATTCTTTTGGGGACTGAGGACAACTTTGAGAAGATACTTTGTATTCCAGAAATACACTTTATTGGAAGCTGGGAATGAAATAACCCTCCTGTGGTCCTTCTTGAAGCACCTCCTCCTTCCAGACAGTCTTCGCCACTTCTGCTTAACCTTTGCCTTTTTTTCATGGCGACTAGACACACTGGGAAAATCTACAATTACCTGCCATATTGGTTTTATGAGACCATTTATGATATCAAAAGGCATTCTGTAAAAGGAAAATGTATTAAGGTTCTTTTCTCCACAGTAGGTGAGCTTCCAATGTTTCTTTCCTTTTTAAATTAAACACTGAGTGAGTCCATGTCAGTTGGGCAGAGAGCCTTGGAAATAACAAAAAAAAAGTCACATCACTGTGATGCTATGTGCCTAATGCTGGAGTGCTTTGTACATTAAAGAATATAGCTGAGTGGGCAGAGACCACAGCTGAAAAATAGAACGAGAAATGTCTAGAATAAGAAAATGATAAAAGACCCTCATATTCATACAGATGTGAGCTGTGGTTGAAACCAAGCAACATTAGAAGTCAAAAGGCAATGTCTTTCAGGAGATTTTAAGCAGATGTAGGATCTTCCAAAGGAAGATAAATGGATTATAAGTAGAATAGCAGTAGATCCAGGTGACCACTTTGAAATAGGAGGAGGAGAAATAGGAGAAATAGGAGGCTTGAGCTCTAGAACTTTTTCATTTTTTGTCCATCTCTTAAGTATGGATGAATGGTTCTACAGCCCTAAAAATGTATCAAACTTCCCATAAATCAGCAATTCTCACTTCCTTAGATTTCCCCAAGATCAGTTGTGCAACTTTCAAAGAGATCTGAATATTAAATGGTTGATATCTGATATGAACACTGGGCCCTAGCCAACAAAATACAATTCTGTGGTGAGAAAAGTAAGGTTTTGAACTTAAGCAAAATAAACTAAATGTACAGAATAGGTGGTACCTGGCTCAACAGCAGTATCTGTGAGAGGCATCTAAGATTCATAGTGGACAATCACTTACTGTAAGTATGAGCCAGCAGTGTGCTGCAGCTGCCAAAAAAGCCAATACAATCCTAGGCTGCATCAACAGAGCAATAATATCAAGATCACATTAAATGTTAGTAACACTTTATACTGCTTTGGTAAGTCCCCGTTTGGAATACTGCATCCAGTTTTGATCACCACAATACAAAATAGATGATGAGACTTTAGAAAAAGTGCATAGAAGAACCACAAAAGTGATTGGAGGACCAATGGCTAAACCATATAATGAATGTCTAGTTTAGTATGTCTAGTTTAATGAAGAAAAGGCTAGGGGTGGCATGACAGCAGCCACATTGAAGAGGAGATCAACCTATTTTCCAAAGCACCTAAGGGCAAAGCAGGAAATAATGGGTGGAAATCATTAAAGAGAGAAGCAAGGAGAAATTTCCTGACAGTGAGAACAATTAATCAGTGGAATGGCTTGCCTGAAGAAGATGTGGTGCTCCATCACTAGAGAATTAGCTTTGCAGTGTTCTGGAACTCTTTTAAAACTTGGGATTCTCCCAGATATTGGAGTAGGGTGGTTATAGAACTTCTGTTGCAAGGTAAAGGGATGGGAATAGAATAGAATAGAATAGAATAGAATAGAATAGAATAGAATAGAATAGAATAGAATAGAATAGAATAGAATAGAATAGAATAGAATAGAATAGAATAGAATAGAATAGAATAGAATAGAATAGAATCTGAAAGGGACCTTGGAGGTCTTCTAGTCCACCCCCATGCTCAAGCAGGAGAATCTATACCATTTCAGACAAGTGACTGTTTAGTCTCTTCTTAAAAACCTCCAGTGATGGAACGCCCACAATTTCTGGTGGCAAGCTGTTCCACTGTTTAATTGTCCTCAATGTTACAAAGTTTCTACTTAATTCCAGGTCGCTGCTCTCTTCGGTCAGTTTCCAAGCATTGTTTCTTGTCCTGCCCTCTGGTGCTTTGGTGAATAACGTGACCCCCTCTTCTTTGTGGCATCCCTACAAATACTGGAGTACTGCCATCATATCCTCCCTATTTCTTCTTTTCTTTAGACTAGCCAAATCCAAGTCCTGCAGCTGTTCTTCATAAATTTTAGCCTCCAGGTCTTTGATCATTTTAGTTGCTCTTCTTTGATTTTTTTTCAAAGTGTCCAGAATTGGTTGCAGTATTCCAGATGTGGTCTTACTAGGGTTTTATAAGTGGTACTAATACTTCATGTGATCTTGATTCTATGCTTCTGTTTATACAACCCAGGATTGTATTGGGTTTTTTGGCTACTGCTGCACACTGCTGGCTCATAGTTGAGTGATTGTCCACTAGGACTCCAAGGTCCCTCTCATAGTTACTGTTTTTGAGCCAGGTCTCGCCTAATCTGCATTTATACCTTTGATTTTTCCTGCCTAAGTGTAAAACCTTGCTGTTCTTCACATTAAAACTTATTTTGTTGGACAGGGCCCATTGTTCAGGTTTGTCAAGATCTTTTTGGATCCTGAGCTTGTCTTCTAGAGTGTTGACTATTCCTGCCAGTTTGTTATCTTTGCAAATATGTGTTATATTTGCACTCTGTTCAAACCTATGGTCTTTTTCGAAGTTGTTTTCTTTTTTTAAAAAAATCAAGCTTCCCAAGGTTGTTCTGAAGTTGGGCAACTTTTAAATTTAATAAATAAACAGAATAAATTAAATAATGTATATGACATTGTCTTCTTTGGACTACCATATCTTCAGGCCTGGGAAAAATCTTATAACTAAGATTTTATTCCCAGTTCCTAATTTTTTAAATAGTAACAAGGCTTACTGTATGTTATTTGCTTCCCTTAAAGTATTGATCAGTTCTTTCTCTGGCGTGATTATCATAAAAGAAAAGAATAATGTATTTCTTACTTCCTCACTGAACACAAACATATTTCAATCTATGAGATTTTTTTGGTGGTAGTATCTACATCAAGGTATCAATTGTATTCATTTCTAAAACTTTGAAGTTTATTAGGGAGGCCTTCAGAAAATGGATGTTATTGAAGGTCTACTGCATATCTTTAGTGGCACTCAGTTCCTTATCACAGTGAATAAACACAAGTCAAGAACATGGCATTAATATCTGTGTTTAGATTTAGAGCAATGTTGTTATGCCAAGGCTAAAGGGGTTAATGAGAAACATTGTGCAATGTCATTTAACAAGCTGATGTAGGATTTGGTCCAAGAACATTCTTCAGATAAAAATATAAGAAAGTGGATATAATATTTTCATTTGAATTTCATAAATTAGGTCTCTAGTCAAAGAACAAACCAATTTTCAGAAATCAACCAAGCATAGCAGGAGATCCATCCTATCTCTTCTTTAAAACCCTGGACAGTCAATTAAAAATAGTAGGAAACTCCATTTGGGTTAGCCCACCTCTGAGAAAGGCATTTTTAAAACTTATAGAATAAAAAAGAAAACCAAATACGTTTGATGTATCTGAGAATGCATTTAGGGTAGTTTACTGAACAAAAGCATTTTTAAACCACTGGATGTAAAATCCCTGGAGTGTCTGAAAAACCACCAAGTTTGGAAGTTACGGGGAAATTATCTGTAACTTTAAAACAGTTTTTTTTCCTAAAAAAAGGAAGTTGAAAGGAGATGATGAAATTAACATTATTTAAACAGCCTCCAATACAAGAAGTTTTAATTTCCTCTTCTCTTTAGTCAATGGAGGGTTACTTTAAATATAGGCATAGAGAAGACAGAACATATTCTCACTGTCAGGAAATTTATCCTTAATTCTAAGTTGTATCTCATTTCAATGGTCTTCCCCCTGTTATTTCTTGCCCTTTGAATAATAATAATAGGTGCTTTGGATAATAATAATAATAATAATAATAATAATAATAATAATAACAACAACAACAACAACAACAACAACAACAACAACAACAACAACAAAGTTAGAAGGGACCTTGGAGGTCATTGAGTCCAACCCCCTTCTCAGGCAGGAAACCCTATACCATTTCAGACAAATGGCTGTCCAGTCTCTTCTTAAAAACTCCCAGTGTTGGAGCATTCACAGCTTCTGGAGGCAGGTTGTTCCACTGGTTAATTGTTCTAAC
This sequence comes from Vipera berus, assembly GCF_964194415.1. NCBI lineage: Eukaryota > Metazoa > Chordata > Lepidosauria > Squamata > Viperidae > Vipera > Vipera berus. Next base: position 118,300,307 of record NC_138205.1, on the reverse strand, counting down.
TGTCAGGAAGTTTCTCCTTAGTTCTAGGTTGCTTCTCTCCTTGACTAGTTTCCATCCATTGCTTCTTGTCCTGCTTTCAGGTGCTTTGGAGAATAGCTTGACTCCCTCTTCTTTGTGGCAGCCCCTGAGATATTGGAACACTGCTATCATGTCACCCCTCACCCTTCTCTTCATTAAACTACACATACCCAATTCCAGCAACCGTTCCCTATATGTTTTAGCCTCCAGTCCCCCAATCATCTTTGTTGCTCTTTTCTGTACTCTTTCTAGAGTCTCAACATCTTTTTTACATCGTGGTGATCAAAACTGGATGCAGTATTCCAGGTGTGGCCTTACCAAGGCATTGTAAAGTGGTATTAGTACTTCACGTGATCTTGATTCTATCCCTCTGTTAATGCAGCCTAGCACTGTGTTGGCATTTTTGGCAGCTGCAGCACAGTTCTGGCTCATATTTAAGTGATTGTCCACTAGGACTCCGAGATCCCTCTCACAGTTACTACTATCGAGCAAGGTACCACCTATACTATACCTGTGCATTTGATTTTTCCTGCATAAATGCAGAACCTTACTTTTTTCACCATTGAATTTCATTTTGTTAGATAGCACCCAGTGTTCTAGTCTGTCCAGATCCTCCTGTATTTTAAGCCTATCTTCTGGTTATTCCTGCCAGCTTGGTGTTGTCTGCAAATTTGATGAGTTCCCATCCCCTTGTCCAAATCGTTAATAAAGACATTGAAGAGCACTGGGCCCAGAACAGAGCCCTGGGGCACCCCACTACACACTTCCTTCCATGTAGATGCAGTTCTATTGAGAACCACATGCTGAGTACGGCCTTTCAGCCAGCTACGAATTCATCTGTTGGTGATGCTATCTAACCCATATTTTAGCAAGTTGTAGGTTGTGATCTAGTTTATCAAATGCCTTACTGAAGTCCAAGTAAATTATATCTACAGCATTCTTCTGGTCCACTAATTTTGTCACTTGGTCAAAGAATGTAATAAGATTTGTCTGGCATGTTCTGTTTTTGACAAACCCATGTTGGTTTTTAGTGATGACTTTGTTTGCATCAAGGTGTTCGCTAATTTGTTGTTTGATTATCTTTTCCAGAATCTTCCCAGGTATTGAGGTCAGGCTGATAGATCTGTAGTTTCCTGGATCTATTTTTTCCCTTTTTTGAAAATGGGAACTACATCAGCTCTCTTCCAGTCCTCTGTAGTTCCTCAGTGCTCCAGGATCAGTTCAGTGGTTCTGAGATCACGTCTGCCAGTTCCTTGAGAACCTTAGGGTGTAATCCGTCTGGTCCTGGTGATTTGAACTCGTCTAGGCTGGACAGGTGCTCACTTATCATTTTCTCGCCTATCTTAACTTGCATTTGTATTCTGTTTTTATGGCACTGGTTTTGGTAGGTTGGACTGTTTTTCCCCTTTGTGTAAAGACAGATGCAAAAAACGAGTTAAATAGTTCTGCTTTCTCCCTGTTGCTTGTCACCTTCTTTCCACTTTCCCCCACTAATGGACCAATCATTTCCTTAACCTTTTTCTTGTTTTTTATATGTTGAAAGAAGCTTTTTTTTGTTATTTTTGACTTTGGTTGCAAGCCTTAGTTCATTCTGAGCCTTAGCTTTCCTCACTTCATCTTTGCAGGCATGGACTATTTGCTGATATTCTGACTTAGAATAGATTGACTCCATCTTCTTTGTGACAGTCCTTCACTTACTAGAGGACTGCTGCCATATTACCCCAGTCTTCTCTTTGTTAGTTTATATTATAAAATTATTATTTCTGGTATTTTGTGACCTGTTAAGTATTTGAAAAAGCACTTGTGGTAGCCCCATTTTTAATTGTCAAGAACACTGTGATGGAGTTTTAAATGATAGAATTTTGGAGGCATTTCTCAACTCTTGTCTATCCATGTCATTATGTGCCTTCAATATATATTACCCACTGAGGTGAATATACACTGGTATCTATATTTGATTGTTCATCAAGGAATTAACTAGCTTCATGACCTCATGATATTACCGTTGGACTGGATTGGGGCAGCAAAAAAAAAAAAAGAGAGAGAGAGATGTCATGATTGAAAGGCTTGTCAATTATCAGACAAACATGATGATTAGGTTAAATTTTGTCTTGGTGGGTCATAGATTGTACACTCTTTATATAGGGAGTTATAGTTGGGGCAGAATGCTTATTTCAGATATGAAATGGTCTTTTCAAGTCTTATATAGGAGACCTAGATGATCAATGGTTAGAATATGTTGTGTTGCAGGCAAACTCTGCCTACAGCTTGATCCTGACAAGAGTCAAGACTGATTCAGCCTTCCATCCTTCTGAGGTGAGTAAGATGAGGACCCAGATTGTTGGGGGCAATATGTTGACATTGTAAACTGTCCAGAGGGTGGGGAGGTATTTAAGACTGAATGCTATTGCTATAGAGATTTGAAAACAGTTGAAACAGTACTTCTGGTACTCTGAAGAATCTTCAGAAGATATGAATCCTTCCTCTTTTGTCTCTCCTAAGAATTAAACTAAGACAGAACATTTTGTAAATAAGACAGAATAGGCTAGGAGGCAAAGGCTTCATCAAATTGATTTTTTGCTCTTATATCCAGCAGTTTAAGGTCAGCATCTTCTCTCAAGAAAATGTCAACCTTCTTCAACTGGCATATTCTAAATATTTTGGATTACAAAATCTCTTATCCACAACCAACATGGCCAGTGATTATACAGGCTAAGAATAATAATCATAGTTATATCTAAGTTGGAAAGATTGGTCACAGAAGATTGAAATTACTAACTTGGCAGCAACAGTTTCATTTTATAAAGAAATGAAGTAAACAAAGAAATGTTTAGCACATCATCCTTCATCTTTGAAAGAAGTACCTGGAGACGATGCATTGGGAGCCAATATTTCTAATATTGAAAATGCCAATCTCCAACTGTCATCTAGCATAAAGAGTGGAAAATGTAAAGCAGGCTTTCCACTAAGTCATAAAAGGAGAGAAGTGTAAAGTCACGTGCTTCACATAGAGACGGACACAGAGCTGGGGTAAAGATGAGTTTATTCTGAACAGAACGAACTGGGGAAACAGGGAAGCCTGGCATCTATTTGTACCTGCCCAGGTGGATGGCATCCAATCAGTTCAAACCTGGGCTTCCTGCCAGTGCAGGTGACAATGGGTGTAGATCCTGGCTTCCCACCAGGCTGACCATGCCTGGGGCTGTCAACAGCTTAAGTCATTAGGCTTATCCTGAGTGAGCAGTTATCGCCCAGAGCTGTCCAGCCCCTCTGCTGATCTGCACCATCAGCCTCCTGCTGTGCTGTCCTTTGTGTATGCTGGGAGGCATACACTGCAAGAAGAAAGAGATATATATTTTAAATCTAAAAGTTTACAAGATGGGTACAGCAGCATTAAATGTCAGAAGGCAATCAACTGTTTGAAGAAACTACAGGCCTGGTATACAGTAAAGATTCTTTAGTGGATATGCCACATCATGTTTCTGGGAACTTACAAATATGTCCTTACCAACTTGAGGAGCATTTGATAGCATCACAACCTGGCTTTGAGGATGAAAGAGGTTCTGAGTAGTATCACAGGCAAAGTAAATCTGAAAAATTGAGAAGAAACTCAAACCAAAGAGATTTCCATTCCCCCACCTTTTCTTGCGATCCTCTTTTCTCTTTTTTTTTTACAAGAATCACTGACCTATCGCAGATGGCAAAATTAACTCTTTTTAAGAAAAAAAAACCTATATCTATTTTTGTTTCTGCTTGGAAACTGCTTCTAGATTTTGTGCTCAAGATAGAAAAAAAATTAAAATCTTGACTTTGAGAATTGCTGATTAAATCAGTTTGCTGTTCTAGTAGTGGTTAATATTTACTAAGCGTGTAAAAGTAAAACAGAGATTGTAATTTTCCTTTGTATTCTATTGTGCTAAAAATGTTGGAAGTCACTGGGTTTTTTTTCTTTTCTCCTTTCCCTACTATCTTTATTTTCATTTGTATTTTATATTATGAATAATCTTAATAAAAACCTTTTTAAAAATCACTATTTTTGTGATCCTATTATAGGGATGACAGGCCAACAAATTACAAATAAGATGATCTTGTGGCATTATTATTCTGCCTTTCATGTGGAAAATCTATAATCCATTTAGGAAGCAAACAAGTCAGCAGCAAACTTCCAAGTTTTCAAAATCTCATTTCTCTCCATCAAATATCTCTTTTTTTTCTTAACAAAAATAGTTATTGGAAAGGGACAGATAGCTACCTGTCATTTTAAAGAAAGCATTTACTTTGTTTGTTCCTAACTGTGACATTTGAGCCTTGAGACTGAGCTAATGGTTTATAGACATACACCAATTTATTTGACAAATACATTTTTCTGTGGATGAACTTTTGGCAAACAATTTGTGAAGATGATTTTTCCCCCCAAGAAGCTTCCATGACTTCTGAGGGATTATTTTCTGAACAGTTGTGGATAAATAATTAACTGCAACCTAGCCTTTACAAATGTGGTCAAAATAATTTTGGCAGACTATTATACACAATTCTGACTTTCAGTAACCTCAAGGGGTGCCATTTGAGCTTAGCACAAAATTCAGCAACTTGGCTGAGTAGCACATTCAATAACATTGACAAGCTGGGGCTAACAGACTGTGTTGTCAAGCTGCATGTGAAATTAGAAAAACAGTGCATGTATAGTATACATGTTACATTTTTATGGTCTACTTTGGTGAAACATATGTGCAGAAAGATGAATTTATTCTTTTCATAATAACAAAGAACTTTGAGGCTATAACCAGAGGTGTCTACAGAATCCCATGGATTGAGCAATATGATGATATTAGCATTGTGATATCACAATATAAACTCCCCCCTTTCTATACATCATGCAATGTCACAAAGCACATACAAAGAAAGTAGAGTTTGCATGTGAAGTTCATTTCATAATGTGCTCTCTTTGCTCATAGATATTGAATGTCAACTTGGAATGAGCTTACTCAAGTTACAGAAGTTTACCTTCAGCCATGAAAATTCATTGAATAACACCAAGACAGTCCTACCTCTCAACAAAATCTCCCTCACAAATGTGTTGTTGTAGAGAAAAAATAGGAGTACCATGCAAGTTTTCTTGGAAACAAAATAAGATATAAATTTGAAAGAGGAGCAGGAGAGTAAGGAAGAGGAACAGAAGAAGTATTTAGGGTTTAAAAAGAAGACAGTTTATTCAGAACTATGTGACATTATAGGTAGTCATTAACGACAATAAGAACCAGAATTTCTGTTGCTAAATTACATAGTTGTTAAGTGAGTCGTGCTCAATTTTATGACCTTATGTCCAGACTACAATAAAATTTCTGCTGCACTGAAGGTTCCTAAGAGCACAGTAGCCTCCATAATTCTCAAATGGAAGAAATTTGGCACAATCAGGACTCTTTTAAGAGCTGGTTGACCAGTCAAACTGAGCAATTGAGGGATAAGGCCCTTAGCAGGAGAGGTGACCAAGAACTTGATGGTCACTCTGACTGAGCTCCAGATATCATGTGTGGAGATGGGACAGAGTTCCAGAAGTACAACCATCACTCCAGTCCTCCACCAATCTGGGCTTTATAGCACAATGGCTAGATGGAAGCTCTCTTCAGAGTGAAAGAGATGAAAGCCCACTTGGAGTTTGCAAAAAAAGCACCTGAAAGACTCTCAGGCTGTAAGGAGCAAGATTGTCTGGTCTGATAAATCAAGATTGAACTCTTTGGCCTCAACTTTAAATGTTATATCTGGAGGAAACCTGTCCAATATAATCCCAACAGTGAAGAATAGGGGTGGTAGCATCATGCTGTGGCTGTGTTTTTCATCTGCAGGGACTGGCAGACTGGTCAGGGTTGAGGGAAAGCTGAATGGAGATGAAAACCTGTTCCACAATGCTCAGGACCTCAGACTGAGCCAAAGCTTTACTTTCCAAGATGACAACGTTTCTAAGCACACCACCAAGACAACACAGGAGTGGCTTAGGGACAACTCTGTGAGTGTCCTAGTGTAGCCCAGCTAGAGCCCTAATTTGAACCTACTGAACATCCCTGAAGGGATCTGAAAATGGCTGTCATGGTCACCATCCAACCTGACTGAAATTGAGAGGATTTGCAAGGAAGAATGGCAGAAAATCCCCCAATCCAGGGGTGCAAAGCTTATCACATTACACCCCAAAAGACTCGATGTTGTAATTGCTGCCAAAGGTGCTTCAACAAAGTACTGAGTGAAGGGTGTGATATTTCAAGGTTTGTTTTTTTTAATAAATTTATAAACATTTCTAAAATTCTGTGTTCACTTTTTCATTATGGGGTACTGAGTGTAGATTAATGAGAAAAAAAATGAATTGCAATAACTGTAGAATCAGACTGCAGCATAACAAAATTGGCAAAAGTGATAGGTCTAAACAATTTCTGAATGCACAGATATTCTTTATATAAGGAAAAAACAGAATAACAGAATTGTAGGGGACCTTATTGCGTGTATATTTGTGTCTCTCTGTGTGTATACCAAGGTCCCTTCCAATTTTGTTATTCTATGTTTTTTTCTTATATAAAGAATATCTTTATAACACATTTTTAAGTTCTCAGATTGTCATTATTTGAAAATAAAAAATTAGGTTTTCTTTGTCTTAATTGGGAATTCAAGGGAACCTGAAAGACATCGTAAAATGTCTTAACATTATTTATGCAGTCAATTTTTGCTTACATAATCAGGGTTTAAACAGATCTTGACTAATGTTTTCTCTTGTATCCAATTTGCAAAATTATTAGAATGTGAGTAGATAATCTGAATTTCCAGCAGCCAACAACCATCATGTTTCTTCTGCAGGAATTAAATTTTATCCATCAGTGTAAAACTTATTTAAAGAATTTCAACAAGAAACAAGTAAAATCATGGACAGGGAGCAAGCAGCAGCATCAATTAGTATTTTCCACAAAAGCAGTTAAACCAAAACAAATCACCTCTTGATAAATAAAATAAAATGAGATATAAGCTGTTGTCCCTGATGCTGCTTGCTTAAAGGTTTCTATGAATCACTAGTTCTCCTTTACTTTTTTTGCTTACAAATATAATTTGTATATATTTCTGACAGAAGATCATAACCAAAGTTAGCTATGGTGCTTGAAGAAAAGAAGACATGACTCTTCTTAGGAAGTCAACTATATCCTGGGATGAAAGGTTTATTTCATCCTTTCTTGATTAAAATGTCCATGTTATTGTGTCTAATCCTCTTTGCCTTGTTTCTCTTATCTACTCACAAGCCTTGAATATTCTGTTAGAAGTTCTACCACGTTGAGAATATTCCATACATGATAGGAAGACCTTTCCTTCCTTCCTTCCTTCCTTCCTTCCTTCCTTCCTTCCTTCCTTCCTTCCTTCCTTCCTTCCTTCCTTCCTTCCTTCCTTCCTTCCTCCCTCCCTCCCTCCCTCCCTCCCTCCCTCCCTCCCTCCCTTTTTTCCCAATTCGTTCTTCTGCATAATGGGATGAATGATGAGGTCAGTTCTAGACATTTAAATATCAGGACAAGATTATTTCCAGCTTCTTCTTTACCTGTCTTCCTAAAAGAAGAAGAATGGAGAATGGCTTGACTCCCTCTTCTTTGTGTCAGCCCCTGAGATATTGGAACATTGCTATCATGTCATCCCTTATTTTAGGCGACAGTTTTAGTCCTGCTCAAAGCAGCAGAGAAATGTGTCACTGAACAAAGAGGATCCCCAGGACACAAAAAGGACAATGTGAAGCTTGCATATAACCCCATGGGCCCAAGTTGTACTCCCTTGATCTGGTTTGCACTGGACCCATGGACAGGTGTGTAGCAGAGGGTACACTTCATGCAAACTCAATTGTCTATGTATTTGCATGCAAATATCATGAAATAAAGAAGAAAAGGTAGAGGCTCATAGTAACAGTGCATGTTTCATCATTTTGCCCTCATGAAGTTAGGGATGTCTGTTTTGATCTGTGTAATCCTACTGACCTCTTGCTTACTGACAATACTTGTGTCATGGTTCCGACAGACAGAGACAAATAAAGCAGAACTCTGAGGTTTGCAAGTTCCTCAAAGAAAATGTTTATTGATACAAAGTATCAGCACATCAAAAGTGAAACCAAGACTGAATAGACACATAACAATCCCCAATACAATGTTAAGAAATCCCACCCCTAGAGTTACGCAAGTTACTACATTCCTCAATACATCTTCTTGGCGGGGTTTTCATGAAACTCCCAGCCAGGGAGCAGCTGATGACCTTGGTTCCCATGGGAGAAAATCTGTTTAGTCTAGCAAAGCACCTGGTTAAACCCACCTCCCTCCATGCTATGTGTCAACCAAAAATGAATAGGGAAAATGGCTGCAGCCATGCTCATTTTCAAAGTTGACAACTTGTTTCTAACCAAGTCTTCCAGTTTTCCACTTTGGCCTCTACCACCTTTCAGATTATGTTTTACTCCTATTACTCTTTTTTCTTCTCATTTGACTCACCCAACTATTCTCCACATCCAGCTTTTGTAATAGATTCTGTCTGTAAAGGGGAAGAGGTGTGATTGACTACCAGGAAGTGTCAATTTCCCAGGAAGGAGGGAGAAGACACCAAGAAGGTAAGAGACAGTACAGCCCAGAGCTGGAGTCAGAGGAAGAGATTTATATCCCGTGCTTTTATATCCATGGCAACTAGTTTCTATCACATAGAGCCACAAAGTCTATAGCCTCAGAGTGATAGAATCAGCAATTTCTTACTACCCACTGAATCCAACACAATTAAGAGAAATCAGCAAAGACAAGAGAAACTAGTTTTAAATCCCTAGTACTAATCAACCCTACTTGTAAGAAGGGTAGAAACAATGAACTCTAATTACTTATAGCCAAGGAATAATTAATTAGTTAGGTCTCTTAAAATGCCAGGAGAGGAAAACCCACATTTGGGACAATGGTGCTTTGCAAGATGTAAACACTTATTTTTAAGGTTTAGCTGATCAAAATGCAGGAGATGGGAATGCTCACCTGTGCACACCTGTATAGTGCCAAACAGCTTCTAAAGACATTTGGATCAAATTTATTGACTTGCTGACTAGGCAAAGATAAATTTCAGTAATTAAGCAGCAACATTGGATGCATCTCTCCACCCCCTGCAAATGGCCACGTATCCTTCAAATTTTAGCTAAAATCCAGTTTAGGATGAAGAATATTGATTGCAATCAGTAGAAAATACAGGTGAGGGAGACACAGAGAGATTGTTATACAGGAAGGAATCAGAAATAGTGCTGTTGCTCACACCATACACCTCAATAAAAGTTATCTACCAACTGGTTCACGAATGCACCAGAGAGGATGAGAAACAATGGTTGGAAACTGATCAAAGACAGAAGCAACCTGGAATTAAGGAGAAACTTCCTGACAATGAGGACAATCAACCAGTGCAACAGCTTGCCCCCAGAAATCGTGAGTACTCCATCACTGGAGATTTTTAAGAAGAGACTAGACATTACCTGTCTGTGATGGTATAGGTTCTCCTGCTTGAGCAAGGGGCTGGACTAGAAGACCTCCAAGGCCCTATTCTATTCTATTCTATTCTATTCTATTCTATTCTATTCTATTCTATTCTATTCTATTCTATTCTATTCTATTCTATTCTATTCTATTCCATTCCATTCCATTCCATTCCATTCCATTCCATTCCATTCCATTCCATTCTATTCTATTCTATTCTATTCTATTCTATTCTATTCTATTCTATTCTATTCTATTCTATTCTATTCTATTCTATTCTATTCTATTCTATTCTATTCACTTGAGGAATGAATTTTCAGTCTCATGCCCAATCCTAAACCCTGACTGAAAAGGATTCAAATAATTCATTTCCTTTAGGATAAACTACAGAAGTCTTCCTATGACTGCATGAACATTCTATTCTGAGCAGCTCCAAACATCTGGATTCAAGGAGGCTGTCTTAAGAAGGTCATAAAGCATTCTGAAACTCAAAGCTTCAAGGAACACACCTTTTCAAAGCAAGCACTTGATATCGTCATGCATCCAGCTGACCATAGCATAGCCAACTCTTTGCAGGAGAAAAGCAGGACAAAAGTCTTCTCTTGTTGAGAAATCTCTTAATAAGCCACTATCATTTCATCAGGGTCCACAGACCAGAAGGAATCCATAAGTGGAATGGCTTGATGTTGCTACAGGCATCACCATAGACTGCAACCATGAAGAGTCCAGACTTTGGGAAATCTGAATGACTTCCCTGAGATGTTATGCAAAACGGTCATGACTGCCAAGCAGAAAATCTATCAATGACTCTTTTTCCCAACAGGGAGTTGATTACCTTAAACAAGGTATCACAGAATCTTCCATTCTATCAAGTAGCTATCAGCTGTCTTCAGGCCAATAGGTCCCACTATATTGTTGTGATAAAAACCATCATTTGGTGCCTGCACTTATTTTGATGCATAACTACTTATAAGGCCACAATGTCTTAATGAGGATGGTAAGTGTCTGATTCATTAATAAACCAGACAGCATGTAAAGCTGGCAGTCTTTCAAAGAGAAGGAACATGGTTGGTTTTATCAATGAATTTCTGACAATCAATAAAACTTCAACAAGACAAGTGCTCCGTCTTGCCAGTGCAGAAATAAAGATTCACAGCAGGAGTTTTATCACTAAATATGAGGGTGATCCTTTGATGCCAAGCAACAATGACATTCTTGGGACAACTTATCATTGCAGTTTTAGACAGCAAGAACAGATATTGGTTCTTTCATTCTTTGGCCTTCAAGGGAATTAATGTACACAATTTTGCTTTAGCATCCCACTTCTAATCTGCATACCATATCCGTTACTGAGCTAAGAGAGATTCAGAGAAATGAAAATGGGTCAGAGATGGGCAAGAGGGGGCCAGAAACATAGCCATCTTAAATAGATGGGCTTGGCATAGAATTGCAAATGGTGACAATTTCTATTGTTCCTATAAAGTTTGAAGCTTTGGTGTGGTTTGGGATGCTGGGCTGATGGATTGATAGCTTGACTTCTGCAAAGAAATTTTTAGAACTTCCTACCTTTATGTCCCTTCCAGCTCTGTTATTCTGTTAATTTATTTATTCATTTATTTATTTATTTTATTGGATTTGTATACCACCCTATTCCCGTAGGACTCAGGGTGGTTTACAGGGCAGTTAAAACCATTTATCTCTATCAAAATAGATCCTTCTAAAAGGCCCAACTTGGTCCTCCTTTTCTTTTTTCTATGGATTTTCTTCCTTAAGTTCAACTCTGCAAGAGCCTTCACCAGAAAGAAGATACCCCAGTAAAAGCACATTTGTACTTCTTCTCTATCTTTGTGGGAGAGAACATGCTGTTCTCTGATTTCCCTTTGCCTCACTTGACTGGTTCCATCTTCATGGTGTTTCCTCATTACAGGTGGTCTTAAATTCTACCCTACCCCAAAGATTGCAATCTTTCTGGTATCTGAAAACCTGTTTTTAAAAGTACATATTCTAAAATCATGGCACCAGTATAGAAAATAAAATCTACCTTTTGTTCCCTCCTAATTCTCCCGATAATTGGCACATGTAATCCATTTTACTAAAAACAAAGCATTTTCTCCATGGTAACACAGTGAAACAAAGTATTATTATTATTATTATTATTATTATTATTATTATTATTATTATTATTATTATTATTATTATTATTATTATTATTATTAATCTGGATATGGGAAATGGGATGAATCAAACTATGCCTCAGGCATCTTGGAGTAGTTCAGCTAAAGCTCCAGCATAGAGGTCTGACATATATTAAGTAGGGTTTGTAGAGCCTTGGTTTGCAAGTTGAAGAAATGCCTATAAAATATTGGATCAAGGCCCATCTATTAGAAGAAAGGAATACAAAAGTATGCATAATGGAGTGCAGAAATGTATGGGGTTTTTTTTCCCCTTTGGGTGTCTTCAAGCTAGTCTTGAATCTGACAACTGTGTGGACAACTTCAAGGTGATGGTTCTAAAACCATTCCACTATTTAAGGGGAAAGGATACATCTTGTTCTACCATAATTTTCTAGATGGTTGACACATTTAATCCATTCTACCCATACACTCTGCAGCCATTCTTATACAGAATGCTAACTACTTAGTTGTATCATTCCATGTTGTATCATTTGTATCATTCCATGATGATACCAATATGCAGTGCTTTTTTTCTATAAAAAAAAAAGGTGCCGGAACTCTCATCTTGGTGGGCGCAGGAGGCGGGGGGGTGGGGGGGCGGTGCTGCTGCAGTCACTGGTGCGAAGGGTGTTGGCGGCGGGCTCCACTCCCTGGGGCCAGAGCCGGCGCGGCTGGTGCTGTGGGAGCAGCAGAGCCCACTCTATATGGCGGGGCTGCGCAATGCAGGCAGCGGAGGCGGTGCGGGCCAGGCGATGTTTTAATCTTATGATTTTAAAAATATTTTTTTTCCTATTGTAAGTTTCCCCAAACCTCGCCATGTGGATTGCATACAAATATTATTTATTTATTTTATTTATTTATTTTAATTATATAATTGGTAAATAAAGGTAGAACATATGTTAAATATACATCAAATGATAATATGCTTCCCTACAAAGTCAATTCTTGCTCAATGACAGACCAAGGAGTTAACTCAGAAAGGCAAGAGGAAAATCTAGAAGAGGTCTGTGCAGCTCTTCAACATCTTCATCAACGATTTGGATGAGGGGATAGATGGGGAACTCATCAAATTTGCATGTCAAACTCATTTTGTTTGAGGCAACTTTTTATAAAAGAATTGCCATTAATTTGTTTTAATAAAATAATTTAAATCAATTTTTCACTTGATTTCAAATTAAATGAATGAGATTTTTTTTAGTACAATTGCCAAATGCAATAAACTGGTTTTAGGTATATGTTACTGGAAGGAAAAAGCAATCCCTGTTGCGTTACTGATCCCAGAGAAACATTTGCATGTATGCAGGTATCCTTAGGGTGCCATAGTTATGGATGAGAAATATTGGTTGCAAAGTTGGCATTTCTGGATGTTATACAGATATTTTGGACTTATTTTTGTTTCTTTGCATGTTTGATATTTTTAAAAAGGCATATGCTACTGACTACGCTTATGCACATATGTAACATGATCACTGCTTGTCCAAAATTTTACTATACAGATAATGCCCCCAGAAATTATTTTAGCCTTTTTAATAAATGTTATTGATGTTAAGCTCACCAGGGAAAACATCATATATTGTTATGTATATACTAGGTTAATTATTTAAAGAATGAAGTGCAACATAACTAGATTCTAAATAATCTATTTTCCAAAACACACAACAGTCCAAACAGTAAAAGTAAAGTTCAAATTAAGAATATTTCATTCTTAAGAATTGTTTAGATTCAAAATAGTTTTCAAGAGTGTACAAAAGATACTATTTTTTCTAGAATCAGCTAAATTAGACATATTACATTGAGAAAAATGTTTCTCATTTCTTTCCTGTTACCTTTGATTTCATTGCAGAGATGTTAACATAAGAAATAGATTATTTTGTTATCTAATTTTACCTTCCAAAAGACAGAAGCAGATGAAAAATGTGAGGTTCTTTCCTGTTGGCTTTTCTGAATTAGCTGTTTTAGATTCTAAAAGAAGTAATCCTGTAAATAATTTTAATGTCCTCCTCTAGTGCAGGCTCTTTTATGACTCAAGGACTTCAACTCCCAGAATTCCTGAGCCAGCATGGCTCGGCTTGGAAACCTCTCCCTTTCCCCTCAGCATGGCTGGCTCAGGATTTCTGGGAGTTGAAGTCCATGAGTCATAAAAAAGAGCCAAGATTGCTAGCCCTGAAATAAGGGAGCTGGTTTGTTTTTTGTTTTTTTGTTTTTTGCAAAATAAGGTTCCGGAACGCCGTTCTGAGCATTCTATGAGAAAAAAAGCCCTGCCAATATGTCTTGGACTAGCTCTGAGGCACCTTGGGTCCTGTCTAGTGTGGTAGACCCTTGTTTCTATGGATCTGTGTTGAGTGCCTGTTCTAGTGCTGCCAAGTCATAAGTCAAGGCAACAAATCCAATGTTACAACTTCTTCTGTGACAGTTGTTAAGCAAATAAATGCATTCTTATGGGTGTTTTCTACCAGTAACTGGCTGAAAAGAAGACTGGAAACTAGCAAAATAAATCATAAATTGTGGTCACATAACATTTGCCAGTTACCAAGCACTCAAAATATTATCATTTGACTCTCTCTTTCTATGTGTGAGTGTGTGCCTGTGTGTGTGAGTGTGTGCATGCATGCGCATGCACATGTACATCCATTGGAACTCTGGAACTGGGTTGTAAGTATTTTTTTGGGGGGTCCCTCATAAGTTCAAATGGTTGTTAAATGACTGTTCATTAAGCGAGGACTACCTGTTTTGATTCTTGCATTTTATGTAGATTCCAAAATAAAACACTGATAAGCAAATAAGATGGCACAAGGGTGGAAAATAGACAAATGGAATATGAATGTGATGGATCCATAACTTCCCCTCAGGCGTTATATTAAATATGAACCAGTGGCGTAGCGTGGGGGGTGCAGGGGGGGCGGGCCGCACCGGGCGCAACATCTGGGGGGGCGCGCTCGCACTGAGCTGCTCAGGGAGCCCCAAGGGCTGCACAGAGTCGGCTTGGCTCCGCTCTCGAGCTGCTTTTTCTTGCAAAGCGAAACGAGTCCGGCAGGTGAGATGGGCGGCCACATAAACTGAATAAAATAAATAGAAGCGCCCAACTCTCCGCCCAGGCTCAGGCCAACCGCAAGCGCCCCGCAGGCGCCCCGGCAGGCTTGGCCGAGCGAAGACGGACCCGCCGGCCGGCTGGCCTAGCTTCGTGCGCATGCGTGGCTTTATTTAGCGGGGCTCATGTGCGAGCTTGAATGCAGCGGCTCTTGCAGGTCGGAGCCCCGCCCAGCCGCCCTCGAGAGGGACCCGGAAGCATCCCGCATGCGCGCGACTCTTCTTGGAAAGTCTACGCCGCTGCGGGGTGCGTCTTTTCGGCAGTGCTATGACGTCACCGGGTTAGGGGGCGCAAATTGCCCCGGGTGCTGACAACCCACGCTACGCCACTGATATGAACCACCATGTGACAAGACTGAATGGCCCAGCTTGCAGTGACTGGTTTAGTTGCCTTTGACCATTACAAATATTCCTTTGTAGTCAAAGGTGACTCATGGTTGAGGTAATGTAACTTGGAAGTCTGCAGGAAATGACTGGGTAGCCTAGAATTACCCCATTTTTTTCTAAAAAATAAAGCACTGCAGCCAAATTGCCAGCAACCTAAAACTGTGCCATTTAGGTTGTGCAGCTGTTTGAAAAGAAAGTTTAATTAATGAAGGCTGATAACAGTTAACAGCTTTTAATGTACTTCAAAAGCTATCAAGGAAATAGGGAGTGTTTAAAATGAGAATTTCACTCAAAGCTTTCCATTCACTTTCTAAATCTGAATGTGTTCTCCCCCACCATCATTTCCAGACGCCTAATTTAGATTGTATATTAGAAGCCTATAATAAACCTCCCATAAAGAAATAATAGAACTCAGCTACATATTAGGAGCGGATTAACTCCCCTTCTGTAAGTGCAGGCCTGGGCCCTTATCCAACTACAAAACAAAAGGAAATAAAGCCTGACAATCTTTCAGTAGCAATGGCCAGTTGCTTTTATCTGGGACTTGCTCTTCAAGAGGAAACAGTATCAAAGCTTAAGGGACACTACTTGGCTTCAACTAAAATTTCCATCATGGTCTCCCTTTAAATCAGTGGCCTCCAAACTTTTGGGCACCAGGGACCAGTTCCATGGAGAGAGGTTTTTCTGTGGACCGGAGGGAGTGTGGTTTTGTGTGTTGTCTGCATCCCATGGATGCAGCTTCACTTTTTTGCACTGCATGGTTTTTGGCATACCACAGTCCAGTGCTTGTCCACGGACTGGGGTTGGGGACCCCTCCTTTATGTCATCTCCAGGTTTTGGCTACACATCTTTTTGCTTGAGAAAAACAGGTTCTCTGCATGCACAGAGACTGCTTTGCTAAAAGCGAGAGGGCTGTGTTTTGTTACATTGGCCTAACCTCAAGATTTATAACTGAAGCATTTTTACGCACACCTGAGCAGAATTAAACATGAATTATACATTTCTGGAAGACTGGAATGGCCTGTTCCTAGTGTAGGATATAATTACAGCATCCTTATCTAAATAAACAGATAATTGCTTAGATACGAGACAACAGTAATGTAAGAGAAGGATGGGACTTTATTCATTACATTAACAAACAAAAAAAAAATCCTACACGAAGCAACCTCTGTAACTACAGATCCTTCCCACTGTACAGTCCCAATTCATTAAACATCTGATCAGATTGAACATGAGTGTTTTTACTGGTGAAAATAGTAGAAATCTGTTTACAAGTCCTTTTGGTTGGGAAACATTCTGGAGCATTATTTAAACCCTGATGAAGACTCCTTGTAATCTGTGAATAAGGAAGAAGAAATGAGATATACTGTAGCTGGCTATTTGTTATATGTTTGTGGAGCATGGAGATACAGTTATGGGAAGGGCTATTATGTCAATATTGGCATACATTTGTCAAGCTGCGGAGTTGTACAGTCCATCAAGTTAGGACTGGCAGAAGAAACATTCTTGTTTCTTTTAATCATGATTGTGGTCTCAACATGCAGATGGCAAATATATTTCTACCTGTTAGAATCTATCTGAAAGTTAGTAGATTTGGGGAAATGAGTTTATGGGATGACTAAAGTTAGTCATCTGGAAAGTTTTCAACCTGAAGAAAAAAAGTACTGTTTTTTTTCTTTATATTTTTAAACACATATTTTATGAAGTATAAAATTTGGTGGAAGTTTACTGTGCTTCCATTCCTATAATTTGGAATGCTGCAAATACTGCTGTTCTGCATCCATTTAATCATGCAATTTGTTCAATTTCTGAGTCATATAAATTCTATCATTTCTCTACCTTCTTCCTATGGTGCCTGAAAATTCCTTTCAAAATGCTTCAAATCCATTTATTAAAATATTTATATACCAACTCCAAATGGACTCTCTGTGGTTCACAACATCTTCAAATAGCGTTCATAAAGCTAACTCTCAAAGCAATTAAAGTACCCATCAACATTTCTTGAGTTCCAAAATCCTGGCATCATCTGTAGATGAGAAGCTCTGCAAAACAGTTTTTTCTCCCATTGTCCTAAATATCATCAGGGAAGGCACCATTCAGAAGTTTTTTCCAGTGGAATGAAAGAAATAGTGAGAAATAGTGAAGATGGCTGGTCCATTCTCAGATCCTACATAAAGCGACCTTCAACATTTCATCTCAGAATGTATATGCTGGACTGATTGATTTGACTAGAAAGAAGCGCTCTTGAAGATCTCTAAGTCCCAAACCATAAAAGGACTTTATAGCTCAAAAATAGCACTTTGAACTGTACATGGGATCATGTTTACAACATTTGCAGAGTTCATAGCATGAGAATAGTGGCAGTGGGTAGAACTACTGTGAAGATAGTCCTCCAGTTAGTACCATTATAGAGCCTGCCCATCAAGGTTGTGTCTTGTGATGGTTGTATAAAATGGATCAGTCATGAGACCAACTCAATTTTATTAACTTTTTGGTGATAATGGTTAAGTGAATCATTGAGGTCATTAAGTGACCCACTGGTTCCCTATGGGTGAGGTTTTGCAAAAACCACCATTAAAGGTTACTTTTCAGCAAAAAAAAATATCATCAAATTAACTCATGTGATCATGGAATGCTACAAATGCTGCCATAAAGACAGCTCAGGTGTTGAGCACTTGAAATACAATGTGACCATAGGGAGCCCTCTCTCAGAATTTAAAAGTCATAAGTCATCCCCCTCTCAAGTAGGTCCATAAGAACTTTGAACAGTTGCTAAGCAACCAGTCATAAGCCAAGGACTACTTCTATTGTACAATGTTCTCTTACACGAGCATCCTTATTGAAAAGCTGACTGACTTGAATTTTCCCCCTCCATCTGCGATTGGATTAAAGACTTTCTAAGGGACCAGCTACAAACAATGAGGGTTGGGTCTGTTTCATCCACCCCCCCTGAAGCTTTGCAAGAGTTTGCCACAGGGCTGCGGGCTTAGCCCCTATTTGTACTCACTGTACACATATGATTGTGTATCATCTGACCCATCCACTGCGATCATTAAGTTTGCAGATGATACCACCATAGTGGGTCTTATTACAGGTGGACATGAAACAGCGTACAGGGGGAGGTACAAAAACTATCCCTGTGGTGTTTAGACAACAAATTGTACCTGAACATCAGCAAGACGAAGGAAATGGTGCTAGACTTCCGGAGAAAAAGAGAGGAACCTGCCCCACTTTACATCGGGGGGAGCTGTGTGGAGAGAGTTTCCTCCTTTAAATTCCTGGGAGTCTACCTCTGAGAAGATCTTACCTGGAAAGTCAATACAACCCAGGTGGCCAGAAAGGCCCAACAGAGACTCCACTTCCTCAGGGTCTTGCGGAAGAACAGGGTAGAACAATGGCTAATGACCTTCTTTTATTGGTCTACTATAGAGAGCATCCTCTCGCACTGTATTGTGGTTTGGTATGCTGGCCTAACAGCTGCAGATAGGAAAATATTACAGAGGGTGGTGAGCACAGCACAAAACATTGTGGGCTGTCCCCTGACACCACTGGATGACATCGCCAGGGCTCACTGCCTTGGAAGAGTGACAAAAATTCTCAGGGATGACTCACACCCTGGTCGGTACCTCTTTACTCTCCTACCATCGGGTAGGAGATACAGGAGTAAGGCCAGCCATACCAACAGGCTGAAGAACAACTTCTATCCGTGGGCTGTCAGGCTCTTGAATGGGAAATAACTTTATGTATGACTGACTTGCGAGTCTGGCATGTTGTGTGCAATTAGCTCACATGGTGTAATAATATGGTAGATTGTTGTCACTGTGAGTTGTGGGGGGGGGAAGAGGCATGAAGGGAGACTCAGCCAATCTCAATGTATACATGGTTGTACTTTGACAATAAAGGTTAGTTCATTTGTCATGCTTTTAGCCAAAAGCTAAAATGGATTTCCCAAAAGCTTTTTTTTTAGCAAGAGTTATTAAGATGAAAGGGATAGGGGTGCAAAAATTCAACCAGTAAACTATTTTCAGAACCAATACACCACTGGTACATTATTATGGAGATTTTTAAGTCTTTTAAAGTCTTTCTAACACTCTCCCACTGATCCACCGATGGCAATTTTTTTCACTTATTTCAGAAAAGTTTGTACCTTGGTTTCTATAATGGTTTTTGGGATCTTCTGTCAGTTTGGGATCTGTTGCCCTGTGTTTCGAGAGCCAGGAAAGTTTATAGAGTAGTCTGGCTGCCAGCAGTTGCTAATTCATATGGTTCACACTATTGCACTATCTAGGCACACACATGTTAAACTGTGGATCACTTCATGACCATCTATAACCTGAGGGCATATACCAGTCCAATATCTGATTTTTTAAAAAAATATAAATGATGCTGCACTACAATGGTTAGAGGGCCTAGACGTAGGTTTTTTAACATAAATATTTTTTAACATTTACATTTTGAGATGAAATGTTTATATATATTGCTACTCTATGTATGATATACCAGACACTAAATAAATAACATAGGAATAAGGTCATTTTGAAGTCTCCTTGCCTGGAGGAGGAGGGGGAGGAAGAGGAGGACAGAAAAGGAGGAGGGAGGAGGGAGGAGGAGAAGAAGAAGAAGAAGAGGAAGAGGAAGAGAAGGAGGAGGAGGAGGAAGAGAAGGAGGAGGAGGAGGAGGAGGAGGAGGAGGAGGAGGAGGAGGAGGAAGAAGAAGAAGAAGAAGAAGAAGAAGAAGAAGAAGAAGAAGAAGAAGAAGAAGAAGAAGAAGAAGAAGAAGAAGAAGAAGAAGAAGAAGAAGAAGAAGAAGAAGAAGAAGAAGAAGAAGAAGAAGCTGGGAGAAGTTAATGACCCCTAGAGAGCAACCGAACAAGGAAAATCAGGATATTCATGTGTATTTTGGCCATTTCATCACCAGATTAGTACAAGTCTTGCACATTCCACCAATTACACACAGATTCTCTTCCTTCTTGAAATGAAGTGGAACATGATATTCTTTTCCAACCAACTGAATGAAAAAAACTTTAGGAAAAAGCGTAAGGATGTCCCTTCATGGAACTCAGTCTCAGGGGCTTGGTCTGAAATGAAAAAATAAACTTGGCACAGCTGATCATTTCATATGGGTCATTCCCCTCCATTTCCCTTCTTTTGAGAGAAAAAGGTTGTACTCAAATCCTGGCAAGAACATTGGGGCTGAAATAATTTATTCTTGGCCTGCATTGTAACCTATGGCTTATTTCTAGATGCCCTTTGCACAACACTGAACAAGCAAAACAAAAGCAAGTGGCTTTAATAAAATCACACTCAAATCTTTGAGATTATTGGCCAAACTGGATTCAGAAAAGAATCTGCTATTGGACCCAAAGCAAGCATTCTTCTTCTTTGTACATTTTAAGATATTTTCTCCATTCCATTCTAAATTTATTTTTGCTGAAAAGAATTTTTTTCTACTATGGTTATTGCTTGTCTACTTTTACCCCCCAGAAGTAAAAGCTTAATTTAGACTTATTTTTAGGATGAAAGTTTTCTCCCTGGCTCTATTATGAAATATTATAACGTATGCAGAGCTGGTACCTGTGACAAAATATTTTGATGGTTGACATTCAGTAGCAGCCAATATTTCTTGGTGTTACTCAGTATGTCTGACAGCTGCCTTATCAGGGAATCTAGAATAGTTTCAGTTAACTCTGTTCAGACTTTCCAAAGTTAATTCTTAAACTTTAAATGCACAAACATTCAACACAAAAACATGGGCTTCTAAATATTACTTTTGGGGAAGAGAGATACAGATATAAAATAGACATAGACAAAGATTATTTCTTTTAGAGCTAGTGTGATATAGTGGTTATACATCAAGCTAGAAACTGTGAGAATGAAAGTCCACCCCTACTTTAGGCATGAAGCCATCTGGGTGACCTTGGGCCAGCCACCTTCTCTCAGCCCTAGGAAGAAGGCAATAGAAATAGCACTTAGCTTATATACCACTTCAGAGTGCTTTATAGCCATCTCTAAGTGGCTTTTACAGAGTCAGCATATTGCCCCCAACAATCTGGGTCCTCGTTTTACCAACCTTGAAGGATGAAAGGTTGCGTCAACCCTGAGCTGATGAAAATCGAACTGCTGGCAGTCAGCAGAATTAGTCTGCAATACTGCATTCTAACCACTGAGCCACCACTGTGCCAGAAATGGCAAACCACTTCTGAAAAACATTGCCAAGAAAATTGCAGGGAAAAACTGAGGTGTACATGTGTGTGTATAAGTGTGTGTATACACAAACATGCAATTAAAGTTGATCAGAAATAACATCATTTAGGAAGCAAAGGAGAAAATCACAGGTAGAAAGTTTATACGATAAAGGCAGATAGACATTTAATTGGCCTACAACATCATTTTGTTCTTTTTAGTACAGTCTCTTCTTGAGAGCAGATTTTTTTAAAAACATTCCATAGAAACTAAGGAGAAGGATCTGTTGAAAGTATAGTCCATGTCCTGCTACATTCCCCATTTAATACATTACCTTGGCAATTCTGATTTAGTTTATGTATAGTTGTTATTATCAGACCAATATTATTCCATTTATATGAACATGGACAAATTTTCAACAGAAAAGCTAGACATGCTTAATAGCAGCAATTATCTAGTCACAAACTGATTTATTTTGTTCCATCCTCTATTAATTTTGTATTCTAGTCAGTGACCAGAATAAAGATATGGATGTAGCTGATTGATTATGTACCATCAATTTGGTGTCAGCTCCATGATGATCTGTTCTAACTTTAAGGTCTTCCAATAGAGCATCCATTGCCACTGTAACTGAGTCTATCCACCTTGCTGTATGTCATCCTCTTCTCTTTCCTTCCACCTTTCCAATGTTAAAGTCTTTTCCAGATAGCCTGATGTGTCCAAAGTAGAATAATTTGAGCCTGATGTACCTTGAATATTTATTATTTATTTAGTGTATGGCTATACTTTGACTTAGTGACAGATTTTATTTTCCTGGGCTGCAAGATCACTACAGACGGGGACTGTAGCCAAGAAATTAAAAGACGCTTGCTCCTGGGGAGGAAAACCATGGCAAATCTAGACAGCACACTAAAAAGCAGAGACATCACCCTGCCAAGAAAAGTGCTTATAGTCAAGGCTATGGTCTTCCCATTTACAATGTATGGCAGTGAAAGTTGGACCATAAGAAAGGTTGAGCGCCAAAGAATTGAGGCCTTTGAACTATGGTGCTGGAGAAGACTCCTGCGAGTCCCTTGGACTGCAAGGCGATCAAACCGGTCAGTCCTAGAGGAGATCAACCCTGACTGCTCTTTACAAGGCCAGATCCTTAAGCTAAAACTCAAATACTTTGGCCACCTAATGAGAAGGAAGGACTCACTGGAGAAGAGCCTAGTGCTGGGAAAGGTTGAGGGCAATAGAAGAAGGGGACGACAGAGAATGAGGTGGCTGGATGGAGTCACTGAAGCAGTAGGCGTGAGCTTAAATGGACTCCAGAAGATGGTAGAAGACAGGAAGGCCTGGAGGAATGTTGTCCATGGGGTCGCGATGGTTCGGACACGACTTCGCAGCTAACAACAACAATACTTTGACTGTGAACTCTGGATTGATTTTTTGATGGCCTGTTGGTGTGTTTCCTTGGCTATCATGGTATTTTCAGGAGTTTTCTCCAATACTAAAGTTCAAAAATGTCAATATTCTTCCTATTCCTGCTTCTTCAAAGTCCAACTTTCACTTTCATAAGTTGTCACAAGGAATATTGTGTCTTGCAATGTTTTGTAGCCATAGACATATCACAGCATCTGAATATCTTTTTCAGGGCCCTTGTAGCAAATCTATCAAGTGCTGTGGCATATTTCTTGACAAAGAATCAACTTAGAACTAAGGAGTAATCGCCTGATGGTTAGAACAATTAATCAGTGGAAAGATGGTGAGAAGTCTTAGTTCCACCCAAAACTAGTTCCATATAAATGGAAATAAGAAGAAAATAGACACATTGTACAGAGAAATGTCTAGAGATTCTCAGTTATCCAGGTATGGTTGTCCCAAAGGTGGCAACTGGACTTCTTTTCAGGAGGCAACTGGACTTTCTTGTTTTTCTTTTTTTCCATGAGATGAGATGAGAAGCGAAACATCTTCAAAGAAAACAAGAAAGTCCAGTTGCCTCCTGAAAAAAAAACGCCTTTGGGATTATACAGAGAAGTTTCTATTGGGCTGCTGTAATGATATGTGGGAATAACTTGGGAAATAGAAGGAAAAGCCATAGACAGGCAACAGATAAGAGATCCTGGAAAAAGAATCAGGGCATAGCAAAAATCAGAGAATGGATTCCCCCCCCCCCATTTCTTGGACAGTAAATGTGAGGAGTGAGGAAAAGATATACTATTAAATTTGCAAGATACTATTAAGGTAACCTTACAATAAAGTAGAATGAGTTTATCTAGGTGTGCTTCTTGTTTGAACTACCTTGCAAGACTGTTTAGCACAGCTAGGGTTGACCTGGTGTCCCAAAGCACGGATGTCTTCAATTGAGGTGAGATTTCTTGTGGCCAGTAATGACACTTCTGCCACACTGTGGACTTAGCTAAGGGGAAGAAACTAGATGAGAAGATTTTGGATTCAAAGACTGAGTAGATTCTTATTTTCTTTCTTCATATACATGTTGGAAGAAGATAGAAAAAAGTCAAGCTTCATGGGTAACCTCTTTTCCCAACAGCCATGCCCTACAATATAATATTAATCTTACCCCCAACTCTTGCCCATACATATCTGTGTACAGGAGGAGAATCCTGCATCTTCCATTCCAATATAATGGACAGAGATGGACAAGGTCTGGTTAGATAACGACCACACATTTATAAAAGGTTTGGGATTGTACAAAAACAAGTAGAGTGTTCAATGAACCCCACTGAATGATAAAACAGGCAAATAATTTTGGCAAATCATTACTGGATGGCTGAAGGGATAAAGGAACAACAATAATAATAAGAAAATAAAGAAGTTACTAGAATTTATCAAAGCCAAATTTAGCTAAATCTTCTTTGAAAGATCATTTATCTATCATCTATTTTTTTGTCTGTCAATCTTACATCAGTCTCTGTCTGTCTGTTATATCTATCTATCTATCTATCTATCTATCTATCTATCTATCTATCTATCTATCTATCTATCTATCTATCTATCATATATCTATCTATCTATTGTATCTAGCTACAATCTATCACCCATCCATTACCATTACCACCGGTGCTGTATCAGTGTTATTTATAGGATCAATATTTTATGGGATCAATTTACAGGGTCAATATTTTAAATTTATCGTTTCCTTTCTTTGCCTGTACGCTTGCTTATTTTATGATATAGCTCATATGACTAAGCATACTATTGTAAAGGAAATCTTACTGGCAATTTCACTTCTGCTTTTTTGCACCCCTATCCATGCATTTGCATTCTGTTTCTCCATTATTATTATTTTCTTTAGAGAACCCATGAGGATTTATGGACAAGCTTCTCCTCTAAAGTCAAGGTCCCCTTGAAAGTTCTTTTGTTTTGTTTTCAGTTCTGCACACCTGGCCTTGAATTTATGAATGCTGAGTGTCCCTAAACATATGCTATTCATCAAGGGCAAAGATGCATTTTTGGAATTACTACTGGTGTATTTGATCAGCTGTTGAACAATTGACTGCTTTTGTTTCCTTCTCCCATTTCTCATGGGTGTGTGTGTTTGTGTGTGTGTGTGTGTGTGTGTGTGTGTGTGTGTGCTTGGGTAGTTTAATTTATATGAGCAGAGATGGTAGACATAGATATTTGTTATAAAGCTCCTATCTTTTATCTGTCCAGTTCCAGGATGAATCACATTCTAATAAATTTCTAGCAGCTCCTTATCATATTAATATTTGCATGATTTCCCTTTTATGGATAAATAAGGCTCAACAAGAACCCATTTGAATTGAGGGTGTCTGTCTGTCAGTAAGCTGGTTTTGCTTCCTTTTTATGTACGCTAATAATAAAAAAAATATTTTTGCTTCTTTACTGGCTATGCTTCTGTAGATCTTTGTGAGCTGGGATGCCAAATAGGTTAACCTGAAAGGGAGTGTTATATTTCAGTCAAATTCTTAAGTAATGGTATTTGATGCAAGTCAAATCAGCTGCCCTATTGGCCTTTTATTACTGGACAAAGCAGGGAAATTAGTCTTCATGATGACACACTCTTTGTGTGTATTAAAAGGGGGGGTTACTCCCAGTTAAGGGATGCGGTGGCTCAGTGGTTAGGATGCTGAGCTTGTCAATCAGAAGGTCGGCAGTTTGGCAGGTCGAATCCCGAGTGCTGCATAACAGAGTGAGCGCCTGTTACTCATCCCAGCTTCTGCCAACCTAGCAGTTCGAAAGCACGTAAAAATGCAAGTAGAAAAATAGGGACCTCTACGGTGGGAAGGTAACAGCGTTCTGTGTGCCATTGGCATCTAGTCATGCCAGCCACATGACCACGGAGACGTCTTCATACAAGCGCTGGCTCTTCGGCTTTGAGATGAGCACCGGCCCCTAGAGTTGGAAACGACTAGCACGCATGTGCGGGGGAACCTTTACCTTTACTTTATTCCCAGTTGGCCAATGCCTTGGTTAAATTAGTTTCAGTAAACAACAGGTTTTGTCCAGTGGTGGGATTCAAATAAGTGAACAACTGGTTCTTTTTCCAGAAGTCCATAGCTACCAGTTCTGCCAAAGTGGTACGGCTGAATCCCACCACTGTTTTTGTCCTATCTCTCTCTCTCTCCTTTGAATGGACAGAACATAGCTGAAAGGATGTTTGCATTGCTTAGATTAAAAAGAATACAAAACTAATAAAATTCAATAAAAGAAATAGGATAAAGAAGACAGGAATAGGGGAGAGATGGGGAGAGACGTCCTTTTGGTCCCATCTGTTAAACAGCATCAAGTGATGAGTTTCAGGAAACTTGCCTTCTCAGTTGCAGATCACCTTAGGAAATGTCATTTGCTCTCCCCAAAATATTTGATCCTGTTTTAGATAGCATTTTAGAATTCTTGAAAACTTGGGTATGGGGTTTGGAGCTTGTGGTTTTGGATTTAGAGTTAGATTGTTCCTTGACACCATTAGAAAAAATGTGATGTTGTTATTATTAATTAGTCATTTTCTTTTTTACATTGGTTTTGTAACCCCAGATTTGCTGCCCTGAATCATATCACAATAAAGGGACTATATAAATTGATGTAACAAATAAATAAACAAGGGGGAAAAAGAAAACATGAAACAGCTCTTTGAAGTGCAGGCATTCGGACATTTCAAACTAAGCTGGTAAAATACATTTTTAATGGAGAAAACTAGAGGAAGAGAAAGTTGGAAATATCTGGATTCCTGATTGTATCCAAACTAAATTATTGCAGTGCACTCCTTATGGAGCTGCTCATAGAAACAAATTGAAAGTTTATATCAGTGTTCCCTAATCTTGGCAGCTTGAAGAGATTTGGACTTCAGTTCCCAGAACATCCCAGTGAGCACGTGGAAGTTGACAATTTGTCGAAATTGTGAGACTCTGGATTAAACTGATGCAGAATGCCAGAGCAAGAAAACTCA
Organism: Vipera berus; assembly: GCF_964194415.1. Taxonomy (NCBI): domain Eukaryota; kingdom Metazoa; phylum Chordata; class Lepidosauria; order Squamata; family Viperidae; genus Vipera; species Vipera berus. Next base: position 118,273,549 of record NC_138205.1, on the reverse strand, counting down.
TAGACTTTAGGCATGGATTTGTCAACAGTGCATCAATTCTGTCTCTGATATATTAAGTTACTGTTTGTTTTTCAGTATAATTCAAAGTATTGATATTCAATTTAAAATACTAAAGAGTTTCAGAACTTATCTATGAGAGCCAGTTGACAACTATTAGATTTTTTGCTACCACAGTAGGCCTTTTCTGTGAGGTTTCCCAATTTACTGAATATTACACACACCTTGCTCCTGGGGAAGAAAGCTATGGCAAATCTAAACAGCACACTAAAAAGCAGAGATATCACCCTGCCAACAAAAGTGCGTATAGTCAAGGCCATGGTTTTCCCACTTGCAATGTATGGCTGTGAAAGTTGGATCATAAGAAAGGCTGAGCACCAAAGAATTGAGGCCTTTAAACTATGGTGCTGGAGAAGACCCCTGTGAGTCCCTTGGGCTGCAAGGTGATCAAACCGGTCAGTCCTAGAGGAGATCAACCCTGACTGCTCTTTAGAAGGCCAAATCCTGAAGTTAAAACTCAAATACTTTGGCCACCTAATGAGAAGGAAGGATTCACTGGAGAAGAGCCTAATGCTGGGAAAGATTGAGGGCAAGAGAAGAAGGGGACGGCAGAGAATGAGGTGGCTGGATGGAGTCACTGAAACAGTAGGTGTGAGCTTAAATGGACTCCAGAAGATGGTAGAGGACAGGAAGGCCTGGAGGAAAGTTGTCCATGGGGTCATGATGGATTAAACATGATTTTGCAACTAACAACAACAACAACAACAATACACAAAAATAACCATAATCCTTATGAGGAAGAAAGAAAGAAAGAAAGAAAGAAAGAAAGAAAGAAAGAAAGAAAGAAAGAAAGAAAGAAAGAAAGAAAGAAAGAAAGAAAGAAAGAAAGAAAGAAAGAAAGAAAGGAAGGAAGGAAGGAAGGAAGGAAGGAAGGAAGGAAGGAAGGAAGGAAGGAAGGAAGGAAGGAAAAGGAGGGAAGGAAGAAAGGAACCATTTGATCCAGAAATAATTGATTTCATCTTGAGATTAGATAAAAATCTGCTTCTAAATTCACTACCCATAAATATGGTAATTATTTTTATGAGGTCTGTTGCTCATAATTCTAGGTTTCAATAAATTGAATATTATTATATGATTGTTCTATCAATTGGTTTGTATACCACTTTGGAAACATAAATACTTCAGGACAGAATTTTGAAAAAGCCACTAAAAATAGCATCCTTGTGCCTCATTCTCATTCTCTCCCTATGTGGCCCAGTGAAATATTATCATTTTCTGAGTGCACTGATTGGGATTTTCAGTCCTTGGCTACAGAAATCTCTTTTCCAAAATTGTTGCTGCAGAGCTGATTTGTGGCTCATTTTATTAATATCTGGCTCACCCTGCTGTGGACTGGTGCTTCTGAATGTATGATTAACTGCAGCTTGGAACTGAACACATCTGCATCCTGTTTTTCTTCAAAGTGGAGGTGCTGAAAAAAAGATACCATGAGCTTCTACAAGCATTTGAACCCAGATTTCAAATCTAATATTCTATCTACCATACCCTGATAGATCTTGTCTCAAGTGAATATTCTCTTTTGTGCGGCTGCAAAAAAATTAAAGGAAAAAAAATAAACATCAATTTTAAACATATGGTGACCAGGGTAAAAGATCTAAGAAGTGTGAAATGACTGAAAACCTGTATTAGATTAACAACTGGATTGTTTGAGGAAAGATAGGACAACTTGCTAAAAATAAATCACTGCTATAACTTTTATAATAACAGTGTATACACTTTTACCGCAAGCCATAATTTACAGTGTCTTGTCTTGCTTTATTCCCTTATCTTATATAACTGCCACCTCTTTCTTTAATGTTTTGTCAAATAAATGACTGACTCCTTTGATTGGTTATGCTCTTGGTTCGGTTTTATTTCTGAAAGTGAGAGAATACAATCCAAGATTAAGAAGGAGAACCCAGATGCTTCTTTAGGGGGAAAATATTGGAAAATGTGGGATTTTTCTAGAGAATATAGGGAAAACATTACCTTTACCTTTATCTTTATTAGTCTCTTCTTAAACCTTCCAGTGTTGGAGCATTCACCACCTCTGGAGGCAGGTTGTTCCACTGGTTAGTTGTTCTAACTGTCAGGAAAGTTTCTCCTTAGTTCCAGGTTGTTTCTCTCCTTGACTAGTTTCCATCCATTGCTTCTTGTCCTGCTCTCAGGCGCTTTGGAGAATTGCTTGACTTCCTCTTCTTAGTGGCAGCCCCTGAGATATTGGAACACTGCTATCATGTCACCCCTCGTCCTTCTCTTCATTAAACTAGACTTACCCAATTCCAGCAACCGTTCCTTATTTGTTTTAGCCTCCAGTCCCCCAATCATCTTTGATGCTCTTCTCTGTTCTCTTTCCAAAACTGGATGCAGTATTCCAAGTGTGGCCTTACCAAGGCATTGTAAAATGGTATTAATACTTCATGTGATCTTGATTCTATCCCTCTGTTAATGCAGCCTAGCACTGTGTTGGCTTTTTTGGCAGCTGCAGCACACTGCTGGCTCATATCTAAGTGACTGTCTACTAGGACTCCGAGATCCCTCTCCCAGTTGCTACTATTGAGCAAGGTACCACCAATACTATACCTGTACATTTGGTTTTTCTTGCCTAAATGTAGAACTTTACTTTTTTCACCATTGAATTTCATTTTGTTAGTGCCCAGTGTTCCAGTTTGTTCAGATCCTCCTGTATCTTAAGCCTATCTTGTGGAGTGTTGGCTATTCCTGCCAGCTTCATGTCGTCTGCAAATTTGATAAGTTCCCCATCTATCCCCTTGTCCAAATCATTGATGAAGATGTTGAGGAGCACTGGACCCAGAACAGAACCTTGGGGCATCCCACTACACACTTCCCTCCAGGTATATACAGTTCAATTGAGGACCACATCTGAGAATTGCCGGTCAGCCAGCTACGAATTCATCTGATGGTGATGCTGTCTAACCCACATTTTTCTATCTTATCAAGTAGTAGGTTGTGATCTATTTTATCAAATGCCTTACTGAAGTCCAAGTAAATTAGATCCAAAGCATTCCTGTGGCCCACTAATTTTGTCACTTGGTCAAAGAATGCAATAAGATTTGTCTGGCATGATCTGTTTTTGAGAAACCCATGTTGGCTTTTAGTAATGACTTTCTTTGCCTCTAGGTCAGTAATGGCGAACATTTTAGAGACCGAGGGCCCAAACCACAATTCAAAACCCACTTATTTATCGCAAAGTGCCAGGGCCGCATCAGCATTGTGGTGTCCTCAGGGGTGGCAGGGAGGCGCCTCTGAGTGCCAAACTTGGGCACACAAAACCTGGGGGTACAAAAATGGGCCACTGTGCTGCAAGGGACAAAAACGGCTATGGCAGCACTGCAGGGTGCAGATACAAGACGCTGCACCATGGAAGAATGGGGCAGGGCTAGTGAGTATCACGCAAGCACTAGCCCCACCCCATTTGTAGCGTGTGCGTGCTGGCAGCCCCGTGTGCACATGCATGCATGTAAAATGCTTCTCCCTCCCTTTTCTTACAGTCCATCAATCGACAATGGTTGGTGACCTCTGCTCTACCACCTCTGCTCGAGCTTGCAAGTTGGCCACTTTGCCTCCTTTGTGCTGGGCGGGGCTCCTGCTCCAGGCAGTGGTGGTGGCCTGATGGACCTGCTGCTGGAAACAGTGGTGTGTGTGCCAACAGAGAGGGCTCTGAGTGCCACCTCTGGCATGCATGCCATAGTTTCTCCAACACTGCTCTAGATGTTAGCTGATTTGTCTTTTCCAGAATCTTCCCAGGTATTGCGGTCAAGGCTGATAGGTCTGTAGTTTCCTGGATCTATTTTTTCCCCCTTTTTTGAAGATGGGAACTACATCAGCTCTTTTCCAGTCCTCTGGTAGTTCCCCAGTGCTCCAGGATCTTGTGTATATGTATGCATGTGCATGTATGTACATCTGGATCTGTGTATACATTGTAAGTGCTCTCAGAAACTTTCTATTGAAAGAAAGCACAGGCATTACATTAATACCATGCTCTGCATTATTTATAATTTTTTTCTGTATATAATATTTTATTAGTTTTCTATATTAGAATTCATAGTTGCTTGGTAAACAATGTGTTCATTTGTTTTACTTAATAATACACATTAAAATCCAAATCTCTACCCTGTTTTTCCAGCCATTGATAAACTATCTCCCATATTTGAAAATATTTTGTATCTCCTTTTTCTTTAATCTTCAGTGTAAGTCTATCCATTTTTGCACAGTCCAGTATTTTCTTGATTATCTCCTCTTCAGATGGCATTTCTTCATTTTTCCAATGCTGAGCAAATACAATTCTTGCTGCTGTTAATACATGCAACATTAATTATACATTTTCTTTACCATATTTTTATGATATTATACCTAATAAAAATAGTTCCAGTTTAAAATCTACATGTTTTGTTAACTCCTTTTCTAAACAAATGTTACTCAATTTGTTTTTTGCTTTATGTTAACCAAAGATGATAGTACATGCCTGGTTTTTGCTTACACTTCCAAAAATTACTAGACATGTTTTTAAACACTTTTGCTAATCTTGCAGGTGGTAAATGCCATCTATAAAAAATTTTATATACATTTTCTTTATAGACAGCTGCCATTGTCAATTTATAGTTTCCTTCTGAAAGATTTTACCAATTTTCTAATTCTATATTGTGCCCAATTTTTTTTGCCCATGTTATCATTGTTTCTTTCACTTGTTCATCTTCCATTTTTAAATTTAATAGAAAGTTAGAGATGCTTAGTGACATATTTTATTTTCCTGGGCTCTAAGATCACTGCAGATGGGGACTGTAGCCAAGAAATTAAAAGACACTTACTCCTGGGGAGGAAAGCCATGGCAAATCTAGACAGCACACTAAAAAGCAGAGACATCACCCTGTCAACAAAAGTGCGTATAGTCAAGGCTATGGTCTTCCCAGTTGCAATGTATGGCAGTGAAAGTTAGACCATAAAAAATGCTAAGCGCCAAAGAATTGAGGCCTTTGAACTGTGGTGCTGCAGAAGACTCCTGTGAGTCCCTTGGACTGCAAGGCGATCAAACCGGTCAGTCCTAGAGGAGATCAACCCTGACTGCTCTTTAGAAGGCCAGATCCTGAAGCTAAGACTCAAATACTTTGGCCACCTAATGAGAAGGAAGGACTCACTGGAGAAGAGCCTAATGCTGGGAAAGATTGAGGGCAATAGAAGAAGGGGACGACAGAGAATGAGGTGGCTGGATGGAGTCACTGAAGCAGTAGGCGTGAGCTTAAATGGACTCCAGAAGTTCGTAGAGGACAGGAAGGCCTGGAGGAACGTTGTCCATAGGATCGCAATGGGTCAGACACAACTTCGCAGCTAACAACAACAACAACAAAAGAGATGCTTCAAAGGAGATAGCAATAGCAATAGCACTTAGACTTACGTATTGCTTTACATTGCTTTACAGACATTTCTAAGAAGCTTTACGGAGCCAGCATACTGCACCCAACAATATGCTAAGCTTGTAAGCCGCCCTGAGTCTTCGGAGAAGGGCGGGATATAAATGGAATTAAAATAAAAAAATAATAAAAAATAATATGAGTCCTCATTTTATTGACCTCAGAAGGATGGAAAACTGAGTCAACCTTGAGCCGGTCAGGATCGAACTCCTGGACTAGTGAGATTTTTTTTTTAATTTAGATTTATATACCGCCCTTTCCCGAAGGACTCAGGACGGTTTACAGGGCATTTAAAAAACAGTCAATACAAACATTAAAACAAATTAAAAGAGATTAAATAGAACCCTGAGAAAATTAAAACCCAATTAAAAATAAAAATAAAAATATTCTCAGCCTGGGCCAGAGAGCTCGAAGAGCCAGGTCTTCAGGTCCCGGCGGAATGAACGGAGGTTGGGGGCAGTCCTAAGCTCCGCAGGCAGCTGGTTCCACAGGGCAGGCGCACCCACTGAGAAGGCCCTACCCCTGGGTGTTACCCACCGGCAGTCTTTAACCGGTGGCACCCTGAGGAGACCCTCCCTGTGGGAGTGCACTGGACGAATGGAACTTGATGCTGGCAGCAGGTGTTCCCTCAAATATCCCAGACCCTCGCCATTTAGGGCTTTATAGGTCATCACCAGCACCTTGAATCTCACCCGAAGGGCAACTGGAAGCCAATGCAGCTCGCGGAGTAGAGGTGTTACATGGGAGTATCAGGAGACCCCCATTACAACTCGCGCGGCCGCATTCTGCACCAGTTGAAGCCTCCGGGTGGTCCTCAAGGGCATCCCCATGTAGAGAGCGTTGCAGTAGTCTAAACGGGAGGTCACGAGTGCATGAGTGACTGTGCGTAGGGCATCTCGGTCCAGGTAGGGTCGCAACTGGTGCACCAGGCGAACCTGGGCAAAAGCCCCCCTGCAGTACTGCATTCTAACCACTGCACCACTGCAGATCCCTGTTTTAGGCTAGGCCAGGTGTCCCCAATCCCCGGTCCATGTGAAAACAAGTGAAGCCCCATCCACAGGATGCAGGCAGCACATGAAACCACGGCCCTTGCAGTCCACAGAAAAACCTCTCTCCATGGAACCGGTCCCTGGTGCCCAAAGGTTGGGGACCCCTGTGCTAGGCCATTGAGATTATTTCATAATTTCCCTAGCAGAGAAGCTGCAAAAGAAATCACCAGCTATTCTTATTGGGGATTATTTCGGATTGTACTGTTATAGAAACTAAATTAATGTTACACTTAATAACGGCAGCCAGACTGTTGGTGGCGCAACATTGGAAGAAAGAAGTTTTACCTACAATAGAACAATGGATACTTAAAGTAATGGACGTAGCTGAAATGGCAAAAGTTTCAGCATATTTGAAAGAACAGTCACAAGAAAAATATATTTTGGAATGGAAAAGATGGATTGATTATATTCAGAACAAATACGGGACTAGAAAGTTTCAAATAGCGTATGAATAATTTTTAATAATTATAGAAGTGTTATTATAATTATTTTAGTTTTTTTATAAGGGAGTTAAAGGGTGGAAGGTTTGTTAACATTGTAATAGATATTTAGCATATGTTTGCATAAGATTGCTATATGTAATACCCTGTATTCTGCTTTGGGAAGTCCGGGGGAGGGAGGGAAGGGGGGAGGGTTGATGGGGGGGGTTATTAAAAATTTTGTAAAACTTTTCAATAAAAAAAGAAATCACCAGGATTGTACAGAGTATGCTTATTTTCAAGGGTACCATCACTATGCAATATATTGACTCAGATTTTGCTTTTATACCTCAGCACCCCCTGCAAGTTTATCGTTTAAAAGAAATCTTCCAATCTTATTCTAAGAATAAGATGAAAACCCTAATACTTAAAAAAAAGTCAGAAAAAAATTAAAAGAAACTCTTTGTTCCTGTCATGTAGCTAATGTAATAGTGTCTAATGCTATGGTACAGAAAAAATTCATGAAAGAAAAGTAAGGGTGACAGCAAGAAGAAGGATTCACAAATGGCTAATTGTCAATGATACAGTAATGTTAAAAATATCGTGCTGTTTAAAATAGCACTCCTTAGAATATATGACAGCAGCAGCTAAACATTAAACTTGTATTCAGTGGGGAAAGATGTTTTCTTCTCCCCTCCCCAAAGAGCCAGAATAATTTAATCCATCTTGACAGAATGATTAGCCCCTGGAGATTTTTATTACAGGAGAACCAGTGAATAATAAAATACTCATGTAACTAACTTCTCATAAGAAAAAGCATTAGACAGATATTCTGCTTCATGAAAAATTTAAAAAAAATGCTCATAGCAGTTCAAAATATTTTAGATTCAAAAATGGCTGTTTCTATGGGAGTGATAAGGGATAGCTTGAATATTTTTTTTCCAAAAAGAATAGAATAGAGTAGAGCTGGAAGGGACCTTGGAGGTCTTCTAGTCTAGCCCACTGCTCAAGCAGGAGAACCTATACCATCTCAGACAAGTGACTGTCTAGTGTCTCTTCTTAAAAACCTCCAGTGATGGAGCACCCACAATTTCTGAAGGCAAGTTGTTCCACTGGTTGATTGTTCTCACTGTTAGGAACTTTCTCCTTAATTCCAGGTTGCTTGTCTCTTTGATCAGTTTCCAACCATTGTTTATTGTCCTGCCCTCTGGTACTTTGGAGAATAGCTTGACCCCCTCTTCTCTGTGGCAGCCTCTCAAACACTGGAATACTGCTACCATGTCACCCCTATTTCTTATTTTCTTTAGACTAGCCAAACCCAAGTGCTGCAGCTGTTCTTTATGTTTTAGTCTCCAAGGATTGATCATTTTAGTTGCTTTTCTCTGATTTTTTTCCAAGGTCTCAACATCTTTTTAGCAGTATGGTGACCAAGAATGAAGTTTAATGAAATTGTTATGGGAAGAATGTGAAGTTCTTGAATACTAGATAGCAATAGCAATAGCACTTAGACTTATATATGGTGCTTTATAGTATTCTCTGGATAGTTTTACTAATATCAGCATATTGCCTCCAACAATTTGGTCCCTTACTTTACCAACCTTGGAAGGATGGAAGGCTGACTCAACCTTCTGGCTATGGGCAGAGTTTGCATGTAATGCTGCACTCTAACCACTGCACCACGAGGGCAGAGATGGTCAAGAGTTGTGTGTCCTCTACTGTTCACTGCACAATAATCTTAAGGCTTGAAGCCCCCATCATGACACAATGGTTCTCCATCTTCTAACTAGAAAAGGGGACAACCAGAAAGTGATAGATGAAAGATAAAATATAACACCATAACAGCACTGGATTAAACATATTCTGACATCGCCAACAATAAAGTCAATTTTAAAATTTCACCAACAAAAATGTCAAAAAAAGCCTCATAGACTCTGAGAGTAAATTTCTTCTTTTACTGGTAGGAGATAAAAACCTAAAATGTTGAATGTTGAACAAGATGCCCTCAGAAGAATTTTTGAACAATGAACATGCTAGAAGCTAACTTGAAGTCCAATTTCTTCACCTTGATTTTTCTCTTCTTTCTTTCTTTCTTTCTTTCTTTCTTTCTTTCTTTCTTTCTTTCTTTCTTTCTTTCTTTCTTTCTTTCTTTCTTTCTTTCTTTCTTTCTTTCTTTCTTTCTTTCTTTCTTTCTTTCTTTCCTTCTCATATGGCATATCATACATGGACTTTTAATATATACAGTATTAACATTTTCCCTAGATTTAAAAAATACAATAAAATACAAATCTTGAAAAAATCTCTATTCAGATTCCAATTTCAAGGGCCATCTAACCATCGAAGTGCAGCATCATGTATATGAAAAAAAATATACTGAACTATATACTTGTCTTGTTAACCCACAAATATTTTAAGAAGTTATTTTTCAGGCTGTCAAAACTCCCACTTACAATAGAGGAATCCAGATTGCAGTAAGAATATTTTGCTTTCCCCTCAAAGTCAATGGAATTTAAAAGTGCTTAGTTAATACATACAAGCATCCAATAAGCATCTCAAAATGTCACAGGCTATTCCATTCACTTCTGAAACTACAGTATGTAGTTTTTAAGAAGAGAATATTTATAGCTCACAGTTGAAATATGAGGGTTTGGTGCTCTCTGAGTGTGGTGGTTTTCTTCGATACATTTTATTACCATTCTAAGTAACACCATCAGTGCACTGATGATAATATCTAGTTTGGTAATTAAATGTCTTGCATACTGCATAAGATTTACAGAAAAGGTCCTGGGTCTCTTTTCAGATAAGAAACTAATTTTTATATGCAGTATCTGTATATATCAAAAACATCTTCCTTTCAGCAGATATCCATGAAGAGAGATGAAAAGTGCAATGCAATTTCATTAGTGTGCATAATTTTACTACAGGCCCCTATACATATTATCTTCTGTATGCAGTCATTAAATTCTGGGACGATGAGTAACCATGTCCCACAATTTTCTCCATGCTAGTTATTGTTAACAATACTCAGAACAGATCCACCAAATGTTAGAGTTTAAAGAAGAAATGATTTTCCCTCAACGAAGTCATGCTTTTTCACATCTCACATTCAATTCATATGAGTTTTAAAATAATATCTGCTGGGATCACATGCACTAACCTGTGTCAATGAGATTTCAGCATAGGGTTCTGATGTATTACATGGTTTGCAACTCACTGAAAATTTTTCAAAAGTGATTAGAACTAGCCCAGGGTTAGGCAACCTTGGCTCTTTTATGACTCGTGGACTTCAACTCCCAGAATTGTGTGTATGTATGTATTAATGCTGGTATGTATTAATTCTGGGAGTTGAAGTCCATGAGTCATAAAAGAGCCAAGGTTGCCTACCCCTGGGCTAGGCAAAAGGCTGGACACATACTCTAAACTATTGGCCCCAAATCATCAGAACTGCCATCTTTATGAAATTGATAAAGTCTGGAAGAAAGGATTTTGTTGTGATTGTTGTTGTTTGGATCCATCTATACAGCCATTGCCTCCTAGGCTGTATTTTTATATGGAAAATATGACTACTGTATGTCCTAAGCTTGCACAAAATCTATTGCCAAAAGAGGCTCTCTAATGACCTTTTGTGCTTCTGTTTTAAATTGGAATGTCTCCTTTTATATTCACTGAATTGCTATTTCCAGAGAGTCCAAGTTATTTGTGACTAAATCCAAGTGGCTTTTGTCTGTTCTGGCATATGTTTGTTATTACACGCAAAGGATAAAATTCAGAGATCTATCATGAAATGCTTCAAAACAGGGGAATCTTATCATTCCAGCATTAGCAATGCAGAATTAAATCTCGGTGGCAATGTATTTTTATTTTTTAAATTGGCTCAAGAAATTGCAAAACATTGCAAAACATTGCTGAGGAAGAATGTGAAATACTACAAAAATAAACATTCAGAATCAGTCTACAGTTAAATCTCAATTTCATGTCTTCTTTTACCAGAGATGCCAGTAGAAATCTTATAAATTCTTTGTGGATTGTAATGCAAACTGACATGATCAATACTTTTGAGGCTAATGTGGATTTCATACTACCCTGAGTTTTGCAACTCAGATCATATCTCCCAAAAATACCAAAATGGGCTTGAAGAAAAACATTTCTGAGATAAAATCCATGCGGAAATGCACACACAGATATACATGGAGAGATAAATGAAATATATAATACATATTTAAATGTGAATAATTTTCATTCTTTTAACAATTATTAATATGGAAATGGAACACAAACAATGTATAAATAAAGCAATACACACAGTTTTCAGATATTAGACAGACAGATTGGGTGAAAATAGCAAATGTTCTATGGATCTTCTGAAAATGACTTTAAAATGGTCAGGATGTAATTCATTTGAAATCCATCGTGTTAGTATTATATTTCCCTTCAGTAATAGTTAGCAGATTTACTGCTAAGCTGGCTGGATTTTAACTGATAGAATCAAACATAAATGCTTTGAATAGATTAATACCATTACTACATATTCAGAAGACACCATCTACACCAAAATTATCTTTCCATCTTGTCAAAATGTTCAAATTATATATGATGCACAGTGGGCTAAATATAACATTATCCCTATATGATCATACTCTTATTGGGTAATGTCTAAAAAGAACTACACAATGTTCTAAGTCTGTGTAGTCATTCCAAAGTGCGCTGCAAGAGAACCATGTTTTGAGGACAGCACTGTACCATTCATGGTTCTTGATTTGTTTGCTTGCATTTTGCTATAAAGACCAAAAGAAAAAGAAAGAAAAATTGCAATAGCATGTTACAGTGCTTTACTGTGATTTTACAGAGTTAACATATTGTCTCTAACAATCTGGGTCCTCATTTTACCGACCTCGGAAGGAGGGAAGGTTGAGTCAACCTTGAGCTGGTCAAGATCAAACTCGTGGCAGTGGGCAGAGTCAGCCTGCAATACTGCATTCTAACCACTGCACCACCACAGAACCACCGAAGAAATATTGTTAGTTTGATCAGCTTTACTTTTCAAAAGCAAATCAGATTTTTTCCCCAACATATGCTTTGCTCCTGCTAGCTTTTATCCACCCTGCCCCCAATGAATTGACTGAGAGTAAAAACAAGCAAACAAAGTAATCAACGGATTCTACTCAAAAATCCATTGTGTGCCTCTCTAGAGTTCCTCTTTTCAGGATTTGTTCCCTTCTCACTGCTCCCTATGCCTGTACAATTCTCATTTGATCACCTGCCAAACCTTTCTTAATGTTTTCCAAAGAAGTAGGATATCTAGTTCATTCTCTTATTTTCTCAGAATAATTCTTCCCAATCTATGACCTCACAAAATGTTCTTAAGTCTTGTTTACAAAATCAATAGACATGTTTTCTCCATGGTGACTCACCTTTTCTAAGATTTCCTTATTGTATACAACAGCACTGAGTCACAAAGAAGCCTTTCTTATCATCCTGAGAATACCCTGAAAATGCCTTGTTCAGCATTTTGCTTCAGACAACAAAGGTGCTGAGTAACAACTTTTTTTAAAAAAAAGCCAGAAAAAAGCCAGCAGCATCTCCTTGCCTTTTTCTTATTTTCACAAGCATTTCCCATTACCAAATTGTGTGATTTCTGTGTGAAGTTCTAAGTCAGACATGTCAAACACAAGGCCCAGGGGCCGGATCCGGCCCGTGAAGTGGTTCATTTTTCCCCATCTGTTTGCCAGGAATTGAGAGGGCCGGATGCCATGATCTTGGTTTTCTTAATGTTAAGTTTCAACCCAACTTTTGCACTCTCCTTCTTCACCCGCAACAAGAGGCTCTTTAGTTCTTCTTCACTTTCTGCCATTAGAGTAGTATCATCTGCATATCTTAGGTTGTTGATATTTAAGTTGTCTTAAAAGAGCACAAAGGGACGTGGTGGCTCAGTGGGTTAGGACGCTGAGCTTGTCAATCAGAAGGTCGGCAGTTTGGCAGGTCAAATCCCGAGTGCCGTGTAACAGAGTGAGCGCCTGTTACTCGTCCCAGCTTCTGCCAACCTAGCAGTTCGAAAGCACGTAAAAATGCAAGTAGAAAAATAGGGACCACTACGGTGGGAAGGTAACAGAATTCCATGCGCCTTTGGCATCTAGTCATGCTGGCCACATGACCACGGAGACGTCCTCGGACAAGCGCTGGCTCTTCGGCTTTGAAACGGAGATGAGCACTGGCCCCTAGAGTCAGAAATGGCTAGCACGCATGTGTGGGGGAACCTTTACCTTTACCTAAATGAGGACAACAAGGCAATTTGGTGATTGCAAAGAAGTCAACTATTTTTATGAACATGAGATGTTAAGACATTACTGCACACTTGTCAAATTCCAGTTCAGCAAAGACTCTGGGTCCCAGGTTTTGATGTGTATGAACACTGAACTTCTTGGGATAAAGTTGTGGCAGAGAGGCCCTTGCAGTCAAAGAGGAGGAGGAGCTGACTAGCAAGTAAAGAAAAGCAAATACTGGACTTGGGAGCGTCTGTTGAAATTTATTCTTCCCATTCCTATGAGCCATCAGGAACAGATTTTAGAGAACAGGAGTCCCAATAAAAGCCTTAAAAATAATGTTCAAAATAAATAAATATAGAAGTCTAACCAAGGAAATAAATTCTTATGGGTGATACAGTAGTTTATTCTCTCCAACAGTTTCAATAATCTTTCCAGCTTGGGTTGGGGAAATGGATGTCAAAAAGATCTCACTTTCGCAGTGCCTGGCTTCCTTTCACCCACCCTCACCCCACAACTCCCCAGCTTGAAAAGTCATCTTTATTCCCTGCGTAATCAGTAGGTTGATTCAAGCCAGGCAGTATAGATAGAGAGGAAAGTTGCACAAGTCTGATAAGGATTGCCCAGCAGTTTCTAATTTATCATCTTCTTTTTGCCAGTCTTTGCAATCTTACATCTTCCTTCCCTTCTGCCTTAACCCCCTTCTAAATATTTCTTATATTCAGCGGGCAGTGGGTCTGCAAACATTTCTCCCACTGTGCTTTATTCACATGCAGGCTTGGATTTGCTCTTTATGGATAAAGATAGTAACATGTCTGTGCATGTGTGTGTGTTCAACAGTGCTTTTGAACAACTAGATACAACAATGGCTTGGGTCCGGGATATTTGAGGGAACACCTGCTGCCGGCATCAAGTTCCCTTCGTCCTGTGCGCTCCCACAGGGTAAAAGACTGCCGGCGGATAACACCCAGGGGGAGGGCCTTCTCTGTGGGGGCACCTGCCCTGTGGAACCAGCTGCCCGTGGAGCTTAGGACTGCCCCTGACCTTCGCTCATTTCTCCGGGACCTGAAGACTTGGCTCTTTGAGCTTTCCGGCCCAGGCTGAGAGTTTTAATTGGGTTTTTACCTCATAACTATTTACATGTGATACACAATCGTTAAACATAACATATTAATACACAACAGGGTTTTTATATTTTTACTTCAGGGACTGAATTTAATCATTTTTAATTGTTTTTTTAATTTTTGTATTGATGTTTTAAATTCCTTGTAAACCACCTACGGGAAAAGGGCGGTATATAAATCTAATAAAATCTAAATCTAAATGATAGCATAATAGAATGTTCTTCAGATGAAAACAAAACTGCAATGCCTAAATATTTTTAATTAGAATTGTTCAGTGAAATAATATAATATAATAAAGTTATACAAAGGTATATAAAACAAAAGGATGGAAAGTAAGAAAAGGAGAAAAAGAATCAGAGTGAAAAGAAAACATCCAATTATGACTTCCACCCTTCTTTCTATTGAGTAATTAGCATCTTGTTCTTTTTCCCACTTTCTTCTGCTTTTTTAATCCCCAAATCCAGCAATCATTTCTTTAATCTTTTCTTGTTTCAACGAAAAGTCCTTATACATATAGGTTTCCTATAATCCTCAATGGAACAACATCTACATGGAGGGAGGCATGAAGTGGGATATCCCAAGGTTCTGTCTTAGTCCTAGCATTTTTTAACATCTTCATAAATAATTTAGATGGGAATCAAAGGGGAACTCATTAAATAGTAGTAACTGTGAGAGGGATCTCGGAGTCCTAGTGGACAATCACTTCAATATGAGCCAGCAGTGTGCTGCAGCTGCCAAAAAAGCCAACACAGTGTTAGGCTGCATTAACAGAGGGAGAGAATCAAGATCAAGTGAAGTACTAATGCCACTTTACAATGCCTTGGTAAGGCCACACTTGGAATACTGCATCCAGTTTTGGTCACCACGATGTAAAAAAGATGTCGAGACTCTAGAAAGGGTACAGAGAAGAGCAACCAAGATGATTAGGGGGCTGGAGGCTAAAACATATAAGGAACGGTTGCTGGGATTGGGTATGTGTAGTTTAACGAAGAGAAGGGTGAGGGGTGACATGATAGCAGTGTTCCAATATCTCAGGGGCTGCCACAAAGAAGAGGGAGTCAAGCTATTCTCCAAAGCACCTGAAAGCAGGACAAGAAGCAACGGATGGAAACTAGTCAAGGAGAGAAGCAACCTAGAACTAAGGAGAAACTTCCTGACAGTTAGAACAATTCACCAGTGGAACAACCTGCCTCCAGAAGTGGTGAATGCTCCAACACTGGAGGTTTTTAAGAAGAGACTGGACAGCCATTTGCCTGAAATGGTATAGGGTTTCCTGCCTGAGCAGGGGGTTGGACTAGATGACCTCCAAGGTCCCTTCCAACTTTTATTATTATTATTATTATTATTATTATTATTATTATTATTATTATTATTATTATTATTATTATTATTATTATTATTATTATTATATTTGCAGGTGACACCAAGTTAGCAGAAATTAATATTTATTTAATGTACAAAGAAAAGTAACTATATACACACAATCCACATAGTTAGATACAAAACTTCCACAAGTTTATGGCAGTGGCCTCATAAAAGCGTGCCCATTTCAGCTACCCAGGTGATTGCCTCTGTCATTGGCTCATGCAGGTCTTCTAAGGAACCAGAGAACACACATCCTGGGCAGTCTTGGACAATATGTTTAATAGTCTGCACATCAGCATCACAGTCACAACAAATGGAATCTTTCCAGTCCCACTGATATAGGGCAGAGGCGCTTAACAGAGTAACAGAATTGGAAAGGATCTTGGAGGTCTTCTAGTTCAGCCCTCTGCTCAAGCAGGAAAGCCCACACTACTTCCAACAAATGGTTGTCCTGTATCTTCTGCCAGTATCACATTTAATTCTTCTCCATTTTGTCCAGACAGAGAAAGGCAGGTCAACACCAAGTGGTTTGGTAGAGGGGTCACTAATGGTCAGGCCACAAGAAGCCTGGACTATTCCTCTCTCCAGACATTCTCTGGGTTAAATCTTAAGGGAATAGCTATTTTCCATGCTGGCCTATGGGATTTCAATCTTGTATAGCAGTAGCCTCATAACTGGAAGTCCAATTTAGATCACACGAATCAAATTAGTGGCAAATATGTAGCCAGGAATTAGGGAATAATATGATAATTGCAAATATGTTTCCTCCTGATCCAACACAGAATCAAGGTTTCATTGTGTCTTCTGACTGCTACTTGGTGCTCTACTAGCCTTCAGCCTGTTTGTCTTACACAGTAGTCATTATAGTCCTTACGCTATATGTTGTAGATGCCTTCTGTTCTTGGTTCTTGGGCTACCAGATCTTTTGGTTTACTGAATAATTTTTTAAGAGCTTTAATTGGTTTGTTTGCTATGATGATGCTGTGTGGTTGAGATAATCTGTTGGTGATTTCTGAGATGTTTCTGATGTTTATGATATCCTTTCCCTAGTTTTTGTTGGTTGTGGCTGTAGTGGGTTGAATGGTCAGGCACTTTCTGATCATTCCATGTTTTGTGGATATCCATTTTGTTGGAAGATATAGCATAGGTTATCTGATGATCTGGGTTGCTGCAGTACATTTGTGCTCATCTGAATAATATTCTTTCACAGCTCCTCTCGTGGAAGGTTGTTTGTTATTTTGATATGGGTGGGTTGTCTTTTGATAGACTTGTGTTCTTAATTTTCTGTTGTTTCCTTTAATGATGAGGATATCCAGTGAAAGTAGTACGTGGTTGTTTTCCTCTTCCCTTGTGAATTTTATTTCTTTGAAGAGATTGTTGATTGTTTGATGTGTCTTCTCTAGTTTTCCTTTTTTTATTATAATAAAGGTGTCAGACTGGATCCGTACTGTTGGTTGTATGTGCTGGGGTATCATATAGCTTCTAGATGCTGCACTATGGTTTCTGTTCTGAGCAGCAGTCCCATGGCTGTTGTTCTGATTTGTTGGTACATCTATTCATCAAATTAAAAGTAGCAATGAAGGAAAGATTGATGAGGTTCATGATGCTGAGTATTGTGATCTTAGTGTACTTGGCTAGTGTATTTGGCTAAGTGTGCTTTGTAGTAGTGCTGTCATGGATTCTCTCACTAGTTCTGGATCTATGTATACATGTTGTGTGATATTGATAAAATTGTAAGCATTTTATTTTTAGGTTTTTGATTTTCTGGAGGGACCGTAGTGGGGAATTGATAGAATATTTGCTCTCTCCTCTATGCTCCCCTCTGTTCAAGCTTTTCTGTGCATTCCTTGGTTATTTTAAGTTGAGTCCCTAGTAATAATATAATTGGATGAAGAGGTGTATTGGGCTTGCCTATTTTGGGGTATCCATAGAAGTGTGGGAGACAGGTTAGAATTATTAATTGAAAACTTGATTTTTGGTTTTAAAAATAAACACCCCATATTTTGTTCATATAAATACTTAGAACAGGGGTGTCAAACTCAATTTTATTGAGGGCCGCATCAGCATTGCAGTTGGCCTCAGGGGGCCAAGTGGGTCTGGCCAGGGTGGGCGTGGCCTACTGGGTGGGTGTGGCTAGAGTGTGTATGGCCTGCTGGGTGGGCGTGGCCAGCTCTACATCGTTCGCATCAAGGGTGCCTATGGGGGCCTGGGCAGGAGTGGGACAGATCTGAGGGTCTCTGGCAGAAGGAGGGTCTCTGGGCCAGGGCCAAGGCAGCGGGGGCCGTTCCCTCACTGTTTCCACAGGGTCGCGATGAGTTGGATATGACTTTGCAGCTAAGAATAACAAGACAACTTAAAAATATTCTGTCCACAGTTATTATGGGGTCTATTAATCTGGTAACTCAAGGTGACAAACTTTACAGAATAACAGAAAAGGTTAGTAGGAAGGGATCTTTGAAGTCTTCTAGTCCACCCCATTGATCAAGCAGGAGATCCTATACCATTCCAAACAACTGGTTGTTCAATCTCTTCTTAAAAGCCTTGAGTGTTGGAGCACCCACAACTTCTGGAGGCAAGCCATTCCACTGGTTAATTGTTATCAAGCATACGTAATGCTTTTACCTATTTTTCCCACAACAACAACCTTATGAGGTGGATTAGGATTAGCCCAAAGTCAGTCAGTTGGCTTTTATGCCTAAGGCAGCCCTAGAAATCATGTTTTCTTCCTTCTAATCCTGACACAAGTCTTGTTGTGTAATGTTATGCAGTTTTTAATTAATGTTCTGCACTTTTTAATTACAAAGAGATCAAAAGGGATTGGGTGAATGCCCCATCCCCCCAATATAAGAAGTGTTGTTGTTTTTTAAAGTCTGGAACATATGGGCATCCAAAAGGATTAGAGAGTGATGGGAGGATACATTAAAACAGAAACCATCCATAGCCCCTTTTGCTATCTCTTGAAATTTGAAAGGAATTTTAAAACTTACTGAGAATAAGATACAAGAAGCCACTTTTTTCAGGGAAGAAAATAGTTGAAAATTCAAAAGGCAGTTTTCAATGCAGATTAAAAATAGGCTTTGGATCTATAATTATTTCTTTAAGTATCAAAAATCTAGATTGCAACCAAAAAACAGTTGAGAGAGGCTGGATGTCCCCATGATATCAATGAGGCAAACATATAAAGCATGAATCATGTAAGCTCCTTTTTGTAAGTTCCTTGTTTCGGTTGCTTAAACCTTCACTTTTTTCCATGACAAAAATAATTACCAATGAATTGCAACCTCTCACACACCCTAATTATTAGTCACTCTGAGTGAAACCATTTTTTTAATTTTTAAGACAAATGACAACATCTACAAACAATTCCAGCTGATGTCTTTAATCTAGTTAGCAATCACCTTCAGTATTATTGTACAGTGGACAATCACTTAAATATGAGCCAGCAGTGTGCTGCAACTGCCAAAAAAGCCAACACAGTGCTAGGCTGCATTAGCAGAGGGATAGAATCAAGATCAAGTGAAGTACTAATACCACTTTGCAATGCTTTGGTAAGGCCACACTTGGAATACTGCATCCAGTTTTGGTCACCACGATGTAAAAAAGATGTTGAGACTCTAGAAAGAGTACAGAGAAGAGCAACAAAGATGATTGGGGGACTGGAGGCTAAAATATATAGGGAACGGTTGCTGGAATTGGGTATGTGTAGTTTAATGAAGAGAAGGAGTCGGGGTGACATGATAGCAGTCTTCCAATATCTCAGGGGCTGACACAAAGAAGAGGGAGTCAAGCTATTCTCCAAAGTACCTGAAGGCAGGACAAGAAGCAACGGATGGAAACTAGTCAAGGAGAGAAGCAACCTAGAACTAAGGAGAAACTTCCTGACTGTTAGAACAATTAACCAGTGGAACAACTTGCCTCCAGAAGCTGTGAATGCTCCTACACTGGAAGTTTTTAAGAAGAGACTGGACAGTCATTTGTCTGAAATGGTATAGGGTTTCCTGCCTGAGCAGGGGGTTGGACTCAATGACCTCCAAGGTCCCTTCTAACTTTATTATTATTATTATTATTATTATTATTATTATTATTATTATTATTATTATTATTATTATTATTATTATTATTATTATTATTATTATTATTATGCATTCTTTGCTTCCTCCACCCCACCAGGCAAGAATCATTTTACTTGTCAGCCACCATTTTGATGTAATTATCATTTGTTCAATTAAATGGTCTGAATGGAAACAAGTAGCAAGAAAACATTCCTCATTTCTACTGTTGGACAAAACCTTTCTTTGAATCAACCAAAGCATGGCAAAATAATCTTTTCTTTCCCCCAGAGCTTATCAGCCCAAGGACAGGAGAGGAAAGAAAAGAAAAGGAAAGTCTCAGAGTTAGGCAAAGTCTTGCAATTGTAAGCTATGGAGCATAGAATCAAAGATGCACCAGTACAAAAGAAAATAAAAGAAGACCCATTAACATCAGTATTTCCTTTTGTCCAAGCCTGTTTCTATGCCGTAGATTTTTTTCAGATTCTTTTAATTAAAAAAATGAATTGTTAATTAAACTAATTAAAATTAATTAACCTGACAAGGCTACAAAACAGTGTGTCAAATTCTAGCATCTCTCTACAAGACAGTTAGATGTGTGGATTCCAGCCCTTTTCCATCCTTATTGTTGCACATGCAAAGAAAAGTTTCTATAACCTTTTCCTCTTATTAGATGTTTATTCTGGGAGAAAAGAACTTTTTTTTCTTTATCTACATCACAGGCCCTTCCTCCAAAGCCCCTTTCTCCCAATTCAGGACCCTTATAAATGAGAATAATCCCTGAGAACCATTTGAAGGAAGTCAGAAGTGCATGTGGAAGATGCTGTAGAATCAACCCTTGGCATCTCTTTGTCAATCTGGAAAATGCTTTTGCCTGAAAACTTGGTAAATTGCTGCCAGGGAACTTAGAATCCAGGGGTGGGCAACCAAGGGCCCTTCAAAAGCTTGGAACTTTTGTGCAGCAGTTCTGATCAGGGCTTAAGGGAATTTTAATATGTGAAAGACAAGTGGTTTGATGTAAGCCAGACTAAGCTTAATGGAATGCTGGCTTTTTTCAGTCAATGAAGGCCAGTTGGGTGACTTTGGTCCAGTCTCTCTCTCTCTCTCTCTCTCTCTCTCTCTCTCTCTCTCTCTCTCTCTCTCATTCCAACTCACCTCACAAAGTTGCTGTTGTGAGGAAAATAGGAGGAAGGTGTGTTGGATATGTTCACCTCCTTGAGTTATTTGTAAAAATAATAAAAATTGGAATACAAATACATAGATAAAGATAAAGGTAAAGGTTCCCCCGCACATGCGTGCTAGTCGTTTCCGACTCTAGGGGCCGGTGCTCATCTCCGTTTCAAAGCTGAAGAGCCAGAGCTTGTCCGAGAACGTCTCCGTGGTCATGTGGCCGGCATGACTAGATGCCAAAGGTGCACGGAACACTGTTACCTTCCCACCGTAGTGGTCCCTATTTTTCTACTTGCATTTTTATGTGCTTTCGAACTGCTAGGTTGGAGGAAGCTGGGATGAGTAACAGGCACTCACTCTGTTACGCGGCACTCGGGATTCGATCCGACAAACTGCCGACCTTCTGATCGACAAGCTCAGCATCCTAACCCACTGAGATTAGACCAAAAAAAGAACTACAAAGCAAAAAAGGATTTCCTTAAAGAACATTTTATTTGGCTTCATAATAAGGGCATGTTCAAAGGTGAACCCAAAACTGAAACATCCCCCCCAAAGGTTACAAAGTTAAACTTCCCACCTCAACAGTGAATCATAAATCACATTCCTCAGTTAACTACTTGCACGGGCTTTCTAACAGAGACTACAGCCCACCAAAATGCAGTTAGCAATGACCTTGGTTCCCATAGAAAAACTTATTGTTCTGTCTAAGATAAAACCCTAATCCCCCCGTCCCAATTCTGTAGCAAAACAAAGAGAAAATGGCCTCAGCTAATTTTATTTTGAGAGCGGACAACATACATACATACATACTAAAAGCTGGGATGGCACAGTGGTTAGAATGTAGCATTGCAGGCTAATTCTGCTGACTGCCAGCAGTTCGATCCTGACCCACTCAGGTTTGACTCAGTCTTCCATTCTTCCAAAGTCAGTAAAATGAGGATCCAGATTGTTGGGGGCAATATGCTGACTTTGTAAAGCACATAGAGAAGGCTGTAAATCGCTGTGAAGTGGTATATAAGCCTGAGTGCTTTGCTTCATAATTTGGAAGAAAGGGAGTTGCCTTACACCAACATGTTCCTAGTGCAAATTAAGTTGTATCTTGTTGAAGTGAAAGGAAACAAAGTGTTTTGGGGAAGGGGAAATTCATATACCTACCAGATGCTCATGTGCTGAAGCTATTGACTCAAGTTGTTCAAATGTTTTCTTTTCTTGCGAAGGAGATTTCTTCTTTTCTGCAACAGGTTTGGAATGCTTGAGGGCTTCTTTTAAATTTCTTATTGTGATATCTTGGAGCTTCTTATCTTCTTGAAAGTAGTAAAAGAGGCTATTGCAGATAATATGGTTTGCTAGTACATGCAAGTTCAATCCCTTTTACAATATCTATGATTATTCTTGCTATGTTCATCTGTAAAAGTCTGATTTTGTAAAATTTTCACTTGAGATTTAATGAAGGTCTTTGAAAAGTCAAGGAGGCTGCAGATTGCTGAATGGATGGAGATGGATGATTGGCCAATAAGTAGGTAGGACATTTGCATACACTCCTTGACTATTTCATGCCCAACTCATGGAAAGTTCACTTGAATTCACCTCACCTTTGAAAGACATTTCAAACAGGAATTATGTTCATCAAAGTGAAAAGGAACTGCTATGGAAAATAAATCAGAAAAAACACACACCCATAGCTCTGAATGTGCAAGAAGAGATTATTCATTTGAAGAGTGGCTATTTGAGTGATTTGTTTACTTAGTTACGTGGGAGTTCCCAGACATAGCTGCTCACTCTTCCTTGCCATTTCATCACCATTCTCACTGCATGGCAGATTATCAGGACATAAGTTGTGTCATCTTTCCACCAGCACAGTTTTGCCAAAAAACACTTAAATGCTCTTCCTTGACAATGGGCTATTTTCTCTCATGTAGTAACCTCAGTTTGTGCTGCCTCAGACCACAGTTCCTAGCTGAACTTGCAAAGGAAAACCAACAGGCTGTGCTGGATAACTGTGCATAATGAAATTCATATCTGTTGCAATATTGTGCAGAGAACACCCAGCCAGGTAAGTACTGAATGCCAGCACCTTGTGGCAACATATTAAAAGATGATTGTTTTTTTCCCCAGTTGTGTAAAAAGACACGAATCAGCTGATCCATCTGTTCCAAAACATGAAAGGTGTAGCTATAATTTCCAGTGTCTCATTTTCTAGCATTCTTGTCAAGCTATTGCTCTAAGCCATGTTTGAGTCCCATTGAAAACAATGTAATGACTTATTTGTCTCACTGATTACAATTTGACCAACTTTTTCCAATCCCATGCCTTGACCGAACATGGTAAGAGCTTTTATTAATTATTATAGTATGACAATAAACGTGGCAAAATGTAATTACTTTCCCTTTCTTATTGGATCTGGGGATGCAACCGGGGCAACTCTGTGGAAGGTGACCCCAGCCTTTTTAGAGAGGACCAAGTAAAATAAACCATCTGAAGAGCTTCTGTGAAGATTGCGTTAGGCACCTGTCATTTCCTTGGATTTATTCTAATTTGGATCTCAGCTGTGTAGCCCAGGTGATTGGCTGAGATACTGTCTGTCAAGATTACCTTGGAAGAGCTTATTGCTGTTTGCCAATAGGAAGAATACATGTTCCTAGAGCTAAGTGCAGCCATCTGGACTTCCTAGTTGGTGATATGTGGGAAGTCCAAGCAGTGGTGAATATATGCTTGAAGGAGGGAGTGATTCTGCCTGTTTTTAAAGAGGCAGTGTTCTTTTCCTCAAGAAGCCAATGATAGACCCAATAATGTTGGATAATTTCCAACCTGTCTCCCTTACCTTTTGTAAGGGAAGGTGATTGAGATGAGGTTTAGACTGATTCTTCAGAGAGAAAGCAAACTATCTAAACCCTTTCTATTGGATTTTAGGCCTGCAAAGAGTATCAAAAAAGCATTGATTGTATTTGTTGATGACCATGGAGTGATTGAAATGGAGTGATGAATCCATTAATAATATTCCTTGACCCAGAGGTGGGATTCAAATAGGTGAACAACCAGTTCTCTATGTGGATGCTGCTTCCGGAAGTCCATTCTGTGCCTGGGCTACAAAAAATTAGCTAACGGTTCTGCCAAAGTGGTGGGAACCGGCTGAATCCCACCACTGCCTTGACCTCTTGAAAGCCTTTGAAATGATAGTATCCTTTCAATAGCTCAAGAAGCTGTTGAGTGGGAAGCGACACTTTCTTCCTTTCTTCAAAATTGGTTACAATTGGCATTGAAGTCAATGGGAGAGGTTCATCTCTCAACTCCTGCTCTGTGAGGTTCCATCACTTAAGCCAGGGAGGTCAAACTGCTGGCCGATGGGCTGGATGTGTCATTCTGAAACTGTGCCCACCCCATTGCTGGCAATGGGAAAAAAGTTGTGATACGTTGTGACACATCATGTGGTGTGATGAGTTTAACAGCCCTGACTTAAGCAGTGTTATCTGATAGGACCTAGAAGATTCAGATAGTCCTGATCTACCTGTTATTGGCTCTTAAGACCAATATTTTCCCCTCTAGGCATGGAATTAGGAGGATTTACAACCTGCCTCCAGAAGTGGTGAATGCTCCAACACTGGAAGTTTTTAAGAAGAGACTGGACAGCCATTTACCTGAAATGGTATAGGATGTCCTGCCTGAGCAGGGGGTTGGACTAGATGACCTCCAAGGTCCCTTCCAACTTCTTCTTCTTCTTCTTCTTCTTCTTCTTCTTCTTCTTCTTCTTCTTCTTCTTCTTCTTCTTCTTCTTCTTCTTCTTCTTCTTCTTCTTCTTCTTCTTCTTCTTATTATTATTATTATTATTATTATTATTATTATTATTATTATTATTATTGCTATTGTTTAATCATTTTGGATTAAACAAGTGAAGTTGTCTTTGGTGCAATATGCTTTATTCTATTTTTTATAGTTATTATGCATTGATTCACATGTTGAGTGGGTGGGCTATGTAAATTTTTAAATAAAATGTTGCACTAAAACAACCAGTACATTCAGTAAATATGACAAATTCTGGGAAATATATTCCAGAAGAAGATCCTGAGAGCTTCAGATCTGAACTAAAGCAACACTTACTTTTCCTTCAACATGGTACTATATATATATTACAATCATCCCCATGAGTTAATGAGACACTCAATTTCTCTGATATATTTTGCTGATGAATAAAGTTCACCTCTTACCAGGATTTAAGATAAACATTTAGGGATTAATTAAATTAGGGACTTTTCCCCATTACAGTAAATCCTTTCATGTCTACACAATAAGTCTATGAAAAGGAGATTTTATATGAAAATTAAGGTACGTATGGAGTATATTTTTCTTTACTTCTTATTTTAGCACTTTGAATGTAGATGGAATGGAGTAGATTGGTCAACTTGATTTTAAACTTGAAAATCCAAGGTTTCTAGGTTTTTCAGATTTAAGGGCATCATTACTTCCACTTAAGAGAAATATTTTGTGCTTTTTCTGGTGCCTAAGTAGCTGTTGTTCCTGGATGAATAGTAGGATATAAAGCAGGGGTCTTCAAACTTGGCCCTTTTATGACTTGTGGATTTCAACTTCTAGAATTCCTCAGCCAGCGTGTCTGGCTGAGGAATTCTGAGAGGTGAAGTCCACAAGTCATAAAAGAGCCAAGTTTGAAGACCTCTGATCTAAAGCATGGCTGATTGGAGAATTCTGGGAGTTAAACTCCACAAGTAGCAAAGTTGCCAAGATTGGACACCCCTGATCTAAACTAATCCTTAAAAATATAAGGTTAGAAGTAAATGTCAAGCTTTCATCATCAAGCCAGAAAGTTAATTCACTTGCCCAGGTTGACGAATTTGCTGGGCTGTTTTGCTCCATCTCCTCCCGATCCATCTGCTTATGGCTTGATTCAATGTTTGCCAATGTATTCTCAATGACCTTTTCTAGCTTCCAGCCCTTGTAGTTAAACTCCAAAGATGTTTTGATGCAGATGTTCAAATCTGAGTCACAGCATATTAAGCCTCTGATAGCCCTTGTCCAAAATTGCCAATTTCAGGCTGAAACACAAATTGAAATAGAATGGGAGAAAGAGGCTGTTCTTCTCTGTCTGAAGTACAAACTTGAATAGACTTTTGGCTGCAATCAAAAGAGTTTTTCCCTAGTTTTAGTTTTGCTACTAAAAGGAATGAGCAATTCAAAGGTTGCCTCTTTGCAAGATGGACAACATCTTGAGAGACTCTTCTAACTGTGTGTTCTCACATATCCAGCTGGAGACAAGGTAACAGGCACCAATGAATAAAGAATACCTCTCCCTTGCCCCTCCTAAAATGTTAGACATGGTTTAATAGTCTGGTATTGAAAATTTATTCTGTATTTTAATTTTACAACTCATCTTTCATTTGATGGGAAGAATATTGTTTCAAGATGACGATCATGATTGTATCACAAGAAAGACATTTTTAGTGACACTCTGGTGGGTCCTATCTGGATTCTGGTACTTGTTCTTAGTTAATTAAGACAAGGAGAATGCCATCAATTTTATTCTCAATGTCACCTCTCTATCAATCTGCTGCAGAGCAGTCCACAGGACTGGAGACCTTAGTTTTAAGAAAAAACAGCATCACTGAACCATTGCTACACATTATCTTTGTATTGCCATTGTGATATGTTGCTTTTTATAGGTTATTTCCATCCCTCCACTGTCATCTTCAAGCTCTGTAACTTCAGATCTGATAGCTGGGACATCCATAGAAATTGAATCCATAGAAATTGACCATCCAATAGAAGTTGAATCCATAGAAATTGAAAACCAATTTACATTGGCCCATGCTAAGTTGGTCTGCTTACTCCTTATTGAGGAGTTTTCCACAAAAGAGTTTCCTTGGTGCCAGCTAAGCTGAAACCAGATCAATGTGATCCAGTAGGAAAGTAGTGTTTTCTCTGGGGACCCAGAACACATCTGGATTTACTTTATTTTTTATTCCAATTCACATTAGGAGAAATCAGAGAGAAGTCTGTGACATTAAGGATGGCAGACTTCCCTACCCAGGATGCCAACTCTGAGAATTCCCTACCCAGCATGCTGTGTAGACATTTCTACAATAAATGCAGCTATTTTTTAAGGGGAAAATTTGCCATGTAGAAGGTTTTCCATCAGTGGAAAAAGAGAGAAGGAGAGAAGGAGAGGAAGAGGAAGAGGGAGTGGGAGAGGGAGAGGGAGAGGGAGAGGGAGAGAGAGAGAGGGGGGGGAGAGAGAGAGAGAGGGGGGGGAGAGAGGGGAGACAGAGAGAGAGAGAGAGAGGGGGGGGGGGAGAGAGAGAGAGAGAGAGAGAGAGAGAGAGAGAGAGAGAGAGAGAGAGAGAGAGAGAGAGAGAGAGAGAGAGAGAGAGAGAGATATGTAATGGCATATGAGAGTGATCCTTGCAGATTAGGTGAAGAGATATTGCCTAGGGAACAGCCAGATAAGAGATCACATACCCCATAGCTGCATAATGGGTGGAACAAGAGGCTCAGAAGGGACCCTCCCTATATTCTCCATTGATAAAAGTAACAGCAGGAGAAATTTACTTTCAGGATAGCAAGATTTTGCTACTTTATAATAAAGTAGAATTAGTTTATCTGGTCATGTTTGTTGTCTGCCCTACCTGATGAGACTGATATAAGTGAGGAAAGAATAGAAAACTGTAGGAAGAGAATAAGAAAAAAAAGAAGAAGAGGAGGATACTACTTCATTGGTGCACATATTGAACATCAAGAAAAGGCAGTATGTTTACACTTGGTTAGGTATGTGACACAGATGGAGGGAGGAAAGATGGTAAATTCACAGGAAATGCACACAATACCTCTGCAAGTACAGGCATCATCCAGTGAGAAATGGCTGAGAGAGGAGGGGGCTGTTCATTCAGTACTAGCAGTTGGAAAGCATGCAAATGTGGGTCAATAAATAGGTGACACTTCAGTGGGAAGGTAACAGCACTCTGTATGCTTCAGTGTATAGTCACACTGGCTACATGACCATGGAAGTGTCTTGGAGAACGCTGGCTCCCTTGGCCGAGAAACGGAGGTAATCCTTCACCTTTAGTGGAAGTGGACTGCAACCCCAAGGACCATTAACTGCATAAACAACAACAACAACAACAACAACAACAACAACAACAACAGGTACATTACTTTCTGAACAAGCCTTTCCCAAAATGAGGGAAAGAAGCTGTTATAAAGGCAACAATCTGTAATGCAACATCTTTCATCAAGAAGGAAAACACTTCCATGGAAGTGTGTAGATGGGCAAGTAAGTGCAAACACACAACACTCCACCTATACACAGCACTCCAGTGAGAGCATCTCTTTTGTCCAATGGAATGAAAACAAGTGAAATGAGAATCTATGAGAAATACTCTGTCTGTTAATAGTATCATCCCAAATGGAAGTTTTGAATAATCTTTCATTCAACTCTGGTCCTTTCAGCAAGAAAAAAAATATCTTTTCTTTTTCTTCCAGAAACTCTGGGTAAATATAGCAAATGATAGTAATAATGAGTATTGCAAGTAGTGGTGATGGTGGTGAGGATAAATCACCATATTATGTGTTGTATATAGTGTTTTAATTGCCCTGTACACTGCCACGAGTCCTTCAGGAGAGGGGCAGTATACAAATCCAAATAATAATAAATAATAATATTACCCATTCCTGATCTGCAAATTATGAAGCATTGCTATAAGCAGATACACAATCCTGCAAAGTTATTCTTTTTATTCTCACTTCTGCCAGAATTTTCTCTCCTCCCCCTCCCACCACCCACCATCCTCTAATTTAAATACTACATGTCCATCAGGTCATAAAGATTCTCAAGAGAATGCAGGCTGAATTTAAACATTCTTTTTAAAAGGAAATTTATGCAAAGCAGATCAACACATGCATTAAATACAAGGTCATGGCTCCAGGCATCCACACCATATCCTCTGTAACCATTTCAGCATGCTTAGTGTTCCTGTTTGCTCAGCTTTTACATTCAAAGAACACACACACACACACACACACACACACACACACACACACACACACACACACACACACACATAAAGACTCTTTCTGGGTATTTCCATAGGGTTTTTTTTGGGGGGTGGAGTGGGGGGAATCCATAAATAATCTCACCAAATGACAAACCACTACATTTTCTTATGTATCACCAAGTTTATAAGTCAAAATTCTACACTTCCTTCCTTGCAAACATCAGGGCTGTTGAAGGAAATCACTGCCAGGAGTATGATATAGAACGAATTGATGTTTTGTTACGGTTAGAACTGATCTGACCATATCAACCATTGAACTAGTACTTATTCCACACAATGGATCTCTTTAATTTCCCTATATCTCCACACAAACATTTTTGAGTGATTATTATGATTGTGTACATGTCTGTCTGTATGTCTGTGCATGCAGAATTCTGTCTGGATTTCTGGTAATTTCCTGGACAAGTTCCTGCAGGTCTTTTTGGCAAGATTTTTCAGAAGTGGTTTGACATTGCCTGGTTACTACAGTTGATAGAGAGGGCCTGGCACAATGTCACCATTGGTTTTGTGCCTCAGTTGGTACTAGAAGTCACAGTCTCCTGGTTTCTAGCTTAGTGCCTTAACCATTACACCAACCTGGCTCTTTTTATAGTCATATACAGCATTCAAATAAGTCCATCACCATACTTTGTTCTTTCAATGATACAAGAACCCAGCAAGATCAGCAGAAATATGCTTAGGTTACAAGTCTCACTTCTCCCACATTAGGATTCTATGTTTCTTCCTAATAGCAATAACACTTAGACTTATATACCACTTCATAGTGCTTTACACCACTCTATGAGTAATTTAAAGGGACGCGGTGGCTCAGTGGGTTAGGACGCTGAGCTTGTCGATCAGAAGGTCGGCAGTTTGGCGGGTCGAATCCCGAGTGCCGCATAACAGAGTGAGCGCCTGTTACTCATCCCAGCTTCTGCCAACCTAACAGTTCAAAAGCACATAAAAAATGCAAGTAGAAAAATAGGGACCACTATGGTGGAAAGGTAACAGCGTTCTGTGCGCCTTTGGCGTCTAGTCATGCTGGCCACATGACCACAGAGACGTCCTCGGACAAGCACTGGCTCTTCAGCTTTCAAACGGAGATGAGCACCGGCCCCTAGAGTTAGAAACGACTAGCACGCATGTGCGGGGGAACCTTTACCTTTACCTTTATGAGTAATTTACAAATGTCAGCATATTGCCTCCAACAATCTGGGTTCTCATTTTACCAACCTTGGAAGGATGGAAGGCTGAGTCAACCTTGAGCCAGTCAGGATTGAACTGAGAATCTTGACATTAGTCTGCAATACTGCATTGTAACCACTCCACCACCAGAGCTCATATCCTATCACTGACCTAGGTTTACCCTAACCTAGTCTTCATGAGTCAGTGAGAAATGAGAAAGGCTGGGCCAGTTTGGACTGCATATAAAACATTCCATTTTACATCCCATCCTCTAGGAATTTTGGGAAAAGAAGAAAATGTTTCCTACTGCTGTGATGTTCATTTCAGGGTATAAGAGACACACAGGACATGTTTCAAATTTCTTTGCTTAATGAACAGAACAATTTGGAGTTTACTGCAAATTCCTTCCTGACTAATAAAATAATAATAGTACACACAAACGGTATAGGCAAATTAAAAAAAATGTCTCATGAAGAAAAGAAAAAGGATGATAAAAGTGTTATTTTAATAGGAAGAGAGGAAGGGAAAGCAGGATGTCTGCATCCTACTAGTAAAACTGGAGTTGAATGAGTTATAACACTGTACAATAAAAATAAAAGAGAAATATGTTTTAGATTATGTGCTCCTTTGTGTTTATTAATGTATCTTTCCAGAGAATATTTTATTTTACCTCATCTTAAATCTTTGGGATGATTTTTACAAAAGGATACAAAGATAATATAGTTGTCCTTTGGTTTGGTTTAAAATGGATATGCTATTAATCAGTGAACGGCTTTGTAGTTACAAGGTCAGATTAGGACCTAGAATTTGAGGCTCACATCTTCATAATGCTTTTAGTTGGCTTAAAATCTACCATAGATGGATATTCCAAGGATAAAAAAACCCTAAGTCTTTATGAACAAGTCTACATTATAATGCAAGAAACAACTGCATTATAATTGCTATTGTTCCCAAGATTTTGTAGTGGGGAAAAGAAATTTACACCACAGAAGCTCTACAATATTATGGAAATTGAAAACCTCTAGATTGGTGTTTCTCAACTACACAGGTTGAAGTTGTGTGGACTTCAACTCCCAGAATTCCCTAGCCAGAAGAATGGCTGTGGAATTGTGGGAGTTGAAGTCCATACATCTTCAAGTTGGCCAGGTTGAGAAACACAGCTCTAGATGATGACCCCACCCCTTATGCACCAACTTTCCTTTCCAAAAATACTTGTCCTTTCTGGTGCTAATGAAATGAAATCAGCATGCAGCAGCTTTATTTTTCAATCCTGGTGTTCTCCAGATATGTCCTCCATGGGAGCCATTTTGTGAGCATGCCCAAAACCTACTCTTAAACAAATCTCCCTATCTTTCCCCCAAGGAATATGAATTATTTTCTTTATGATCGGTTGACATCTGTCACCTTCGCTATTTTGTGAATAAATACTATAAGTATTAAGCATTAAATAGGTTGGGGAAAATACAATAAGAATGAGAAATAATTACCAACTTTTAAAGCCTTCTTTTCTAGAGAAAGGAAGACTGGCGACTTTATTGTCAGGGTTTTTATTTTAAAGCCCTTCTGCATACAGGTCTTTTCATAGCTTGGTATTGATTTTAATTAGCGACTGCAGAGTGTGTTTTACCTCATCTATTTAATCTCATCCATTTGCAGTCTGTCTCTTAATGCTCAGTTTTAAGTGCTTCCTGATGTACAGTTTTTAATTGCCTATGAAATGCTTTCAAAACAATCACCCAGGTTTTAGAGGGGAGCACAGTTTCCAAAAAAGCTATTTCAAAGTCACAAATAGACTGCTGTCTGAAAGCTTCACGAGCAATTTCTGGAGAGATGTGGGAAGCCAAAGAGAGGGATCTGAGAAAGGAACAGATGTGAGAAAAGAACAACCTGTGCAAGAACTCAACAATCTGTGACAACATCCTCCTTGGCCGTTTTTGTCTTAAAACAAAACCAGTTCCTCAGCTATTTTATTTGTTGCTGTCTTTCCTAGAACTGCAACTGTGGGAGCTATTTAGAACCTTTACAGATGGAGCTTTCTCTAATTACAGATAATCCTTGACTTACAACTGGGATGGAACCTGCCCATTATAGTCATAAGTCATGATGGTTGTAAAGGAGGTCACCAACACAACTGATCCAATTTTACAATCTTTTTGTGGCAGTAGTTAAATAAAACAATTGTTTGCTATGGGCTCATTTTGCCAAGAACTGGAAGCAAATGTCAGTTTTTGACAAAAATGTTATAAAATGACCAGAGGACACTGCAAACAACTGTAAATGCAGGTTGGTTGCTGAGCACCTAAAATGTAGTCACATTGTGTCAGGGTAGTGATGCCACTATAACTTCGGAATTGGGTCATAAGTACCCCCAGGAAAGTTGTACATGCCTTTGAATGGTCAGTAAGTGGCAGGATGTAAGTCAAGGAGTTTCTCTATTAGTCTTTGTGAACTGCACCTATGATAGTTTCAATCATAGAAACACAATGATGTCATATGAGTCAGGATATCTTAATAAAGATATCATGAAGATGGTTACCAGCATCAAATTCCTGGGTGTGCAGCTAACGAGTAGGCTGGCTTGGTCGCTCAATAGCGAGACAATGGTGAAGCGGGCACAGCAGCGCCTGCATTTTCTGCATTGCATGAGAAAAGCTCATCTTCCTTCCCCTGTTCTGACCACTTTCTACAGGGGAACAATCGAGAGCATCCTGTCATACAGCATCACAGTCTAGTTTGGAAGCATCACTGCTTCAGACAGGAAGGCGGTGCAGAGAATTGTGAGGATGGCCAAAAAGATCGTTGGAAGTTCCCTCCCTCCCATCCAGGACATAGCACAGAAGTGTTGTTTGAACAGGGTCCATAAGATTACCTGGGACACTACTCATCCTCTTCACGACCTGTTTTCCTTGTTACCTTCTGGGAGGAGGCTTTGTGGTATCCATAGCGGAACATCCAGATTCAACCATAGTTTCATTCCATGCAGCACTAACCTTGTGAACTCTCAGGCTTCATCCTTTCATTATATATTCAAGATGGACAGTATTTAATATTTATTTGTTATGTATATGTAGGGCTGTAGGTCTATACATATGTTGTTTATAGCATGTTTTAGGTGTGTGTCATGTATGTGTTTCACTTTGAGAGCGGGCAACTAAATTTCATTTTGGATGCATGCCATTGTGCCCACAGTAAAAAATGACAATAAAGATTATCTTATCTTATCCAAGATGATTAGATTGCGTCACTTGTAAACATTTGTCCCAATGACATCATCCCCTGTGTAATGTCATTTCTGTCCTCTTGACTTTTTGTTGAATAGACCTAAGTGTCCACCCTTGAGCTGTGTTTTTTTTTAAAAAAATAATACAATGGCATAGATAGTTATATGTTTATGCACGCATGAGTGTAAATTCTGCTTCAACAGTAGCCAACTCTCAGTAGCTTATATAGCCTATTCCTTAAAATAAGGCCAAAAATAGACTTCAAAACTAATGAAGTAATTAACCCACTCAAAATGATGTGCCAAAGACAACAAACAAACTAAATTCAAACCAATATCTCATTTCAAAAATTGTATTTTCCAGGATTGCAAGGGAAGCTCTTTTGCACCGCTGACTTGCATTCCAATTAAACAAGAAATGCCAGAGACTGAAAATTAGAACTTCAACATGTAAAATATGTCTTCCTGTGTTTGAGCAAGACTCTCTCTTAATTGGCCTATTGTCTGTAAAAGGATGATTAAATTAAAGAAGAAGCAGTGGCAAATAGGGAAAATAAGGTTGAATCTGTAACTAAAACAGAAGGATAAGAAAGGCAGAAAAAAATTCTGAAGAACATGCAAGAAAGAATATAGGTATTTGAAAATCTAAATCTAAATATCTAATACATGTCTTGTGTATAATGATATCATGATATGCATGGTATCATTTCCATCCAGGGATACCCATCCTTGGATCACAAGTTAAAATAAATATTCAGAATGTAAACCTATCTTGTATACAGATAGTGTTCAACTTATGATTATATTTGGGACAGGATTTGCATTGCTAAGCAAAGCAGTAGTTAAGTGGGTCAAACCTGATCTTTTGTTTCTTTGCCATGGTTGTTAAATGAATCACATGATCATTAAGCAAATCTGGCTTATGCCATTGACTTTGCTTGTCCGAAGCCAACTGGAAAGGTCACAAATGGGGATCACATGACATCCGGGACTCTGCAACAGTTGTAAGTGCACACTGCTTGCAAAGTCTACCATAGAGAGCGTCCTCTCGTATGGTATTGTGGTTTGGTATGCTGGTCTGACAGCCGTGGATAGGAAAGTATTGCAGAGGGTAGTGAGCACAGCACAAGACATTGTGGGCTGTCCCCTGACACCACTGGATGACATCGCCAGGGCTCATTGCCTTGGAAGAGTGAGGAAGATTCTCAGGGATGACTCACACCCTGGACGGTATCTCTTTACTCTCCTACCATCCGGTAGGAGATATAGGAATATAGCCAGCCGTACCAACAGGCTGAAAAATAGCTTTTATCCGTGGGCTGTTAGGCTTTTAAATGGGACATAATCTTATGCAGAATTGACTTGGGAGGCTGGTGTGTGGTGTAGTTGGTTCACATAGTGTGGTGGGATGGAGGGTTTGTTGTCACTGTGTGTTGGGGGGAGAGAGCACGGGGGGAGGCTCAGCTAATCTCAATGTACACATGTTGTACTTTGACAATAAAGGTTTATTTATTTATTTATTTATTTATTTATTTATTTATTTATTTATTTATTTATTTATTTATTTATTTATTTATTTATTTATTAAGTGCCTGATTTGGTCACGTGAAAGTGGAGAAGCTGCAATGGGTGTAAATGCAGGGACTGATTGTAAGACAGTTTGTCAAGTTCCATGGTAATTTTGAATGGTCACTAAATAGATTGTTACAAATAAAGGACTATCTGTATTTTGATATGCTTCTTTTAGAAAACTGTGAGCCTCTCACGGTATTCACAGCAAGTGGACAGACATGTACTGTATATCGACAGATAAGTAAATAAATAAATAAAACATTTGTAAGAAAATACCTGTGAAAATACCTAAATAGGAATATTCCTTATAATAATTAAAAGTACAAAATATGAACCCAGTTGAAACTGCAAACTGATTTTTTTGTTTATTTCTTTGCTTTGGCTTTTATTTTCTTTGTTCAAAAGAGAGAGAGAGAGAGAGAGAGAACCAAGAAAACAAGGGACGAAAGCAATACAATAACAAAAATTCTATCCAGAAGGGTTTTGCATGTATGAGTATATTTAAATAATTAAAACAATATTTTAAAGAACAATTACAATAATAAAGGATGGCCATGTTTCATTACAATTGTCCACGTGGAATCTATTTCAGTAAGCAGTTCGTTTATAACAAGGGTATTCAAACCTGGCACTTTTAAGACTTGTGGACTTCAACTCCCAGAATTCCTCAGCCATCATGGCTGGTTGAGGAATTGTGGGAGTTGAAGTCCACAGGTCTTAAAGTTGCTAAGTTTGTAGATCCCTGATTTATAACATCAGAAACTTCAGATTGTATCTATTTCTTTTAGCACAATCACAAGAGTTATCCCCTGCAAGAGCAGATAACAGCTTGCTTAGGAATTACAGAGAATGCTCTCTGAATTCTCCTTTCTACCTTGGCCTTTCAATCTAACATGGCCAGCTACCAAATGCATCAGCAAAGGGTAATGAGGAGAGGAAGGGAAAAAAAAAAAACAGTGGCAAATAGCCCAGGCTAACAAATGTGGATTAGCAACGACCACAAAAATAGTTCTGGAGCTCATTCATTGACAAGGCAAGAGGAAATTCTCTGTGAGAATCGGGGACTCTCCAAAAGTCTTTCTACAAGCATGGTTTTATCCTCAGGAGGTCAACTCGGCGATAAACTCTTGTTCGGTGGTTTTAACTTCCTTCTTAAAAAGATTTTCTCCAAGGTGATGCTCTCCAGATGTACTGGAATTGCAATTTTTCAAATTCTGGGAATTCAGGTTCCAGAATATCTGGAAGGTACCAACTTGAGGATGACTGTCACATAAATTCACAAGCAATAAGTTTCATAATATTTGCATTTGGTGCCAGGTTTTAGGAATCAGGCCAGAGCAACAGAAACTTGTCCTACACAGAGAAGTATCAGCATCAGCTAATGATCATGGAAAAGTTTTTAACTTCTTAGTTAATAAATGCAATCCCAATCCCACAAACTGCCATATCATTAATATTATTTTAAGCATTATGGAATGAGGTTGGATGAAAGACCATCGTTAGTGGTAGATTATTAACCTTGTGTACAGAAAAGTGGAGTCCCCCAAGTGGAGGGTTGGCAAAATCCTAAAATCCTAAAATCTTGGAGTTTGCTAGGTGTCCCAACTCAAAACAAGGCCGTTTCCTGTGACATGGCCAAGGAGCCACAAGAAGCAAAGCGTCCCCCCACCCCCTACTCCCCCCAAAAATACTGGCCCAAAATTCACAGATTCAACCCAAATATCTGTTGACCTTTCTTCCTGACTTCGTGATTCACAAGAGTAATAACTCACTCATGGTAAATACTGACTGTTTCCTCTATAAATCGTGATGCCTTAGTCTTAGTCAATGTTTGGTAGTGCTCATAATAAATCAATAATTGTCATCATTACCAACTGTATAATGATAAAAAAGGGCAAGGACATGGGTGTGTAAGGTATAATGATGGGAAAGCAAAGCACACACACACACACACACCTTAATGAGATTCAAGAAAAACTCGTAAAGCTAAAGAAATGCAACAGGAGCAGATAAGGAAAGTGATGGGTGTTCCCTACCAGCCCAAACAATACGTTTCAGTTTACTATGTTTCTTTTCTCTCCACCTGGAAAGAAAATTATGTCAAAAGTGTTAGGAATCCATATAAGCAGTGTAAATATAAAAACTAGTTCAAAGTCAAATGTTTTCAAGGTTTATGAGACACAGATAATCTTTAGGAACAGGGCCATTTTTTATTTTTATTTTTTTCACAACTGCATTTGGCTAATTTTTGCCCTTGGCTTCAAGCCAAGGAGGCCTTGTGGTGTCAATTTTTACAACTACAAATATTTGTCAGAAATATTCAGGTGAATTTCACCAAGCTACAGAGAAAGTAAATATTTTTGATACTCATTTTACTTAACAGATGTGATTGGTCTGACACCTGGAACCCAGAATTCATGAAACTGTGTAAATTCATTAAAATTATACATATGCATGTGCAACACACAAATGTTAACACAACTCATTGGAACAGAAAATATTTCATCTGAATGGTTTACAGGGGGATTTTGCATTTGTTTCTTTTTGTTTTCCCCCCATACTTGTTATGCCTTTTCCATAGCTATAATGCTAGAGATGGTGAGAAGTGCTGATTTGGCCAACAGAGGATGAAAATGGTCCAACAGTTCAAAAAGAAACCAATTGTTTCTCTGGTTTATTTCTCTGATTCATCAGAATGTTACTTGGGAGTAAGTGCCAATCAACTTCTAATTAGTCTTGAAAAGGCTGCATTGTTAATCTCTAATTCTGCCTGGAAAGAGCCTTGTTTCCAAATAAAAACATCTGAGTGTTTGCAAGAAATTTATTTCATGAAAAGGTTGACAGAATGAAACAATCCAATTTTTATGGGGAAGAAAGAGCTTCAGCATAATTACTGGCATAGCAAGTCAGCTTCAGATTTGCAGATACATGTTAGGCTCTTTGTTCAGTGTCTCTTATAAAAAGGGTACAATCTTCATTAGATTTCTTATCTACAGGTAATCCCTGTTTTACAACCATTCATTGAATTTAAAATGGCGCTGAACAAAGTGGCTTGTGACCATTTTTCACACAACCCTTGCAGCATCCCTTGTGTTGTTGTAAATCAAGGGCAATCTATGATGGGTTTCCCACTTAACACTGAATCCTAAATCCATATTAAATAAATTAATCATATTATAGTTTAACGTGATGTCATGATTCTCACCAAATGTTTGGTGAATGTCTGGATTTGAAAAGATACAAATACAACCCCATTTTAACCTTATCTAAGTTATAAAAGTCTAAAAAAATGCAGTGTAAAAATCCTTTTTCTTGAAAACAGTAACGCTTCACTTGATTTCTTGGTGACAAATAAGAAGCTTTGAACTGTGCATGTCCTTCCATAATTTAAAGAGGGAGATTGAAAGTCTAAATATGGATGTGATATTTATCTTCCTGAGGGTTTATGGTATTAACTCAGCAGCCAGGAATGAATAATTTGGACATTTTGTCTATGGAGGGCTTCACCCATAAGGAATCATATCAATGTCCAGTATCAGAGCAATGCATCAGTTTGATACATGATCCATCATATTCCAAAATTGAAAGTACCTGTCAATTTTTAGAAGTCCATTTGGGTTGATAAATGGTCTATCCATTATCTTAATACAAACCAATGTCATTTTCACAAATCCATTACTACTATCTTTGTTAATTATCTTCCTCACCAAGTGGCAGTAACCTGCTGATCTTCTCTGCCTTGAAACCTAAGCAGGATTGGATCCTGGTTATTCTTTTCATAAGTCAACAAATAGCAGAGCTAACAGTTAGACTGAAAGGTAAAAAGAAAAGAGAAACACCCCATCAGAAGCCAATGGTAAAATATTTGCCATACTGCATAACAAGAAAACTGCACGGAATTGAGTTTGGCTTAACAGAGATTTTACCTTAGTGTTGTGTCCAGTACAACACAAGGAACCTGTGATAGGATAGAACAGAATAGAATAGAGCTGGAAGGGACCTTGGAGGTCTTCTAGTCCAGCCCCCTGCTCAAGCAGGAGAACCTATATCTTCTCAGACAGTCTCCAGTCTCTTCTTAAAAATCTTCAGTGATGGAACACACACGATTTCTGGAGGCAAGCTGTTCCACTGGTTGATTGTCCTCACTGTCAGGAAGTTTCTCCTTAGTTCCAGGTTGCTTCTCTCTTTGGTCAGTTTCCAACCATTGTTTCTTATCCTTCCATATGATGCTTTGGTGAACAACCTGGCCCCCTCTGCCTTGTGGCAGCCCCTCAAATACTGGAACACTGCTATCATGTCTCCCCTATTTCTTCTTTTCCTTAGACTAGCCAGATCCAAAGCCCATAGCTGTTCTTTATATGTTTTAGTCTCCAGGTCCCTGATCATCTTAGTTGCTCTTCTTTGAAGTTACCATCTTTTTTGTGGTATGGTAACCAAAATTGGCTGCAGTATTCTAGGTGTGGTCTTATTAGGCCTTTATAAAGCGGTAATAGTACTTCTCGTTATCTTGATTCTATGGCTCTGTCTATACAACCCAGGATTTTGTTAGCTTTTTTGGTTGCTGCTGCACACTGCCGGCTCATAGTCAAATGATCGTCCACTAGGACTCCAAGGTTCTCTCACAGTTACTGTTTTTGAACCAGGTCTTGCCCGATCTGTATTTGTGCCTTTGGTTTTTCCTGCCTAAATGCAAGACTTCACTTTTCTCCACACTGAAACTCATTTTGTTGGATAGGGCTCATTGTTCAAGTTAGTTAAGATCTTTTTGGATCATATGTTTGTCTTCTGGGATGTTGGCTACTCCTGCTAGTTTGCTGTCATCTGCGAATTTGATGAGTTCCCCTTCAATTTCCTCATCTAAGTCATTGATGAAGATGTTGAAGAGTACTGGGCCTAAGACGGAGCCTTGTGGTACCCCACTGCTTACTTCTCTCCATGTGGATGTAGTGCCATTGAGGACTACTTGTTGAGTACGGTTTGTTAGCCAGTTACAGATCATCTGTTAGTGATGTTGTCTATGCCACCTTTTCTTAGTTTATCAAGGAGTAGGTTGTGGTCTACCTTGTCAAATGCCTTACTGAAGTCCAAGTATACTATGTCCATTGAGTTTTGCTGGTCTACTACTTTAGTCACTTTATTGAAGAATGAGATGAGATTGGTTTGGCATGATCTATTTTTGACAAACCCATACTGGCTACTAGTTATGACTTTGTTTGGGCTGTTAGGCTTTTGAATGGGAAATAATTTTATAAACTTTATGCATGATTGACTTGCGAGGCTGGTGTGTTGTGCAATTAGCTCACATGGTGTAATAAGATGTCACTGTGAGTTGGGGATGGAGGCACAAAGGGAGGCTCAGACAATCTCAATGTATACATGGTTGTACTTTGACAATAAAGGTTCATTCATTATGACTTTGTTTGCTTCTAGTTGTTCGCATATCTGTTTTTTGATAATTTTTTCTAGGATTGTCTGAGGTATTGATGTTAAATTGATTGGTCTATAGTTTCCTGGGTCTGGTTCCCCCCCCCCCCGGTTATTGAAGATGGGGACCACATCAGCCCTTTTCCAACCTCCTACAGTTTCCCTCAGACTATGATAATAAATCTGTAGAGCTTTGGGAAGTGTTCGAATAAAGATTAAACAAGAACATAGTTTTTAATCAAAGCTAAACCCACCACTATGAAGATGTGGAGAGGGGGAGGAGGAGGGGGAGGAGGAGTTAATATATTCGCTATATCACATTTGTGTGAACTAAATTTAGATTTCAAGCTGAAGGAGGGTGGAGCTTGTTTCCTTCAGTCTGTTCTCAGCCAAATTTCACAATCAATAAAAATGCCTAATAGTCAAAAAAAAGAAAAGAAAAAGAAAACCCACAGTATTAAACTGCAAAGCAAACCCTGTATAAATGGAAGAAAGGCAGTATAAATTGCATGATCATCGAATAACCAAATATTTTGGCTTTCCTTCTCTTTTGACTGTTTTTTGCTTTGATGTGTTCAGCTTACTCAGATCTTGTCTTGGGCAGCCTCTGCATGGGATGAGTTATTTATTTATTTAGCAAAAATGTTTAAAAGGACATCACTACATTCTCAATGAGAGAAATATAAAGCTATTTATTCTACTTAGAAATTCAAAGGTGGACTATTTATGTAGTCAATGCACGATAGACTTGCATATAGAAGGTCTCTGGGATTTCCCAGGGCACTTTTCCACAATTTCTGTTCTGTTCCACATTTTCCTATCTTATCAAATAGTAGGTTGATAAAACAATCCACAACCTATTACTTGATAAGATAGAAAAATGTGGGTTAGACAGCATCACCACCAGATGGATTCGTAGCTGGCTGGCTCAAAGTGTACTCCTTAATGAAACTGTGTCTACATGGAGGGAAGTAAGATGTCTTAAAGCACATCACTATGAAAAAAAACCTCAAGGAAACACTCCTTCTAAGGACTTAGCGTGTAGAAATCTCAGACCAACCATCAAAATAATATGGGATGAGTATTCATGGGTTCTTTAGATGCTTCAGAAGAGCAATCATATCTGTTTTGGTCTGCTTATTCAGTAGAAATTTTTCTTCCCAGTGTTGTATTAAGATGCTGCATTGATCTTTTAGGTAAGTTTTCCCTTTATAGAAAATTATGTTGCTAAATATCATAACATGTGTGTAATTTGGCTAAATGTATTTATTTCTGCCATCAGCATCTCAGTTGCAACATAAACTGGGCTGAAAAAATCATCCATTCACCAAGTTCCCAGTGACTTGCTCAGTTTTGTATCTTTATTTTATGGGCATGCATGTACACTGGGCAGAAAGACAAGAGCCTCTAGAAAAATGGGGGAGAAAAATTAAGGCCCTTGGGGTATCCAACATCTTCCCTTTTCTACCATTGCCATCTTGAAGAACTGATACTCCTGCTTGAGCAGGGGGTCAGACTAGAAGACCTCAAAGGTTCCTTGCAACTTTGTTATTCTGCATTCTGATATACATGTAAACCTTGACTTATCGGGACCAAAATTGGGACCAGAATTTCTATTGGTAAGCAAGGTTGTTGTTAAGTGAGTCGTGTCCAATTTTATGACCTTGTTGATTGTTAAATGGTTGTTAAATTAATCACATGATTATCAAACAAATCTGGTTTATCCCATTGACTTTGCTTATTAGAGTCCAGCTGGAAAGGTCACAAATGAGATGCTGCACACATTGTAAATACACAGTGGTTTCCAAGCACCCAAATTTTGACTATGGGGATGCTGCAACAGTTATAAGTGTGAGAACTGGTTGTAAGTCACTTTTTTCAATGCCATTGTAACTTCAAACGGTTGCTAAATTAATGGCTGTAAGACAAGGGCCATTTGTAATGAAATCATAGGCAGCTTCAGGGTATGGTTCATGCCCCCTGGCATCTGTTATTGCTATGGTGCTGATCCCTTTGTAGAATGTCAAATTGATCAAAGGTTTGATATGGTACTAGGGCAGGGGTCAGCAACCTGAAACAGTGAAAGAGCCACTCGGAACCGGTTCCCTCACAAAAGGAAAAACTGGGAGCTGCAAAAAATGTGTGCACATGCGTGTACATGCGCGCATGCACAGAACAGGGTTTGACTGAAGAGTGGAGCCAAGGCGAGATATGCACCTACCCTGCATATTTGAATTGATTGGTCGAACTTTTTTAGTCCCACTTTTTTTTTCTGGACTGCACATGGCAGAGGACTGGGAGCCGCAGGAGACAGCTGAAAGAGCCGCATGCGGCTCCGGAGCCGCGGGTTGCAGACCTGTGTACTAGGCAGATTCCTATTTATTTTTTATTCTGACTTCAGCATTTCACATTGTAAGCCTATCTTACAGCTCACATGCTAAATTTAATTATTAATTAATCAAATACTATTATCCACATTCCTACCT
This sequence comes from Vipera berus, assembly GCF_964194415.1. NCBI lineage: Eukaryota > Metazoa > Chordata > Lepidosauria > Squamata > Viperidae > Vipera > Vipera berus. Next base: position 118,230,728 of record NC_138205.1, on the reverse strand, counting down.
GCCAGGAGAAGCATACAATGTCTTAAATGACATTACTGATAAAAAAAGTTATATTCTTGGAAAAGCTTCAAAAGGAAATAGAGCTGTAATATCCTGCATAATGTGCAATTTATCCCCAATACTTGGTTGCAACCCTTTTTCTTTTAATTATTAGCATAGGTTCTACCTCTGGGATACCCTGAAAAAAATGTTTCATCATCTCTGTGGCAGTGCTCCAAATTAACTGAAGCTGACAATCAATTTCCCTTTTGCTCCAGCTGTTAATAAAGAATAATTTCCCTATTCACTCACATTTCTTTGCTGTGTCTCTTGTTTGTGGGCTCTGAATCAACAATTGAGTAAATGGTTGGCTGATATTAGTTGCATAGGTAATGCACTATTGTGCCTATCTTGTCCAAAACAATGGTGACAGATGTTTTATGTTTAGTTTCCATTTAGGTCTCAGTCTAGGTATAGATTAGCATATATAACTGTTTCACGAGAATGGCTTAGGACAAACCTCTCCCCCCATGCTTTCACAAACTGATTGCTGCCTGCAATTAGTGCAGGTTCGCATCCCACCAGGCTCAAGGTTGACTCAGCCTTCCATCCTTCCGAGGTAGGTAAAATGAGGACCCAGATTGTTGGGGGCAATTAAGCTGACTTTGTAATAATGCCGCTTGGGGGGGCCCAAAAGCCCTAATAAGCAGGCATATACATAGAATGAAGGCTACTGCTAAGCTTGTAAGCCGCCCTGAGTCTTCGGAGAAGGGTGGGATATAAATGGAATTAAAATAAAATAAAATAAAAATAAAGGTGTTTGCTGAAAACATATTAACTAAGCCAAGGATTTTGGTCACCATATTTAAGAAGGTGATTAAGAAAGATAAACAAAACCTGCAAAGTTACTAGTCTCCCACAGCTTCTGAAATAGTCTGTTGACAATGAGATTTGAAGGACTTTTGTGTACTCATACATAGGGGGTGAAGTTGTAAAAGCTACCATTAGCAAAGCAATCAAATGGTTTCCTATGATAATTGTTGGATGACCCTGTAACAGTCCTATCAGAAAGGTTGCTATAGTGACATTCCCTTTGATACCTTGAACAATATAAGCTATCAAGGATAAGGTTGCTCAGATTTAGTTCCTTTGGAGGAAAAAGCATTGTTCTATGGAACAGAGGAAGAGATTCACAGCTGGAATCCAACAACAGCTGGACAGCCACAGAGCCGTGAAGGGTAGTTGCTATTTCCTATGGTTGCCTATTAATCACACTCATAGACCCTTTGAGTCTATATTTCTGGCCCTTTAACAGATTCCGCAGCCAAAATTTTCATGGGTCATAGAAATACCCTTTTTCCAGCTACATTTGAATGTTTTGTGATGATAAATACTGACAGTAAGCTTTGGAAAAACAACAAATTGTTCCTTTAATTATTATACTGTACATTTAAGGTCCAAGTTTAAATTTAGGAGACTTTTCCAGAACACTCTGGCTATTTGACTATACAACAAAGAGATGTTGATGGCCTATAGATAGAACAGAAGATCTGTGACTGTAAGTTAAGACACAGCTACAGTGACTAGTTGAAAAACTGGCAACCTTGCAGTGAAATCTTAATTGTCACACAGAAAAAAGAAAGAAAGCTCCTTTTCCATTTGCAAGTCACAAAGTATCCCTTATTGCCCCTGAAACTATTTCTGTCTGGCTCCTGATTGTCTGGGTCCACTTTGATTTGACTGTGCAAATAAATCTCTCCCAAACTCAGTTCCTGGTGGAACTTGCCAACTCCTAAAGAAGGCAGAACTGTTGTGGGAAGGACCATCTCACCTGGATTTTGACTGGACCCGGAAGGGAAGCACCTGAGAGTGCAGATAAGTCTTCCCTGATTTGAATGGCTGCTGTCACAAAGCATTCAACATGCCTACTTAATTAGGCAACTCGCATTGTTTGCAGGGCCTCAGATAATGCCCCAGTGCTTTGGCCCTACAGGCCAAGATAAACATGGTCATGTGCTAAATGGCTCAAGAGAAGAAATTGGGAAAGTTAGCATCATCCCCACAGCCCTACATCTAATTTATAAAGAGAGAGGGAGAAAGAGAAGAAAGGAGATTTAATTAAACCACATCCAAACGTCCTTTATTTGCATTTAGGGAAAGCATCTGTCTTTGTAATGGGATATGCTGGCAGGAATCCTTTAGAACGATATAGGGAGAGATCATAAATACACATTGAGAACACTTGTTCTTTTCAAATTCACTGAAAACATACAGCCTTTAAAGAGGATAGCATCTTTTGAATCCTTTATAGGCACCCTTTACCAAAACAACAAAAAGAAAAGCCATTTATTCTCATGTCATTAGTGCTTTGGCTTAAAAATTGCTGACATCTCCTGGGAAAGTTTAAACACAGCAACACTTGTTTCAAACAGTCTCCAGCATATGCTTCAGATGGCTACAGTTTTGGGAAATGTTGATGTGGGAATGTGTTCCTAAAATGTAAGATGTGTTCCTAAGATGTAAAATGACTGGTGTGTTTCTGACAGAACTTCTAGTTCAAACTTAGTTAGGGATTTTTGTAAGATAGAGGGCAAATGAAAACAAGTAATGGAAATATGGTGACTTACTTACCTGGACCAGATGTTGGGATGTCAGTTGAAAAGTCTAGAGCAGGCATTTCAAACTGCCAGCCTGCAGGCTCGATGCATCATGCCAAAACTGTGCCCACCCCATTGCAGGCAATGGGGAAAAAGTCACGATACGTCGTGCGACGTCACACGATGTTGCAAGTTTGACATGCCTGGTCTAGAGCTGCATTGTGATGCCATTGAGCAAAGGAGATCATTCTGGTGACATTGTGGAATACAACTGCTATGAGCTCAAATTCTAGTTTAGAATACATTACAGAGTAGTTTCTGCAGGTTAGAAATAGCAATTGAATTGCAGTTTGTTGAAATCTGAATATTTAATTATTTAATATTGTTTATAATGGCCCTGTCCATCTCACAGGATATGACTCTGGGCAACTTAAAGTAAAATCACAAGGTAACAATATTAAAATCAAATGTCACTGATGTTCTTTGAAAAGATACTATGAACACTGTGCAGTGGTAAGAATGCAGTATTGCAGGCTAACTCTGCCCATTGTCAGGAGTTCCATCTGACCAGCTGAAGGTTGATTCAGCCTTCCATCCTTCTGAGGTTGGTGAAATGAGGGCAAAAATGTTGATTCTATAAACCTTTTAGAGAGGGTTGTAAAGTACTATAAAGTTGTATATAAGTGTAAGCACTGTTGCTATATTATGAACAGTGGAGCCATCTCAGGAAACCACCATTCCCTTGAGACCCCCCCCCCCCCCAAAGCATGTTGGCAAAGCCATATTTGAGATTTCTGAAAGGATGAGAAGAAAGAAGCCAATTTCACTTTAAAGGGAATGATGTTCCACAGAGTGGGTAACATTACCAGAAAGACCCATTTGCTTCTCTCAGATGTGGGTCCTTAGTAAACAGGATCTGGAGCATCCACTTCTGCAAGATCTGATGGGATGGGTAGATGTACTTTGGAAATTATTTCACCCCATACCACAATTCAAAACCAGCACCTCAAATTGAACTAGAGAAGTGAACTGGCAACATATGTATTGTAACACTACCATCTATTACAGGAATCCCCAACCTTTTGGGCTACATTGACCAGTTCCGTGGAGAGAGGTTTTTCTGTGGACTGGAAGAGGTATGATTTTGTGTGCTGCCTGCATCCCATGGATGGGGCTTTGCTTGTTCATGCAGACCGGTTTCTAACATGCCACAGACTGGTTCTGGTCCACAGACCAGAATCTATTACTTAAGATGCCTGGTACCTTGGAAAGCCCATAACTCTTGCCAAAGATGGCCCAGTCACTGAGATATAAATCAACTCACTCTATATGGAGTAGCTGATACAGTGTATTCATTATAGGGATAATATTGTGTTTTCATGGTGGCTATTTTATGGGAAACACTTAAATAGCATCTTCTGCTGTTTCCTGGTCATTGGTGCTTAAAAGCATGTTTCTTCTAATCCCTTCCACTCTTCTAATAAGTAACAAATGAACACCAAGACTAGGAGTCATGGATGGAGTTACCCTCTATGAAGTCTCCTGGTTGTGCTTTTTGTCAGGACTACTTTGCAAGGCTAACAGATGAGGATGGTCCTATCAAGGTGCCTAGGATTAGCCCAGGGGTTGAGAAACTTATCCATTGAAAGTAACAATTAAATTGCTGTTCCAGATTTATTATTATGCTCTGAAAATGTTCACAGCATCATATATATTTACATAGAGCAGCTGGACACCTTATTATGTTCAGAACATTTCTATTCTTTTTTACAATTTATACAAACAGAATATTGTAATAGTAAAGTCTAATGCAAACAAAATTTAAAGAAAAAGAGAATAGAGAGGAGTCAAAAAGGACAAGTTTGAATATAATAAAGAAAAAGAAAAGAAATATATGCGAAGTAATTTCCAACCATCAAAATAATCATGAACAAATTTAGTTTATACTATCTTTGAAAGTTACAAACATTTATCTCTTCATCCCCTATCCATGTTTTATCTATAAACCCATAAAATGTCATCTTTTTAGTGTGTCATTGGAAAGTCCATAAAATGTTGTCGAAATTAACAACATATTTTGTTACAACCTTGATCAAATAAACCAACTTTGTACAAGTTCTTTTCACTTGTAACAGTTTAAATCTTTCATTCACTCAAATATTGTCATATATTTTATTTTTCTTCATTTCTTCTTTTTTCCCATCGTACAGACTTCTTGAAGGCTTTAACAATTCTTTTTTTTAAATCTGGAAGGGGAAAACATATCCAAGTCATACCCTTGATTTGTCATTTGCACTTCCCTTTTAAATTTTAACATTTCTGCTCAAAAGGTAGTTGGATAAATAATGTTCAGCAGGTTGCATTCGACTCTCAAAGATAATTTTTATGCCTTGATAACAATAGATGCTCGTGCTTTCTCCCTTGTTTTGGCTCTGTATGAATGGCATGCCTGACCCAGATAAAGAACTTTTTTCTTTGCTGGGATTTCCTTTTAGTGAACACTTATTTCCTTAGAGACCAAGCATGTAGTAACCATATCACATTTCAGGCACAATGGTAATTTAGCTCTAGTAATTTCAAAATGGCACTATGCATCAATACCAGTTAATAGATGTTTTTATGTATTTGAATTTTCTTGCATTAAAATTTCTGATGTAAATGACATTTAAATATTATACAGGTACTAGAGCCAAACTATATTAAAAGATTATGATGTTCCTGAACATTTGAGTCATGAAGAGTTGAGGATCATTTCTATTTATTATTACAAGTCACTCTTGAACATAATTCTCCACACAGACTACAAATAAGACTGTGCAAACATTAGGTTTGGAAATCTATGTAGACTTGGCATATAGGATTACAGATAATTCAGTGAAAAAGTCGTCTTTTTATTTGATTCTGAAAGCTGAAAGAAATTCAGTTAACAATTCAGTTAAGAAATTCAGTTTGAACTCCAACCAATTATTTAAAACAAATAAATAACTGACATTAAATTTTGCATGTTACCTAGAGGCCTGGGGAATAACCAGAAAGGAAGAAAAATATACACCATATAACTTATATAACATTGACCAACTAGGTCACTGAGCACATGCTGGATCATTTTGAGTTGCCACTTATCTACCTCTGTTACTGTCGACACAAATATATCAGTCCACTTAATAAATTATTTACCCATGAGATAAAAGCATCTGCCTCCACCTTGCCCTACTCTTTTCATAGTCATTTTGATGGACTTACAGTCTAAATTGAGAGCAGAAAGACATTTTACTAGATGGAGGGATAGGTAAAATTCATTGTGAAGCTTAGAATTTACCCGATGCCAAACCTTTGCTGGATTTTACAGCCAGTCTAGCATTTAACTGGATAGCAATAGTAGTAGTAGCAATAGTAAATTTTGGTAGACAATCAAGATTCGAGTACTCTGGATATTGGATTATTTTTTCACACATAGTTTTATGATGACAAAAAGCTGGACAGGGCACATTGCAGCTTGGTTTACAAAGAGTTAATACACATACTATAAGTATGAACCTCTGAACACATGGAGGTAGCTCACAATGTATAATCTATATCCTGATTTGCATAGCAATGCCAAGCCATAATATGAGTTGATTTGTGCTTAGCATGTTCAGCAGACACATCAGAAAGGGGGAAAATGTCATTTAAAAAATGCTGGCAATGATCCACAATGTTATACACACAGCTCACTATTCATTTATGAATTCTGGCTTTTATTTCAGCACAGATTGTTCCTGGTGTTGCTTTCTGGTCTGTCCATTAAAGATGGGGGTACCAGAAGGTTGAAATATAGAAAAGAAACAAGGTTGGATGAGTAAATGATGATTGCTTTACTCATTTACAAGTCTGATTCTGGCTTGTTCCTCCTGCTTCCAAAAAACTAGGATTAAATAATATGGTTAAGTATTATGTATGAACATACTCTGTGTGTAACAATCCTTATCATCTCATTCAACACTTTTCCTATGAACTTAATTAATTGTTCATGAACTCTTTGATATTTCTTATCAGACACCACTGGGTATCTAGTAAACCCTACCAAGAAGTACTGCATTTATTCATGTTGATCTGATGTTTTATTGGCTAATTTATGGTACATTATATCAAGTCCAACATCTTTTTTTCATAAAATGGTTAACCTGATATGCTTTACATATATGCCTTAACAGGAATTATGATTCATTTTTCTTGGAAGGTATAAAACCTGCTCCTACAAAAATTGCCAAGAGATATGGTATCAGTAAATTAATTCTGAGAGTCTGTTTGGTGTAGTGGTTAAATCATTCTAGTCATTCTCTCAGCTCTAGGAAGGAGGAAATGGCAAATCACTTCCAAAATCTTGCCAAGAAAACTGAAGGAACATATCCAGGCAGTTGCCAAGAATCCACAGTGACTTGAAGGCACACACACAAAAAATTATCAAAACCTGGAACCAAAAGAACCCAAAGATTACAATTAAAGAATATGTTGTAAATCAGGTTAAGATTAAGCAATCTGGAGCCCTTCAAGTTGTTTTCTCTCCAACTTTTTCAACAATGCAGACTGAGATTGATTTGGATATGAACCCAATCCATCCTCTAGATCACCAGACTTCCAACTACTAAATTCAACATTGGGATAGACAGCCAGTCTGAAAACATGCTGGAATGTTTCTTTACAATAGAAATGAGGGTGTAAGGACCCACCTCAATCAATAAATGGCATCATTTCAAAACCAATTTTATTGGGAGATGTTGACAGCAGAAATAGAAGGAAAGATCTGAGGGTTTGCTGCATGAATTGAATAATCAAACGTGTCCATCCGGATGGTTCAAACAGACCAATCTGAAGATGTGAAATCCCTCTGGGAACAGAGTGATAAGGCACTGCTTCCAAGGCTGTTAGGTATCTGCCATTCCTTCCACTCCTGGAGATAAGGCAGATGGTCAGAGAAACATTCTATTCTCACCCCGTTAGAGAAACATCAAAGAGAATAGAGCAAGAGATGGAACAAAGGAAATACACACCAGCACTCCAAGCTTCCTCCCCCCCACCAGGAGAATGGCAGAACCCGAAAGGAATAAGAAATCCCATGCCCATAGAAAGATTGGGTTCTGATATGCTCCCCCCCTTAAAAATGGGAGATTCACCTGGAGAGAAAGAAAACAACAACAGGGAGAGAAAATTACAAATAGATTAGTTGGGTTTATTGGGGTACTAGGAGTGGAACTTTTTTTAACAACTTAGGGGCTCTGATGTCTTGTTTATGAACCCACTCGTTCTGAGAAGAGGGAAGGTTCTTTCAAGCTATTAGGTATTGTGTTGACCCATGGTGTTTCCTGGAATCTAAGATTTCTCTGATCTCAAAATGCTGTTCTCCCTCTACCATAATAGGTGAGAGAGGGGGAAATGCAGTTGGCCTTAGAGATGAGTTCAGGTTCACGTTTTAACAGGCTACAACGAAATACTGGGTGAACTTGCCTCAATTTTTTTGGTAGTTTCAATTTTATGGTTACTGGTTTAATGATTCTTTTTATGGGGAATGGTCCTACAAATTTTGGCCCTAATTTCTTTGACTGCTGCAAAGATTTTAAGTATTTTGTGGATAAATATACTTTCTCTCCCACTTTAAATGGCTTAGGTTCAACCCACTTCTTATTTGCTTGCACTTAAGGCACTTCCTTAGCCTCATCCAATGCTTTCCTCACTACCAGCCATGTATTTTGAAGTTGTATGATCCAGTCCTTCGGGGAGAGATGGTGGTTTCATTGGCTGGCAATTTGGGCATTGGGTTGAAACTTTGTCCCATTGCAACCTGGAATGGGATGTAGCCTATGCTGGAGTGAATGACATTGTTGTAAGCCATTTCTGTGAAAGGAAGAGGATTGGTCCAATTGTCTTGTTGATAATTAAGAAAGCATCTTAAACATTGCTCCAATACTGAGTTTGAACATTCTGTCCCACCATTTGTTTGCAGATGATGACTAGATGACAGGCCCTGGGTGGTCCTCAGGAGATCCAAAAATGCTCTCCAGAACTCTGATATGAATTTCACCTCTCTGTCTGAAATTATGGATTGGGGAGGCCCATGTAATCAGTAGATATGTTGCACAAACATCTTTGCTAGAGTCTTGGCTGTGGGAATCTTGGTACATGGAATGAAATGTTTGGAGAACAGGTCAGTCACCACCCAAGTGACTGTGTTCCCTGTGCTCTCTGGTAACTCCAGATAAAATCCATGGAAATCTCTTGTCAAGGTGCTGATGGGCTTGCTACTGCCTGCAATAGCCTCAGTGTTCTACCCTGTCTTTGTTTTGCCACTGCACAAATGGGCAGCTAGCCACATAGCTTTCAATGTCCTTCTTTATGGACAGCCACCAAAACTGTCTTTTTACTAGATGGAGCATTTTTACAAATCCAAAATGTCCAGCCATTTTTGAGTTGTGACATAGTTGCATAAATTTCAGTCTCTGAGTTCTGGGCACATATAGTTTCTCCCCCACCCAAGGCAGTCCATCATCCATCAAGCAGAGGTTTTTATGGTTCAGGAACCATTCATCTGTTTCGAGAGCCTGTCTGAACTCTGCTCCTGCTTTGCTATGCAGGGGTTTTGGTTTCTTTGCTTGCAAGTATGTGGATACTGGAGCCGCTAATTGTTTTTATGGTGTGAGGGGACCCACCACTTCTGTTTTGGTACTGTTATACTGTGGCAATCTTGACAAGTGTCTGCTAAGAATTTTTTTCCCCAGGCAGGTATTTGATAATAAAATTAAACTAGTGGAAGTGTTGAGACCATCTAGCTTGTTTTGATGACAGTTTTCGGGGGGGGGGGTTAAGGCTTCAAGGTTCTTGTGGTTAGTTAGTCCATACCCAGAAGGCAATTTTACTTCCTTCCAGGAAGGGCTTCCATGTGAGGAGGGCCCACTGTACTGCATAGGCTTCCTTGTCCCATACTGCCCACCTCTGTTTTGTCTCTGTGAGTTTTCTGGATATGTAAGCACAGGGCTGCAGTTGGCCCTCTTGATTTTCTTGGAGCAGCATCACTAGCATCTGCTTGTATGACAACATCTGTGTCTGGATGTTTCAGGACCAGCTCAGCTGTCAAAAGTCTTTTCAGCTTTTTGAATTTAGCTTGACATTCCATAGCCCACTTTAATTGTTGGCTGGGTTTTGGTTTGCCCTCTCCTCTCATTTTTAGCAAGTTTGTAATGGGAAGCACAATTTGGGCAAAAGAAGGGATGAACTGATGATATAAATTAGTGAACCTCAGGAAACTTTGCAATCCTTTCCTTGAGTGTGGCAGTGCCCATTTCAATACTGCCCTGACTTTTTCTGGATCCATTTATATCCCATTATGAGATATGTGGTATCCTAAATAGTCAATTTTTTTTATTTATGGAATTCACACTTTGACAGCTTGGCATAAAGTCGAGCGGCCCACAATTTATTATGTGTTCCTCCCTTGTTTCAGTGAAAATTAAGATGTCATCCAGGTACACAAAAAACCCTGGAGGATCTCATTAATTAGTTACATTAATTAGTGGTTTTCCCCCCACAGGGTTTTCATATGGGAGTTTTTGAATGGCAGTCCACAGCTCAGTGCCCCTCCTTGCCTCACTTGAAGCAAGACATTGGCCATGATGTCATGGAGGGTGGTTTCTCTGCATCCCATTCCCCCCCCGAGGGGGAGCATCTCCAGATTCACCGAGGCTTTGGTCAATTTCAGCCAGTCTGGATCTCCCCTAGGGATGCAGGTGTGGTACAGGTCATCGTTCAGCCCATCCTTGAAATGGCCCACTAGGACATCTTCTGGCCAGTTAAGTTGGCTGGCCAGATCTCTAAATTTCTATGTATACTCAGCTACCTGGCAACAACCTTTCCTAACTGTTTTGATGGGTTGTGTAGACTTCTGGTCAGCTAACAGGTCCTTGAACCTCCTCTTCAGGGCAGCCATGAAGTGGTTGAAGTTTTGCAGCTCAGGGGCATTGGCGTTATGCAGAGTCAGCATCCACCGAGCTGCTGCTCCCTCCAGGGCCATGGTTAGATTCTCACCCATCTGTTGTCACTGGGAATATCTTGGCCACATTCCTCCATGTAGCTCAGGACATGGGCTAGGAAAAACCACAGCTGCTGAGGCATCCTGTCATACTTCACTCCCAAGGTTGGAATTTTTGGCCAGGTCAGTGAGTTCTCCACTGCTGCCATGGCTTCCAGAGCTTTCATTGCACCGGTAGAGTAGCCAGGATTTGCCAACTTGCTCTCCCGGCACTCCTCTTCTGCCATTCCTGTGGCCACTGAGTCCTGGCATGGGTCTTCCTCCTCCTCTTTTAAGGACTTGAAAGCTTGCTTGAAGAAACGGTCAGTTTGGGCTGGTCTCTTATCATTTTCCTTGCTGAGGTTGAGTGACTTCTCCATTTGTCACTTCCAACCCGGCTGGTGGCTGCCACACTTAAGATTTACTTTCCTGGCATTCATCTCCCAGTCTTCTTTCTTTCCAACACCCATCAACCACCTCAGTTTCTCCCAACATTCTCTGATCATGGCATTTTTGGAGAAACTAGAGGAATCCAAGCTACTCCTTGCTCAGGTCAACCTGGTGTGTGTGTGGGAGTGAGTTTCCCCACCAAGGTTGTCTTCTCCTCTCTTGCCATCATGATTCAACCTCTTTTGCACAGTCTCCATGGTAGGGGGTTTCACTCCAGGTTGACCACTTTGAAGATCCTGTCTAATGTAAGGACCCACCTCAATCAGTCCTCCCAAGAAAGCATCATGGCATTTATTGGGAGATGTTAACAACAGCAAAAAAGGCAGGATCTGAGGGTTTCCAATGCGAATATCAAATAGTCAAAAGACTCCATAATAACCCCACCCCAACTGTCCATCCAGATGGTTCAAACAGGCCAATCCACAGGTGTGAAATCACAGTGGGAACAGAGTGATAAGGTGTCACTTCCAAGACTATTAGCTGTCTGTGCCATTTCTTCCATGCCCCCAGAGGTAAGGCAAATGGCCAGAAGCACATTCCATTTTCACCCCATTAGAGAAACATCAAAGAGGATAGAGCAAGAGATAGAGCAAAGGAAATACATATCAGCTTCCCCCTCCCCACCAGGAGAATGGCAGAACCCAAAAGGAATAAGAAATCTGATGCCTATAGAAAGATAGGGTTCTGATGGAGGGTCAGTATACCAATTATACTGGCTGCTGTAGAAACCGAAATATAATTTTATGTTGCTAATGAGATTCACCAGCTCCTGATAAAGATTTCCAAGAGCTGACATTTCTGGCTAGTTGTTAGCTTTCTTCTTGATGAGCAGTCTTTTCCCCCCTTGGGACAAAAAAGAACAACAATTCTATTTTAATTCTTCATAACTGGATATAGAGAGATGCAGTGGACTGACTCATTTTTTCCATATGCTATTGTCAGTGCTTAATGTTGTTCTTCCTTTTCTGGTAAATTACTACATTTCTAAAGTTTTATACTGGTTGTGATTTAAATCTGGTCCTACATTGGTTGATGTGTTTGCATCTGCATAATTCAAAATAACAATTAGAACATTTCTCCCTTTTCTTTTCTTAAATCATTTATGGAAAATGGATGAGAATTAGGAGAATGAATTGGGCATATATAATGTAAGTATAAGGGACGTGGTGGCTCAGTGGGTTAGGACACTGAGCTTGTCGATCAGAAGATCGGCAGTTTGGCGGGTTGAATCCCAAGTGCCGCGTAACAGAGTGAGCGCCTGTTACTCGTCCCAGCTTCTGCCAACCTAGCAGTTCGAAAGCACGTAAAAATGCAAGTAGAAAAATAGGGACCACTACGATGGGAAGGTAACAGCATTCCGTGCGCCTTTGGTGTCTAGTCATGCCGGCCACATGACCACGGAGACGTCTTCGGACAAGCGCTGGCTCTTCGGCTTTGAAACGGAGATGAGCACCGGCCCCTAGAGTCGGAAATGACTAGCATGCATGTGGGGGGGAACCTTTACCTTTTCCTTTAATGTAAGTATGGTAAGTAACTATTAGCATTAATTCACAAGGGAAAGGGCAGAATTTTCTGCTGCTAAAGAAGAATAATTCATTAGGTATTCTGTTGCAAGTGAATCCAGTGATAAACATAAACTGCTCCAGTCAAATGATAAAATAATTTGTTTTGACAAATAAAATCTCCACAAGTCAGTGTCTACTACATTTTAAGCAAAATTGCAGCTGCTTTTAGTTGTCACTGTGATTCTTCTATGGGATTCTGATAAAAGCATTTGACTATTTTTATTCAGAACATTAAAGGTCAAGTTCAACAGCAAGAAGAATTTTTCAGAACTCAGTTTGGGAATAAATGGAATACAATTATAGACATTTCAGTTTTGGATTTAGACTTTAAATATGAAATCTGTCCCCACCCTACCTCCTAATTTGGATGATTCAGTATGATGGAAAACAGACAAGATCATAATTCTGCTTCTATATTTATTTTTTTGGCCATTGGTGATTAATCAGACTTCTATGCCTCATTGTAAATGAGAATATGGTTTGACATCACCTAATCTAGCACAAATCATGGTTGATCAGAAATTTAATCTTTTTTTTTCCCTTTCAACCATTCTCATTGAATGTGGTGGGTAAGAAAAGGATACAGAAGCCAAATGAAGAATTCAAATCTGTTATTAATTTCAAGGATCATCCTAGGGCAGGGTTAGGGAACCTTGGCTTTTTTATGACTTGTGGACTTCAACTCCCAGAATTCCTGAGTCAGCATGGCTGGTTCAGGAATTCTGGGTATTGAAGTCCACAAGTCATAAAAGAGCCAAGGTTCCCTACCCCTGTACTAGGGGGATTCCCAAAGACCAACTTTATCTGAGTTTACTCACAAATAAAGTTCACTGAATTCTCAGCTTCTTGAGAAATATTCCGAGGGGATTGCACCCAAATCAGAAACTTCATTTCTCCCTTACCTAAACACAATCCTTGACTACTGTGTTTTAAACCAGAAAAAAACAATATTCATTCAACAGTATCATTTTCATAGTACAGGAATATATGACAAAGAGTATATATTGGTTACTTATATACAAAGTATTTCCTTCTTTTCTAATGCCTATAAACTATTCAGGATTGTTTTCAACAGCTTGCAAATCAGCCTTCTTTTGAAGGTTCAAACCAATTAGCTGATTTGGTGAGTTGATCCTGTTCTAAACTCATTGTGGGAAAAATATACATTTGATCATGTGCAAAAGCCTGTCAAATCTTTGGACCAATTTTGATTTCTTTTTCCAAATTGATTTAGAAAATCAATTTGCCTTGAGAAGCTGTGGATGCTCCATCAGTGAAGGGTTTAAAGAAGAGACTGGACAGCCACTTGTCTGGAATGGAATACGGTTTCCTGGTCTGAGCAGTGGGCTGGACTAGAAGACCTCCAAGGTCCCTTCCAACTCTGTTATTCTGTTCTATCTTGTTGTGCTGTGTTCTTTTCTGTTCTGGAAGTACACTGCTCAGTCTGAAATGACTTCAAATTTTAATTGGAAAGCTAGTACAATTGGATATTTGATTGAGCTTCAACAACAAATGAATCTCCAGCTGAATATTTATTTAGCCTTAAACATTTGCAACAATTGAAATCACCCCCAGGTGTAGGAAGGTACAGCAGATACCATAGTCAATTAAAATATGTATTATCTGGTGAACAAATGTTTTTTCCCCCTAATAAGTATGTTCTTTACAAGTTAGCATCCCCTACACCACTCCACCCTCTCCCAAACATATATCCTAAATCATTTTTCTACAAATAGTGTCCTCCAGATACATGGAATAGAATTGCTAAATGACATCTTTATTAGTTCTGCTTTTTTTAGTCCAACCTAACTAATAAAGAAATATGTTGGATTAAAATTATTCAGAGCTGCGTATTCAGCTTCTTAGACATTAGCATTTTTACCAGACAAAGGAATCACTACTTTAAAATATAGAGACTTTTTTTTAAAAAAAGGAGAAAAAATATTGTATTTTTCTCTCTCTTCCCCACTAATCCTTTCAGCGGTAAAATGTCAAGCTTGTTTGTTCTTTGACTGAATTAGGCTTTTGTCTTTTACTCTAATTAACAGCTCCTGATGGCTGATTTTTTGCTTCTCCTTTCCACTCATTTCCTGAGTGTTTTCCATAAAGATATAAACATGTTCTTGTTGGACCAGAGGAAGGACCATCCCATCAATCTTTTGTTTATAAAAGGACTTGCCAGCCAGAATCCTCAAACTGAAGCCGACAATGGCAGACAAAATGACTGGAAAAGACATGTCGCTACTTGGATCAAGTCAGTTTGCTCAAATGAACTAAATTGGGCCATTCTATGAGCCAAGTGGGGTAGCAACTAAACTTTACTTCCACATAGGGTGGCAACAGTATGGAATAACCCGAGAGTTATTCAAAAACTGCAGAAAATGTTGATCTTCAGTTTTGACTTCAAGAAAACAAAATCAATTAATCAATGCCCTAAAAGCAATATATCTACTCCATACCTCTGCTATCTTGAAAGAGTTCCTTCTTTTTCCCCCCTATTGACAGGGGATGATCACTATATGCAGTCTACTCGTTCTCAGCTGAAAAACTCAGAAGATGGTGACCACTAGGATGGGTACAACAATCTAATTTGTTCACTCATATTGAACATAATGTTAGAATAACATTCTAACATTAAACTGAAAGCTTTAACTCATCCATGCATTCAATGGTCATCTAGCATACTGTCTTCTATAGCATCTGCTCTCTGGAATGATATCTCCTCAGAGTTGCAGATGGAGTCCACTCTGATGACATTCAGGAAACTATTGAAATCTGATTCTGGGTATAGGGTCAAGATGGAGTGCCTGTTGGGTGGGATTTTGTTTGCCTTCAGGGATTTAATGTACTTTTTACTCTTTTGGGGAGTGATGTTCTCCTCTTTATAATTGTAAGATGCTCAGAGTTGTCAGGAGATGGGCAGGCTCTAAAATACATAAATATCTAGTGTTTTTGCAGCCCAGTAATGGATCATGGTAGATTTACCTCTATTATTATTTGTGTCATCCTTTTTGCTTAGAAAAGAGCTATAGGTAACCAAATCCTTCTTCTCTTCACAGAGTGTTTGCCTATCAATTAAAGACCTGCTTGGATGGTGGACACTATAGGGATAGTTATCCATTATATGCAAACTATATAAAGCACACAATGATAAAGATGAAAGAAAACTAT
Source organism: Vipera berus (assembly GCF_964194415.1). NCBI lineage: Eukaryota > Metazoa > Chordata > Lepidosauria > Squamata > Viperidae > Vipera > Vipera berus. Next base: position 118,214,928 of record NC_138205.1, on the reverse strand, counting down.
CATGCTCAACTGTACTCTTTTTGTGAAATGTTTACTAGCTCTTGGCAGAGAACCTAC